>NC_053490.1:193859205-194170038 GCF_905171775.1 Rana temporaria
ATTTTGTACCTCCTTTCAGTGTTGGAACAATGACCTTAATCTGTTTGATGAAAGATTTTTTTTACTAAAGTTTGTAGCGTGTGCAGATGTTTCCCTTGTGATATTGCAAAAAATCTAAGTACTAGGATTACGAATGCTTTGCAGCTTGTTTCAGTCCCCTTATTTACTTGTCCAACAATGAATCCCTCTTTGGATCACTTGAAAAGACAAAGGTTTATGTGCAGGTGCAGGACAACACCAGCTATTTCAGACTGGTCCCAGCCAAAATAAGACATCAACGACGACAATTATTGCAGGTAAGGCGGACTTCAGGCGCTTACATTTGGAGAAAGAAAATACCAAGAAGACATGGTCTAATATTATTCACATAAAGTATAATTGTACCTCAATCTAGACTTCAATATTTGAAAGGTGCCACATCCCTACATATCAATAGATTGTAAACACGATTTTTTTCAGGGTAAAGGGATTTTAGGTCACCAAGAACATAAATAAATATACAGTATATACATAAATACATTTTCTTGGTGTCTTGTCCTTTTTCCCCTGACAATTTTTTTTTTTGCAATCTATTTACATACATTTCTTGTGTATGTATGTCAAGTTCTGTTTTAAACATAAGCTGGTCCAAGAAAAATGTCTTATTAGTGGGCCATGTTTTTCATGTAAAGCAGGGAAAGTGTATGAAGAAAGTATGGTGTTTTCTCATGAGGAAAGCAAGAGGTAAAATAAAATCCTGCATAGTATTTTTTTTTTTTTTTACATTAAGCTATGTTAAAATATATATTGTTTACACAGGTTTAGAAGGAGCATGCCCTCTTTGTATTGACCCTTTCATCAGATATATGTTTTCATGTTAAATTAATGCATATTAACCTCCCTGGCGGTATGATTATTTCAAATTTTAGGTGCTGAAAGCGGTACCATTATTTTGCATGGAAATTTGGCGTTTTATATTGTAGGCCTGCAATTCCTAGGAATAACTCACTTAAATCTGTCCAAACAAGAGTCTAGCAGACATTCCGGGTATAATAAAATTTGAAGCACTAAATCATAAATTATAATAAAATAAATACCTATAAATAATTATAACCAATAATATAATAATAATAAAAATTATTACCGTATTTTCCGGCGTATAAGACGACTGGGCGTATAAGACGACCCCCTAATTTTGCAGGAAAAATGTTGGTTTTGGGATATACTCACTGTATAAGACTACCCCCTTCTTACAAGTCTTTCTGGAAGCTGAGGGGTAGCCAGAACCGCTGACAGAAACAGGCTTTTTCAAATCTAACTGTGCCATTACATTACCTTCCTCACTGTGCCATTACATTACATTACATGCCTCACTGTGCCATTACATTACATGCCATCACTTGCCCCCACTGTGCCATCACTTGCCCCCACTGTGCCATCACTTGCCCCCACTGTGCCATCACTTGTCCCCACTGTGCCATCACTTGCCCCTCACTGTGCCATCACTTGCCCCTCACTGTGCCATCACTTGCCCCTCACTGTGCCATCACTTGCCCCTCGCTGTGCCATCACTTGCCTCTCTCTGTGCCATTACTTGCCCCTCACTGTGTCATCACTTGCCCCTCTCTGTGCCATCACTTGCTCCTCTCTGTGCCATCACTTGCCCCTCACTGTGTCATCACTTGCCCCTCTCTGTGCCATCACTTGCCCCTCACTGTGCCATCACTTGCCCCCCACTGTGCGAACAGTGCAATCACTCACGTTTTTCTAAATTGACTTGCAGGCGGTGACAGTCTCCGTGCTGCGAGCGTCAATGATTTGAAAGCCGCGCCTTCTCCTCAGACTGTCCTGTGATAGGCGGAACACAACTTTTTCCAGCAGTGCCTCTGTTCTGTGTTCCGCCTATCACGGACATCTTCTCATCTCGTCCGAGGATGAGAAGGCATCTGTGATAGGAGGAACACAGAACAGAGGCGCTGCTGGGAAGATTTGTGTTCCGCCTATCACAGGACACTCGTAGGAGAAGGAGCGGCTTTTAAATAATTGACGCTCGCAGCACAGAGACTGTCACCAGCGTATAAGACGACCCCTGACTTTGGATGCATTTTTTTGCATCCAGAAAGTTGTCTTATACGCCGGAAAATACAGTACTTTAAATTTTTTGATGACGAATTTTCCCACAAATCACTATCGCTCAATTCTGCAAGTGATTCTAATTTATTATCGCTGTTTTTTAGCTGGTCTAAAACCACTTTTGACATTAAGGGACACTTTTGGTTGCTATGGACAATCTACAGTTTCCAGGCAGAAAGAACAGTTTTTATTATATAAAAGTGCATGTAAGACACTGGGCAGACCACTAGGGACAAGGGGGGTGTGTATTTGTTTCATACAGTACTGTAATCTATAAGATTACAGAATACTGTATGTATTGTGTTTATTTACTTTTTTTAATTTGGCGCCGATCTCCGCCCCCGTGCGTCGTAACATCGCATTGAACGGAGCTTGGGGCACTCGGCACTGTGAATTGAGTGAGGAGGACACAGCTCGGTCACACAGCGTGGCGGCATCGTAGGATCCAGGCACAAGGTAAGTAAACTCTGCCTGTTGACACTGTGAGGCGGTCCCGAGTCTGGCTCGGGGTTACCGCTTTTGGTCCTGAAATTCCACCCCGAGCCAGACTCGGGAATACCGCTCAGGGGGTTAAGCAACGTATTACATACTTAGGTATTTTTTTAACTCTTCAAAAATCACATTACTCTCCTAACAATACATCAATTTTCATTTTCTTCACAAGAAGATGGTCACATTTCCTCATGCATTATCCAGGATCAGCATCTACATATTAAACTTAAAAGGGTTGTAAAGGTTTGTTTTTTATTTTCTAAATAGGTTCCTTTAAGCTAGTGCGTTGTTGGTTCACTTACCTTTTCCTTCCATTTCCCTTCTAAATTATTTTTTCTTTGTCTGAATTTCTCACTTCCTGTTTCACCTCAGTAAGATTTTCCCCATCATCCATGGGTGTTAGTCAGCCAGAACAGCTTATTGAACACCTTACTGAGGAGGAACAGGAAGTGAGAAATTCAGACAAAGAAAACAAAGAAGAAAAACATTTAGAAGGGAAATGGAAGGAAAAGGTAAGTGAACCAACAATGCACTAGCTTAAAGGGACCTATTTAGAAAATAAAAAACAAACCTTTACAACCCCTTTAAGCTGGATGCACAGTATGAGTAAATCGGAAGGCAAATTCCATACGAGGCACTGTTGTGATTTTTTTTTTGAGTGATTTTCAGATAGTTTGTACACAACTTTCATAATATGATTCATATTTTCCAAATGAAAATTTCCAAAAGAACAAACCCTCCAAATTCCCCCCCCCCCATGTGAGCAGAGCGAATGATTTTCATTTAATGTGTACTGTTTTCATATGGTTTTCATACAAGAAGAATCCGTTAGCCTGAGCATGATCAGAAATTAACAACAAAAAAAGCCTTTATTGTATGAGAATTTACATACATTATTTCCATCCTATGTTCTGACTCGCTGTGAAACATCAAGGAAAATCAAATGATCGTTTGCCGATTTTCATATAGTGTGTACCCAGAAGTTACACATTCATGTAATTCTCTACCTCTGTGATAGACAGATGCCACATCATCCTTGGGGCCCCTGTAACTGGATTTTGCTACAACATTCATCTATATTGCCAAAAGTTTTGGGGCACCTGCCTTTACACACACATGAAATTTAATGGCATCCAGTCTCAGTCAATATTAAGTTGGTCCACCCTTTTCAACTATAACAGCTTCAACTCTTCTGGGTAGACTGTCCACAAGGTTTAGGAGTGTGTTTATGGGAATGTTGGACCATTCTTCCAGTAATGTATATGTGATATCAGGCACTGATGTTGGATAAGAAGGCCTGACTTGCAGTCTCCACTCTAATTAATTCCAAAGGTGTTCTATCGTGTTGAGGTCAGGACTCTGTGCAGGCCAGTGAAGTTCCTCCACCCCAAGTTCACTCATCCATGTTTTATGGACCTTGCTTTGTGCACTGGTCCAAATCATTTGATGGAGGGGGGTTTATGGTGCAGGGTTGTTTTCAGGGGTTGGGCTTGGCCCCTTAGTTCCGGTGAAGGGAGTAAAAGCCTATCTTTTTCTTTTACCTATAGGTAAGCGTATAGTAAGGCTTACCTATAGTAACTGTAATTTTCTCCTAAATGTGCACCAATTAGGTGATATTTACTGTGCATTTAGTCGGTGATGTCATCTGTGCATGTGCTCTGAAGGAACAGCTACCAGGCCATAGCTGCAAAGGGTGGGATAACTCAAAATGTAACCCTAGGGATGGAGACCGGGATTCCATTAAAGTTCATGTGCAAGTAAAGGCAGGCGTCCCAGTACTTTTGGCAATACAGTGTATCTCTATTAATAATTATTTATACCCAAGTATATGTGTACAATTCCACCAAGACTCATATTAGGCTCTTTTCTGATAATACCTGTTTGTACATTGGATGAATGTACTATTATTAATCTCTTCTTATATAAAGCTTGTATTATTTCTATACTGGTGTGCATCTATATGTTTAGGGTTAATGTTATATGCTGGTTGCTGTAGTTCTTTTGCTTCTAATTACTTTGTTTAGATTATTGGTTAATATTCACAGAGGCCCTGTCCTGGGTGGAGGCACTGACAACTTTATTATCAAACCACTGGCAATAATTACTGCATGTCAGCTCCAGAACTGTGAACTGTTTGTGTTGTGAAAGAAAGGTGCAGTTACAACAATGCAGGAAAGTCATGGGAACATTTGGGACTTTCTGTTTATTGTTATGTATGGTTTCAAATCTTTTATTGGTAATGTAATAAGCTGTTCTATACTTTTATTATCAATGTAATTGTTTAAATAAAGTCTGTTCAAAATTAACTGAATACATGTTTTCCTATTAAATGTTATTTAAACATGTACTGTACCTTTTCAATTACATAATAAGTCATATGCAGGTTGTGTAGTGCTGGCCCCTAGCTCAAGAAGACACTTCAGCACTTTATTATAGTAGTATAGTACAGCACTATGATGGAATCATGGTAGTTCCTATTGTCAGTTTCCTACTCTATTGAGTACTTACGCATTCTTTACCCATTACCAATAATTTGAAATCATTCTTATTTACCACTGGCCGACCACCCACAGTACATTTACTAAGGGCGCCCGGCCGGCACTTGCAGGCTGGACCATGTACATCATCCAGCCTGTTCTAAGTTATGGGCATGCAGCACGCCACTCATGCTATGAGATCACAAGATCACAGTGTCAACAACACTCTTGAATTGCAATCATAACAGCTGTGCTTTCTATTGGGTGATGCTGTGATTGTTCTATAGCTATAACATGGTAAGTGGGTCAATCACAGCACCCTGTACCATGTGATTAGCTGTAGCCAATCACAGCTGTTATACATGTAACCCATTCATTATAGTTCCAACATTGCTGTTTCTGTACAATGATTATCATTGTAATAGCAATCAAAGTGTAATATATATATATATATATATATATATATATATATATATATATATATATATATATATATATATATATATATATATAAAAAAAGATCACCCAGAGTAGTACAGTGAAAGTACAATTTTTTTTACAAAAAATAAGAAAAATGTTAAAAAAAATACATTAAATGTTAGAGATTGTTTACAACATGTACTAAAACATTATTATGGTTTTTAACATATTGTCACAAACCAGTATTCCTGATCACTGCCACATCAGTCATATGATGACGCTGTGCTGCACTGGTGATAGTATGTAGAAACCAAATGTGAAAAAAATATAATTTAATTTCTTAATTTCCAAATCATTGTGACAAAAAATGCAACTTCAAAAAAACTCACCGTGCCTCTTACTAAATGCTGAAGACTGCCTACCCTCCCAAAAAAGGGTAATTTGGGGGGAATGTGTACTCTACTGACATCTTAAGGGCCTCAAGAAAATAGAAAGGCCATCAGTATATCATAACTGATCAATTTTCAAATATATATACCATAGTTTGTAGACTGCTGTATGATAGTGAATCACATTCTCAGCCTGGACCCCCACCAGACCATGCCCTGAATGCATTTTACTTTGCCCACCAGAGCTTACTCATTGGGATGGAGTCTTCCAGTGGAAGGGGGCAGTTCTATGCATTAAGATAAAAAAAAACTTCTGTGTGCCTCAGCCCCCCTAATACTTACCTGAGCTCATCTCGATCCAACAATGTTGCATGAGAGTTTAGGCTGCCCAGGACTCTCCCTCCTCATTGGCTGACACAGTCAATCAAAGTCAGTGAGCCAATGCTTGCTGTGTGGGCACATGGCAGGAGGGAGGGGCCAGGAAAGCTGCTGGGGTGCTACACAGAGCAGGTAAGTATAACATGTTTTTAATTTTTAAATGAAAACAAAATAGACTTTAATATCACTTCCTCTTCTCAAGTGCCCCATTGGAGAGATGCTTTCTATGGGGGTACTCATGCGGGTGCACTCCCGTGTCCTGCTGCTGCGTCTATTGACACAGACAGCAGGACTTGGCCCTGCCCCCCGGGATCAATGTCATGGGATTTAATTGACAGCAGTGGGATCCAATGGCTGTGCTGCTAACAATCTATCCAATCAGGACCCGAGACACCAGCTGGAGCTGGTGTTCTTGTCCCCGTCGCTGGAAAGACCTGGTTCAGGTAAGTAAAAGGGGGGCTCTGGGGGGCTGCTGCATCACAGGAGATTTTTTACCTTAATGCATAGAATGCATATACCACTATAGATGTCAATGTGACTGCACATAAGTGATGCCATAATGTTCTGTGTGGTCCTATGATATTTCCTAAGACTTTTGGGTTCTTAAAGGCACAATAATCCCTTCCAATGTGTTGTGAGGTTCTGTGTGCACCAGATAACAACTGAATTCCTAACGATAAAAGCTTATTAAGATCACCTATAATTTGGGGTCTTAGGAGTCGACCAGAGGCTGGGGTGGTGGAGATTAGGGATGAGCCGAACACCCCCCTGTTCGGTTCGCACCAGAACCTGCGAACACACCAAACACGTTTGTGTGAACTTTAGAACCCCTGTTAAAGTCTTTGGGACTCGAACGTTGAAATCAAGTGCTAATTTTAAAGGCTAATATGCAAGTTATTGTCCTAAAAAGTGTTTGGGGACCTGGGTCCTGCCCCAGGGGACATGTATCAATGCAAAAAAAAGTTTTAAAAACTAACGTTTTTTCGGGAGCAGTGAATTTAATAATGCTTAAAGTGAAACAAAAAAAGTGAAATGTTCCTTTAAATTTCATACCTAGGGGGGGTGTAAAGTATGCATGTGAAATAGCGCATGTTTCCCGTACTTAGAACTGTCTCTGCACAAAGTGTAATTTCTGAAGGAAAAAAGTAATTTAAAACTGACTCGCGGCTATAATGAATTGTCGGCTTCCGGCAATTCAGAGAGAATTCATTCATAAAAAAATAAAAACGTGTGGTCCCCCCAAATTCAATTATCAGGCCCTTCAGGTCTGGTATGGATATTAAGAGGAACCCTGCCATCAATTTAAAAAAAATGATGTGGGGTTCCCCCCAAATATCCATTCCAGACCCTTCAGGTCTGGTGTGGATTTTAAGGGGAACTCCACCCCAAATTTAAAAAAAAATGGCGTGGAGTTCCACACCTGACCCCTTATCCGAGCATGTAACCTGGCCGGCCGCAGAAAAGAGGGGGAGATGATAGCGCCCCCCCCCCTCCTGAACCGTACCAGGCCTCATGCCCTCAACATGGGGAGGATGTCCCCATGTTGATGGGGACAAGGGCCTCATCCCCACAACCCTTGCCCGGTGGTTGTGTGGGTCTGCGGGCGGGGGGCTTATCAGAATCTGGAAGACCCCTTTAACAAAGGGGGCCCCCAGATCCTGCCCCCCTATATAAATTGGTAATGGGGTACATTGTACCCCTACCATTTCACAAAGGAAGTGTAAATAGTTGTAAAAAAGACACACACAGACACCGTGGAAAAAAGTCCACTCTCGGTCCCGACTCCCCGCTCCAACGTTGTCGGTATTCAGCAACGGGTGATCTCCTCTCTGGTCCAGCGATGAGAAGATCATCCGGGATCCAGATCGCAGCATTGCCGGCCGCCTGTCTCCACCGGAGACAGCCCGGCGAATGACGCTGCTGGAGCTAGTGACATTTCTTATATAGGTGAGGCGGGGCCACCCGTCACGTGACCCCGCCCCCTCTGACGCAAGGGGGAAGCCTGGGCTTCACCAGTGACGTAGCAGAGGGTGCGTCAGAGGGGGACGGGGTCACTCAAGTGGTTAAAGCAGGGGTTCCGCGGGAATTCTTTTTTTTTTTTAGATGCTTCTGGCGCTGTTAACTTAGCTGATCTGGTACTCACGTCTCCTATTATTGCAGCCGCCAGCATAGTCATTCTCCCGCAAAAGATGTTTTATAAAAATCTTTGATAGACGTTTCCATCTTGCTTGTGGGCACTCTGAAGCCCACAAGCAAATCCTTCCGGGATACGGTGAATGCTGATGTCCCAGCATTCACCACTCTATCACGCGCATGTGCAGTGTTGACGGAGAGCGGCGCCGTCACTACACAGTTGCCATCACAACGGCCGGCGTCCTGAGAAGTTCACGCCCTGTTGTGACGACATATACAGCATCTTTTCTATCAGCAATAGCTCAGAACGTGCACTGAGCAGCTGATAGGAAAGGTAAGTGCATGGATTGTTCTGTCTGCCCCCAATTATAATTTTAATTAAATTAATTCTAATTTAATAATATTAAAATAAAATAAGTATGATTTTTTGTAATCTGAACAACATTATTTAAGAAACTTGCCTTATTTTAAATCATTTTATTAAAAAAAAAAATTATATATATATATTTTTTTTAAACTGGCTATTCATGTCTTATTACTGTATTACCAAAAACATTTTATAAATGGATTAATCAGATCAAAATAATGTATTTTTTTTTGATGTATGTATATATATATATATATATATATATATATATATATATATATATACATTTCCGTTTACTTAAATTTTATAATTGTAAAATAATGTATAAAATATATTTAATTAATATTAATATAAATTCATTTTTTGAAAAAATGTGTATATATTTAAATAAAACATTCTCCTTTCTGTTCTACCTATTTAAATATTTATAAAGATATTTACATATAAATCAAAATAAATATTTATTATTCTCAATCTCTATATCAAGCTGTATAGGTGTGTAATGGCGATTTACACCTGATTTCCCTTAGTTAAAATGGCGAATTAGTATCCGCCCTCATCACATGATGCGTGTTGCGAGTCTTGTGACCCGCTTTCCGCGTCACGTGACACTCGAGCTGTCTGTGTGTATATATATATATATATATATATATATATACACACAGACACACACATGAGAGATTTATTAATGTTTAAATTTATGTTTTAATTAAAAATTAAAAATTGTAGTTTACTTCAATTTTATAATTGTAAAATAATGTATAAAATATACCCGCTTTCCGCATCACGTGACACTCGAGCTAGCACAAGAATACTGGCCTGGCTATTTCAGATGGTCTCCTGTGAGTGTTGAAACGTCACTCCCAGAAGACATTGCACACAGCCTTGAGGCGTCGGGGAAAAGGAGCTACACGCCCACTACCGTGGGGAACAAAACCCGGAAGTGAGACTGAATCGATCTGAATAAAGATAACCTTAGAGACCTGGAAAAAAAACACAGCGGTTTAGGCATTAGGCATTACTGCAGTACTGATAAATACAAAGTTCATTTTGAGGGTGAACCTCCGCTTTAAGCAGATCCAAAAAATAAATGTAAAAACATATGAAAACGGATGAAAAAGTAATGACAAACTGATGTAAACTTCATACGTTTTTTTTCTTTTAAAAAACGTGACTGAACTCATGAAATGAACAGCCCGCATGTGTGAAAAGGGCCTAAATCATTTGCTATTAATTCTTGAGCCAGTGAGGGGACTCCAAGCTTCTCCAAGAAGACTCAATGAGGTATCGCTCTTGTGTGCTAAGAAATCATTTTGTGGTACAAATCTAGCTTATACTGCAACATAACTACTACTGTGATCTATTTGCGTTGCCCACTAAATCTTTATCACAAACTCTACTGGCTCTTGGTGAAGCTGTTAAGCATATTGTCTGGACTCTTCTTTTAATTTGAAACCACTATTGCTTTGTGTCTAGACTCTGTCTGCAAAAAGTCAGGCAGTGTAAATGTTGTTAAGTCACAGGATATACTTGCCACCTAAGATCACAGATCGCTGGTACACTGTAGCCCAATTGAAGTTCCATATTTAGGTTTGTACATACAATTAGCAGAATTAATATTTCTCCAGACACAAATGTAAAGTAAAAGGAATTACAACAGTCAATGGTAGGTACATAGAGGCCACTGGAAATCATATATACTTGTATTATTTGCTAGCTTTATGCTATTAAAATATAAATAGTTTTAAACCCCCTATCCCCAACCATTCTTAATTATTGGTGGGTACTGGCACTTCAAATCCCTCAAAATAATCTCACTATGTGAGAGTTAGGGCATAGCTTTCAAAGGTAAATAGTACTAAACACTGGGGTTGATATACTAAAACTGAAAAGTGCAAAATCTTGTGCACCAGATTTTGCACTCTTTAGTTTTAGTAAATCAACCCCAGTGTTTACATTTTGATTGCTCTGTTTAGCCATCAAAGCAGTCACAATGCAATCAGAAGCTACAACCAGCTTTTTGCCCTCAGCCTACACTTTGTGCTCACTAACAACAGGCGTAATGAAGGCATTGTATGTCCATCAGAACAAAAATATTTTGATGGCCTGTCCAAACAGTGAGCATGTTGACCAGCTGTTTCACAACAACCACCGACCCCGTAGTGGTTAAACATAAACCGTAGAATACAAAAGTGCAATATTGCTTTTAACTTGTCATTCCACTTGACTTTGACCTTTGACTACTATTTTCAAGTCTATGAAAAGGGCTTCTAGCAAGCTATATATTTCTATAATCTCAGTAACCTGCAGCTAATTTGCTGCATCTGCTTTTAAAAGTTTAATAGATCCATGCTACAAACCTAAGCGCTGTCAAGGGACAAATTGCAACAACTCCGTTCTCTTCTAGTTAGATCAAACGAATCTGTATTCATTTTTTACTCTACACTCATTTCAAAATTGCACAGCCCCTCATATAATGACCCACTTACATACATGTATTGATCATGAAACCCTTAAAGACAGACTTATTTTCAGTCTTATGGTTAACTAAATCACATCTCAGATCATTTTACGTGAAAAATATATATGATACATGAGTTATTGAAATGTTTTCTTTAAACTGTCAAAGGGGGCTGTTAAGTGAAATACCCACTAAGGCCCCATACACACGGGAGGATTTATCCGCGGATACGGTCCAGCGGACCGTTTCCGTGGATAAATCCTCTCGAGGATTTCAGCATATTTCTCTGCGATGGAGTGTACTCACCATCGCATTGAAATCCGCGCCGAAATCCTCTGGCGATGACGTGTCGCGCCGTCGCCGCGATTATGACGCGGCGACGTGCGCGACGCTGTCATATAAGGAATTCCACGCATGCGTCGAATCATTACGACGCATGCGGGGGATCCCTTCGGACGGATGGATCCGGTGAGTCTGTACAGACCAGCGGATCCATCTGTTGGGATGGACTCCAGCAGATGGATATGTTCTGCATGTCAGCAAATATCCGATTTGCTGGAATCCATCCCAGGGGAGATATATCCGCGGAAAAAGATCCGCTGGCGTGTACACACCATAGGATCTATCCGCTGAAACCCATTTGCTGGGATTTATCTGCGGATGGATTCTATGGTGTGTACGGGGCCTTAGAGTTTTTTTTTTTATAAATATTGAGATTATTCCTACAGCTGAAGATTACCCTGGAAAAAGATTTAATACATATATATGAGGGGAGGGGATATGACTGTGGTGACATGCTGCAAAGTATGTGCAGGAAAAGTGTGAAGAATATAACATGGGGTAGTATGTGCCAAAGTGGAATGTGGAAGAGGAGGGAGAGGAGTTCAAAGAGTATGATGAAATCAATATGTCTGAAAAAGGAGTGTAGTAGTATGACGATATATGCAGGAACGTATTGGCAAGGATATTACAGCAGACAGTATATACAGGAACAGAGTGTAGAGGATTAATATGACCTGTAGCTATGTACAGGAGAATAGTGTAGAGATTAGGACAATGGCTAGTATCTGCAGTAGAAGGATGCAGAGAGTATGACGACTGGCTGTATATGCAGGAGAGTAGAGCAGAGGGTATATTACAGGCAGTATACACTGAAAAAAGTGTGAGGCCGTGTACACTGTCAAAAAACTCGTCGAGCCAAATGTTCCCATTGCCCAATGAGCATGCTCTCTTTTTGGCTCGACGAGTTTCCCGACGGGTTTCTCTGCAAAAAGTGTACACACGACCGGTTTTCTCGGCAGAATACGTCTCCCATCGAGTTTCTTGCTGAATTCTGCCGAGAAAACCTGTTGTGTGTACTGGGCCTGAATGACAACTGGCAGTGTATGCAGATGAGGAAAAAAGATGGTATGCTATCAGGCAGTATGCACAGGAGAGCAGATTGACCCTGTTGACTATTTTGCAGCAAAATGTTTGATGGTTCTGCCCCAATATCTTAGCAATTTCAAAAAGTGCTGCATCCCTCTAAAAGGGTTTTTGCAATTTTTGGCTTTTCAGAGTCAGTTAAATCTCTTTTTTGGCCCATTTTGCCTGAGGAAAAGAAGCTGCCTAATAATTATGTACACCTTGATATAGGGTGTTGATCTCCTTAGACCACACCCTCCCTCATTACAGAAATACACATCACCCGATATGCTTAAATCCAATAAGCATTCAAGTTTATACAGAATGTAGACAAAATACTTGCCTAATAATTGTGCACACAGTGGGGTAGATTCAGTTAGCTTTGCGCTTTTCTTACGGAGGCGCAGCGTACCGTTTTGCCGCTGCGCCTCCGTAAATTACCTGCGCTACGCTTGATTCACGGAGCAGTAGCTCCGTAATTTGCGTGAGCGCTCCGGAAAACTGCCCGGCGTAAGCGCACGTAATTTAAATGATCCCATAGGGGGCGTGGATCATTTAAATTAGGCGCGTTCCCGCGCCGAGCGTAGTGCGCATGCTCCGTCGGGAAACTTTCCTGACGTGCATTGTGGTAAATGACGTCACAAGGACGTCATTTGCTTCTAAGTGAACGTGAATGGCGTCCAGCGCCATTCACGATTCACTTACGCAAACGACGTAATTTTCAAATTTCGCGACGTGGGAACGACGGGTATACTTAGCATTGGCTGCGCCTGCTAATAGCAGGAGCAGCCTTACGCGGAACCCGACGAACGCAAACAACGTAAACTGCGTACGCAGGGCGCGCGTACGGTTGTGAATCGGCGTTAGTATGCAATTTGCATACTCTACGCTGACCACAACGGGAACGCCATCTAGCGGCCTGCGTAAGAATGCAGCCTACGATACGACGGCATAAGGAGCCTTATGCCAGTCATATCTTAGGCTGCAGTCAGCGTATCGAGGTTCCTGAATCAGGAGCATTCGAAACGCCGGCGCAAGTAAGCAATTGCGCTGCGTAACTATGGTTACGCAGAAGCAATTGCTACCTGAATCTACCCCAGTGTGTATATATATATATATGTAGGTATTGATATATCTATATATATCTATAGATGTAGATATATCTATATATAAAAGCAGTAGTACATTCTGCTTCAAAGTTCCTAATGTCCTTATCTAATTGTGCATCAAAGTCCTTTATCTTTCACGTTGTATGCATATTCTTATACATATCATGTGTGTGTGTGGATGTCTGGTTCTGTTATAAAGGAAAATTGTTTAGTCCTTTCCCCTTACAGCACTAAGAATCCAGGTAAAATGTATTGCAAATAATGCAATTTAAAGACTGGAAATGGTCAAGGAATGGCAAGAATGGCCAACATTTGAAATTCAACCCTTTAGCCTGCCTAAAGCTTAGATTGTACAAATCACATCTACAACTTGGATGTACATATTTATTTGTATAATTCTACATAGAATTTGCATAAGTGAGTAGGAAATTACTTTAGCTCTCTGTTATTTACCACTGAACAGTATTAGCAGAGAAAATAGAGACATCAGGCCATGTCCGAAGTTTCAAAAAATTGTCATGCGTAATATCAAGAGAACAAGATAATATTATTTTTGTCACACCTTCAGAGAAAAATGTGTTGAAATTGGCTGGCACACCGAATTCTGTAGCAATTAAAGCAAAACTGTATCCTTGATATGTGTCACGTTAATAGCAAGAATTCAAGATCCACTACAAAAACCCTTGTATTTAAGGGGCATTAAAAGTCACAATGAACAAAATATATTTGAAATAACGTTAAAGCATTCAAAAATCTTATTAACTTACAATAATTTAAAATGAGTGCTTCTGTTGCTTCAGTTGAATATTCAGTATAATAATTACTAAACCTCTATCTGTAGGTACTACGACTCTTGCTTGAAAAAGGGTTTTATACCTTAAAATTAAATGCAGAATACTTTTTATCAATATGTATTGATTGTTCATGGAATAATGAAGTACACATTGAATTCAAAAAAAGTCCCCTGTGCCGACTGTAACAATGTTTAAACATATGGCACCTATAAATGGCATACCAGAACATTTTTTGGTGCTTTGTAATTGTTTTTGTGATATATAAAGGGTTAGGTTCCACTTTGTTAAGATTACTATTGCCTGAACCTGTTAAAATAGGATTGTCTATGGCAGATCTCAGCAGGTAGATCTCGGGGGGAACTATAGCTCTGAATTTTTCAATCATTAGTTCAGAAATCTCAAACATGAATTTTGCAATGTAAAATAATCAAAAGATAATAAGTACGGTAATACAAATGGGTATGTTAAAGATATGCTTTTACCTTGTCCATTCAGGGCACAATGGAAGTATCTTTGTGAATGTCTCACCGAACCCCTGATATCAACCTAGAGCTCCCTTACCATGCTTTACAAAGTCACTGTCATTTTGTTCTGAATGGGCAAGATGAGGTAACAGTATCACTTTAACCACTTCCTTACTGGGCACTTAAACCCCCCTCTTGCCCAGACCAATTTTCAGCTTTCAGCGCTGACGCACTTTGAATGACAATTGTGCGGTCATACAACGCTGTACCCAAATTACATTTTTATCATTTTTTTCACACAAATACAGCTTTCTTTTGGTGGTATTTTTGGGGGTTTTATTTTTTGCTAAACAAACAAAAAACATGGAAAATTTTGAAATAAAAAAATCGTCCCGGATTCACATACAGCGGTGCATAGTTATGCGGGCGTAGCGTATCGAATATATGCTACGCCGACGTAGCGCAGAACGGCGAGCACAGTATTCACAAAGCACTTTCTCCCAAATCTACGCTGGGTTCCCTCGGCGTAACTCGTCGTAAGTGGCAGTGGGCGTGAGCCATGCTAATGAGGCGTGACCCCATGTAAATGATGGGCCGAGCGCCATCAAGATACGAATAACGTACGGCGAATAACGTACTTAAACATGTTTTCTTCTAAGATTTCCCTGTATTTGGCTCCATCCATCTTCCCATCAACTCTGATCAGCTTCCCTGTCCCTGCTGAAGAAAAGTATCTCTACAACATGATGCTGCCAACACAATGTTTCACAGTGGGGATGGTTTGTTTAGGGTGATGTGCAGTGATAGATTTCCACAACACATAGCATTTTGCTTTTAGGCCAAAAAGAAAAAGTTCAACTTTGGTCTCATCTGATCAGGGCACCTTCTTCCACATGGTTTGCTGTGTCCCCCACATGGCTTCTCGCAAACTCCAAACGGGAAGTTTTTGGTCGTAACATGACAACATTTGGAAAATTTCAAGGACTTTTTCAAGGCACTGTAGATATCAGGTTGTCTCAGAGACACTTGAATGACAATGTGCCATAGCCCCATAGCTCTCTATTTCTTTTTCTGAGAAGCCACACAGAGGGAAAGAAGAGGGAAAAGTTATCAAAATGTGTAATTCTTCCTCCTTTAACCCTTCTGCTCTAGACAATGGTGCACAGATGTAATTATAGTAACTATGGTCTTGAATGTGGGCCACAGCCCAGCTTTAGCAATTAAAATTTGATAGGATATTTCTGGGCCTTATGCCCCATACACACGGTCAGAATTTATGACAAGAAAAGTTCGCTGTGAGCTTTTGATTGGAAATTCCGACCATGTGTAGGCTTCATCTGACTTTTTCCAATCGTCTGTAGCAATTACGACGCGCAAAGTTCCGTCGCATGCTCGGAAACAATTTGACGCATGCTCGGAAGCATTGAACTTAATTTTCTCGGCTCGTTGTAGTGTTGTACGTCACCGCGTTCTTGATGGCCAAAAGTTCAGAGAACTTTTGTGTGATCGTGTATATGCAAGCCAAGCTTGAGCGGAATTCCATCGGAAAAACCATCCATGGTTTTTCCGACGGAAAATCTGATCGTGTGTACGTGGCATTAGTTCTTTTGTAATAGTCCCTGTCATATTTTTTTTTTTAAAGCTGACATGATGCTTGTAGCCCACTACACTGTCTGATTGCCGGGATCTGCCCAACTACAGACAGCGGGGTAGATCCACAAAGAAATTACGCCGGCCTATCTATTTATACGCCGGTGTATTTTCAAAATTCCCGCGTCATATCTTTGTTTTGAATCCTCAAAATAAGATACAACGGCATCTCGGCTATATCCGACAGGCGTACGTCTTCGTACGCCGTCGGATCTTAGATGCAATTTTTCAGCGGCCGCTAGGTGGCATTTCCTTTGAAATCCGCGTTGAGTATGCAAATTAGCTATTTCCGATGATCCACGAATGTACCACCGGCCGTCGCATTTTTTTACGTCGTTTCCGTTCGGCTTTTTCCGGCGTATAGTTAAAGCTGCTATATGGTGGCATACTCAATGTTAAGTATGGCCGTCGTTCCCGTCGTTCCCGTCGTCCTTGCAATGTCATTTGGAGCAATGCACCCTGGGATATTTTAGGGACGGCACATGCGCAGTTCGTTTGGCGCGGGGACGCTCTTCATTTAAATGAAACACTCCCCCTACCCGCCAAATTTGAATTCCGCGCCCTTACTCCGTGAGAGATACACTACGCCGCCGTAACTTACGGCGCAAATTCTTTCAGGATTCAAACCAACAAAAACTAAGTTACAGCGGCGTAGCGTATCTTAGATACGCTGCGCCCGAAGCAGATGTATGTGGATCTGCCCCAGCATGTTTTACCTTATGTTCTAAAACTGCTATGAAGTTTATACCTGTCCCCTCTTGTTTTGTGGTGTATAGATCCTTCAGAAATACTGTTTATGTCATTTTCTGGCAACAGACATCTGTGATTATCTGTTGCATAAAGGAATGGGGTGAACTGTCAGCCTGTTCTTTTAATCTAAACCACTGCTCATAAAAATCTATATCACCTACTATCATGTTTCCAGTTCTTTGTCTTGGACTTCATAACCTACATTTCCCCTCATCTTCACCGCTGAATGAATCAGAGTTGCCTGTAGTTCATGTCATAACCTTACACATACAGCAGACAAATCCAATAAATGTAAAGCCAAAAGAAAATGAATCAGTGACTTCACAGGTGGTATTCAATCAGCATATGGGTATTACATTCCAAGACCACCTGATGGAGCTTGCCCTAGATAAAAATCTATTATATTTACAGCTGAACTGAAGATGTCAAAAACATCAGTGCTTTTATGCAATTTAACCAACTTCCAGTAAAGACAAAAAAAAGTCAGACTAGTACACGTTGATTAGTTGTAAACTGTATAACTTGCACATAGCAAAGTTCTAAAATATATATTGTGAATTCAGTAACAGCAGCTGTATGATGTCAGAGTCAGGGTTTTCAATGTAAATGACTATAAGGCTTGGTTCGCACTGGTGGGATGCGGGAAACCCTGCAAATCCAGTGCGGGTTCCCGCATTGCACCTGAATCGCCAGCAGTTCCCACTGCCCTCTGCGAACCGCTGCGGGTTTCAATCCAAGGTTAATGACACCCCCAGATTGGTTCACAGATCGGAGGGTGAACTATGAATTCAGACAGGAATCAGATTGCATGCGATCTGATTCTGGTGTGGACAAAAAAAAGGGTCCTGCATGAGTTTGGTCCAAATGCGATGCCAATTTAGCCATACAGTTTATACGGCTGAATTTTCATCGCACATAAATCAAATGTGATCTGCACAGCAATGCGGTGCGAATCACATGCGATATCTGGCATCGCACTAGTGTGAATTGGCCCTAGGACTTCTCATAGGTTCCAACTTTCCATGATTGTTCAGGTAATTTGGGCTATAAATATTCACTAGTATAATCTTTGAAGAATACAGCCTACAGTTTACAAAAATCAGGCATAATAATTTGGCTTAAAATGTACACTGTAAATTGTAACTGTAAATTGCTTGGTAACACAAATTGCTAATCAGCCAGTCACAGGGCAGCAACTCAATGCATTTAGGAATCTAGATGTGGTGAAGATGACTTGCTGAAGTTCAAACCAGGCATCAGAATAGGAAAGACAGGGGATTTACTTTCAAAAGTTTTTATTTTCAAAGGAGAAAAAAAATAAAAAAACAAGAATCAGGGTGTAAAGAGTACAGAACAATCATTCGTACAATCACAGAGACAAAAAACAAATGAAAAACAGAACACAAATATTGGGGAAGATATGATGTCATGGAAGAGTATAGGGCCTGCCCCATTTAACAACCAAAATGAAGCAATAGCTATAAAAAAGACAGGGATACTTAGACATATAGCATGAAAATTAGGAGAAACCCCAAAATTAACCCTGTAAATACCCAAATAATGTATACAATCTTCCTCCACTTTGAGACAAAAAAACCTGTAAGTGGCCCCAACCCAGACCCAAGAGACCCAAATCATAAGGGCATCTGAAAAAACACTCCACCCATCAGCACCCCGTAAGGGAACTCACTGTGCCAATGGGGGGGAAGTCCCCCAGACCGCCCAGACCCAGACATTAGTCCCCACATAAACAAACTATTCCCTGTATCAACGTCAAGGGGAATAATAGCGTCACACAAGAAAAAAAAACATTTGTTCAAAAGAGATAAAGGGAAAGCACAAAAGGAAAAAAAGAAGAAAAAACGGATGAGTAGAAAAAAAAAAAGGGGGAAAATAGCAGAGGAGAACAGAGAAGAAGAAGAGTAAAAAGAAGAGAAAAAGGGAAAAAAGGGGGGGAGAAGGGTAAGAGGGGACAATACCAATACGATCAGCAAAGTTAAGCTAAACTCTAATTATTTAAGCACCCGGTATGAGGGAGATATCCATAAACTGAGCCCAGGGACCCCAGACCAACTCAAAATTAGTCATTGAATCATTTAACATAGCATTCACCTTTTCCTGAGACATTATCCATGAGATCTTCCTGAACGCCACCTTACTAGAGACACTTGGCATTTTCCAGGCTTTGGCCAGTGTAATTTTCGCCCCCAGCAAAATAAAGTGAATTAATCTACGGGTTGGTTTAGAGATTCCAGAAAAATGAGCGTTCAGTAAGACGAATTCCGGATGCCTCGTGATCTCATAATCAGTGACTTTCTTTACAGTCAAAAGGACCTTCCTCCAAAAAGGCCTGATCCTAGGACATTCCCACCAAATGTGAGCGAAAGAACCCAACAGCTGACACCCTCGAAAACATAGAGGATCAGCTGAAGGGAAAATTTTCGCCAATCTAGTGGGTGTAAGGTACCACCTAGTCAGGACCTTCAGGCTAGCTTCCATGAGGGATATATTGATGATACCTTTAAATGCAGAAAAGACAGCTAACTGCCAGGTCTCTAAGCTCCACTTAAACTGAAAGTCCTCCTCCCAAGCCTGCATAAATGAGGACTTATCAGCAGGAGAGGAAAGTGACGCATAGATAACAGAGATACCCCCTCTCCTCTCGATGGACTGGCTACACCATAATTCAAAATCAGTGAATTTGGGAGGGGACGGTTTAGAGGACCAAAGGCTATGGAGATAATGGCTAATTTGATTAAAGCGAAATCTCTCCGATTGCGGAAGTTCATAATTACTCACACAATAAGCAAGGGAAATAGGACCACTAGAGGTGAAAAACTGCCCCAGGCGATACAGCCCCTTGTCCAGCCACCATCTAAAAGCTTTTATATCTAGTCCAGGGGGGAAGTTAGGATTACGAAAGATATGAGACAATGGTTTAACTGGGGAGGTCAGATTGGAATTCAATTTCAATTTATCCCATAATGCATAGGAGTGGGAAAGCGTAGGGGCTAGGATAGGGGGTCTACTCTTAGGGAGCGTCCAGGAAAGAAAATCTAGAGTATGAAGTGGGACTGCCTGTCTCTCAATCTGTACCCAATCCGGTTTATCCCACCTAGTAAAAACTATGGAGAATTGAGCTAATCTGGAAGCTAAGTAATATTTAAAGAAGTGGGGTAAACCTAAGCCCCCGTGTTTCCTCGAGTGAAAAAGGGTTTGTTGTTTAATCCTATATCCTGAGCCACCCCATATAAATTTTAAAATTTTACTCTGGAAGGACATCAAATGATCCTTTTTTACAGGGATCGGGAGGGCTCGAAAAAGATAGAGTAACCTAGGGAGTAGAGTCATCTTCACGGCATTTATTCTGCCAAGCCAAGATAAATTAAGTTTAGACCACGACTTTAGATCCTGTTCCAATTTTTGATACATGGGAGGAAAATTTTGGACATAAAGAGTTTCAAATTTCGGTGTAAGGAATATGCCCAAATATTTAATGGCAGAGTCACTCCACTCAAACCGGAAGTTCTGTTTCAAAAGGGACACCGTCTCGGGATCCAGTGAGACATTGAGCGCCAGAGATTTAGAGAAGTTAACTCGTAAACCCGAAACGGCTCCAAAGTCAGCCAAAATCTTATTTAAATTGGGAATAGAAATCAAAGGGGACGTAATAAATAGAATTAAATCATCGGCAAATAAGCCGCATTTGTGCATTTTAGAGCCACAGGTAACCCCCCTAACGTCGGGATGTTCTCGAATCGCGATGGCAAGCGTTTCCATAGCCATAGCAAATATTATCGGGGATAGAGGGCACCCCTGCCTCGTACCTCTAGCTATTTGAACCGGGGAAGAGTGAAATCCTTGAAGACGAATTCGCGCCGTAGGGGAGGAGTATAGAGCTTTTAAAGCGCCGATAAAACGACTACCGTAACCCCACTTATCAAGAAGCGCAAAAATATATGGCCAGGAGACAGTGTCGAATGCTTTTTGTATATCCAGGGAAAGGAGCATACCCCGTTGCTTTGGGCCACCTGGCCAGTTGGATTGAAGGATCGACACAATATCGATGGCTCTCCTAGTTTGATCGGGACCCTGCCTCCCCGGTATAAATCCCACTTGATCCTTATGGATGTATAAGTTAATAAAGGAGTTCAATCTATTAGCAAAAATTTTGGTGAGAATTTTAACGTCATTATTTATTAGAGAGATTGGCCTATAGTTCCCTACCTCATCCGGGTTCTTATCGGGTTTGGGTATGACAGTGATGAAGGCTGCATTAAGCTCAGGGATAAGGGGCTTACCAGACACCTTTTCATTGAAAAATTTTGTCATGAACGGGGCTAACAACTCAGAAAACGTTTTATAATATGGAACTGAAAAGCCGTCTGGACCAGGCGCCGAACCCCTTTTCAAACTTTTAATGACGTCCAAGGTTTCCTCCACAGAGATTGGGTCTTCCATGATGGTTTTATGCTCTAACGACAATTTAGGGATAGGAAGGGTATCAAGGAATTGTGAGACAACCGACCCAGGGGTCTGTTGACCTGCATCATATAATTTACCATAGAAGTCTTTGAAAGCTAAAAGAATTTTAGAAGGATCAGAAGTCGTGGTCTGTTGATGAGTCCTAATCCTGGGGAGAGTGAAAAACTGTGACCTAGGGGAAAGTTTATTAGCAAGCTTTCCGCCCAACTTATCCCTCTGAGAATAAAACTTAGCCCCGCTCCACCTAATCAGTTTTTCCGCTCGAGTAGTGAGGGCAAGGTTAAGTTCCAATCTAGTGGCATCTAATTGGGCTATATAAGCACCAGAGGGATTCGCTTTATGTTGGGCTCTAAGGGATGTGTATAATTTTTCAAGTCTGTCAATATCCGCCTTCCTTTCCCTCTTCAATTTAGAAGCCAACTGAATAAATTTCCCTCTAATGGTAGCTTTATGAGCTGCCCAGAGAACCTCAGCCGATACGTCCCCAGTGTTATTTAAGGAAAAATATTCAGAAAGAGCCTTAGTAATTTCAACCACATTGATAGAATTAGACAAAAGAGATTCATTGAGTCTCCACTGGAAAGGTTTAGGATTGTGCGAAGGATTATAAATAGAAGCTGTAACAATGGAGTGATCTGAGATAGAAGAATCTAAAATTTTGGATCCGGTAACATTAGGTAAGTGGCACGTTGATATAAGTATATGGTCAATCCTAGCATAGGATTGATGAGGGTATGAAAAGTGGGTATAGTCCCTAGTCGTAGGGTTTTGCTCCCGCCAAACATCTGCTAAACCTTGCGAGTGAACAAGTCGGGCAAATTTTAAGCTAGCTCTAGTGGGACGAGTCAAAATAATTTTAGTTTTGTTAGATTTATCCAACCCTTGATCTAACGCCAGATTGGAGTCACCCCCAAAAATGGGAGTCCCTTCAATCAGAGGAGCTAAGATGGAAAACATGGAACGAAAGAATTTCAGTTGACCTTTGTTCGGGGCGTAATATGAGATAAATGAAAACAAATGACCGTCAATAAGCCCCTTAACCAGAAGGAACCTACCATCAGGGTCCTTATAGTCAGCCAACCAGGAAAAATTTGAAGATTTGGAAAACACTATCGCCACCCCTTTAGTTTTATGCTCTGCGTTAGCTAAGTAAAACAAAGGGAAGTTGTGATGAAGGAAGGTGGGACTGTACCGCCTAGGGAAGTGAGTCTCCTGCAGTAAAATAACGTCACCTTTAAGAGATTTATAGCTGTCAAACAGCTTTCTCCGTTTGACAGGAGAATTGAGGCCCTGGGCATTGTGGGAAGCTATTTTAAGAATAGGGGCATGTGTGTCAGCCATCGAAAGGAGAGAGAGGAGTGTCATCATAGCCTGCGCCACTCACCTCAAAAGAAGCCAGACCCCTGACCGAGAAACGCACAGATCTGCCATTCAGAGACGGGATGCGATAGACTCCCATCAACGCAACCTGGAGTGTAACAAAAAAAAACAACAAAAATGGCATTATCCCCAGGTAACAGCGGAAGGGAAAGAGGGGAGAGAAGGAAAAGAAGAGTAGAGTAGAAGGAGAATAAGAGACAAGAAACAGAAAGACCACAGACAGTCTCTCTGAAGGTGGCGGATCAGCAACCGAAGGGCATAAAAACCCCCCGGGCGCAGAACCTTCAAAAAATGTCTGCACAAAAAACTGCAGACAACCCATCCCACGGGATCCTAGGAGACCGAGGAATAGGTGGAGGCGCATGCTGGGCACACAGCTCACGGGCACCTAAAAGAAAAAAACACATTCTCAAAATATAAAAACCCACACAGAGGGGAACAGAATCCCCACAATAAAGAGAATCCAGTTCCATCGGAGAAACGTTACTTTTCCACCGGAAGAAATAAAAATGAAGGGGAAAAAGCACAGTCCTCCAAAAAAAAAAAGGAAAGAAACACAAAAAAACTTTCAGGTCTGGAGAACTTCTTTCTGTTTCTTCGACTTCGGCTTGTTCCAAAGTGGAGTAATCGGACTGTTTGGAGAAGGTCGCTTAGCTGGGTTATAAGCAGGATTCAGAGTATCCATTTCAGCTTCAAGTGTAATCAGCTTCAGGGATAACAGGGTTTTCTCTCCCTCTAGAAGATTAGAAAATGAGTAGTATTTTCCATTAAGCAGGAATTTAACAGCGAACGGGAAAGTCCACCAGTACTTTATTTCTTTTCGAATCAGAACCGCCAGCAGGGGTTTCAGGGATCTTCGTCTTTGAATTGTGGATTGGGAAAGATCGGCGAAGAGTTGAATGGGGTGACCCTGGCACATTATTTGTTTTGTCGCTCTGGATTGTTTCATAACCTCCTCTTTAACTAAATAAAAATGAGGTTTCACGATGATATCCCTCGGGGTACCATCTTTTCTGGGGGGGCCCAAAGCTCTATGGACCCTGTCCAGTTCCAGGCGTTGTTGCGGAATATTCGGGATCAATGATTTAATAATCTCGTGAGTAGCTTGCATTACATCCGTTACTGCTTCTGGCAGACCTCTGATCCTAAAATTATCTCTTCTGGATCTGTTTTCGAGTTCATCAATTCTGAAAAGAGCCGAATCAAGCCTGTCCTGTAGCGTTTGGATATGGGTGGAGTTCTGGTTAGTGGTGACAACTGTGAGGTCCAATTTGTGTTCTATAGCTTCCATTCTAGAACCTAGATTCTGGAAGTCAGCTTTGATGTCAGAGGTAATTTTAGCAGCTGTGGAGGCGAGCCCCCTTTCCAGAAGAGCTGACAATCTAGCAAATAAGTCATCAGAATGGGAAGCCATCATAGGGATAGGTGTAAATGGGGAAGGACTTTCCTGCTGCAATGTTGTAGATTGACCAGTAGATGGAAATGCTGCTTCCCCAAATGTCCTGCCTAAGAGGGATTCAGTGGATGCTGGGGAGGGAGTCACCTGCGGGAGTAGTACACCCTGATGTGCAGGGGTGAAAGTCAGAGTCGCTGGGGTTAACACTTGCCTCTGCTCTGCTGTCCCCTCCACGTGTGCGGCGTGTTGCTGAGCCGCGGTGGCCATCTTGGATTTCCCAGGCTGATGAGCTCGCTCAAATTGCGGCCCGAGATCTCGGCGGACCGGAGCGGAAGACATACAGGGGTGTAGCCTATGTCTGCGGGACTCCAGGACACCCGGATGGATGAGGTAGGGACCCCTCTGTGGGCTGCTGTCGGCGCCGCTGGAGCTGTGTGTGACGGAGCTCCGACTCAAGCGGCCATCTTCGGATCCCCGCGCATGCGCACTCCAAGACAGGGGATTTAAAGCGGAGTTCCACCCAGGAAAACAACATTTGGCCAAAAGTCCTAAAAAATAAAATAAAAAAAAAGTTATACTCACCCGAAATACCTGTTGCTATGCGGAAGTCCGTAATCTGCCTCTTCGGCACCGCGGCGTGTTTTCTTCTTCTCCTTCTCCTAGTGAATGGGGCGCGCTGCTTTCTGGGAACTGTGTGTGTTCTCAGAGAGCAGCCGCCCATTCACAAGCCGGCATGAGACTCAGGCCCCGTACACACGACCAGTTTCCTCGGCAGAATTCAGCTTCCGACCGAGTTTCTGGCTGAATTCTGCCGAGGAAACTGGTCGTGTGTACACTTTCGGCCGAGGAAGCCGACGAGGACCTCGGCGAGGAAATAGAGAACATGTTCTCTATTTCCTCGTTGTTCTATGGGAGCTCTCCTCCCGCCGAGGTCCTCGGCGGCTTCAGGGCTGAACTGGCCGAGGAACTCGACGTGTTTGGCACGTCGAGTTCCTCGGCCGTGTGTACGAGGCCTCACACAGGCGTAGTAGGAAATGGGCAGGCTTCACTGCCTGTTTCCCCTAGTGTGAATGGCGGCGCGGGACCTGCATCAGTCGTGGGATCGGCATCGGGGGGGCCATCAGCGCGGGCAAGTAGGACAAGGTAAGTGTCCTTATTAAAAGTCAGCAGCTACACTGTTAGTAGCTGCTGACTTTAAAAAAAATAAAAAATTGCGGGTGGAATCCTGCTTTAAGTGACTTTGAATTTGGCATGGTTTTTGGTAACAGACGGGCTGGTCTGAGTATTTCAAAAACTGCTGATCTACTGAGATTTTCACACACAACCATCTCTAGGGTGTACAGAGAATGGTCCGAAACAGAGAAAATATCCAGTGAGCAGCAGTTGTGTGGACGAAAATGCCCTGTTAATGTCAGAGGTCAGAGGAGAATGGGCAAAAATGCAACAGAAGGTCAAAGGCCCGGTTCACACTGTTCACACTAGTGCGATGCCAGACATTGTATGTTATTAGCACCGCATTGCTGTGCAGATCACATGCAATGTCTGTGCAATGTGAATTCAGCCATATAAACTGCATGGCTGAATTCGCATTGCATTCTGACCAAACTCATGCAGGACCCTTTTTTTGTCTGCACCAGAATCGCACTACATTTTGCAAACCGATTGCGGGGTGTCGTTAACTTAACATACACTAAGCAATCAGTTAGCATGAAGAGGTTTGCGATTTAGATGCAGTGCAGATTTGCAGCGAGTTTGCAGTGAAATCGCACTGCATCTAGTGTGAACCAGGCTTAAAGCTGTCTATAGATGGATGGCAATTTGTCTGATTCAGCAGGGACCTGCTGGATTTCAAACCATCTATAGCCAGCTGGTCCTCTTTGATATCAGTCAATCTACTGATGAACTGCTCAAGAATGAGCTTGCTGGAAAACTTTAGTTCAATCGGCCCTGCAGCCAGTGAGCTACAGCACCGATCAGTGTAAATTTCTGACATTCTGAAAGGAGTCCAGACGACGCTTCCTCTGTCAGAATACAAATGACACATTGGTGAAGATTCCTGCATTCACCTCAAATGTGTGGATGGGGGTATCAGCTCAGTTTTTTTTCAGCCTGCTGGCTGTATGACCAGCTTCACCCTTCTCCAGTCTTTCTAAAACTAAGAAAACATGTTGTGTCTAGAAATACATGTTAACATAGTGCCAAAAACGTTTCTTACTCCTGCCTAGAAATACATTTTAATGTAGTTATAAACAAGTTGTAATTTGTAATAACAACTGTACCTTAAAGTGGAAGTCCACCCTAAGGGCCCTTTCACACGTACGGACAAACGGTCCGTTTATTACAAGTCCGTTTACGGACTTGTAATGTATCTCTATGGGATTGCAGACGTTAGCGGATGATGCATCCGCTAACGTCCGCAACCATCCGCGTCCGCAAAGATCCGCTTTTGCGGACAGAAGAAAACCCTATTTTTCTTCCGTCCGGCGGAACGGATCGGATGAATACGGACACACGGTCCGTATTCATCCGATTCCCCATAGGGGAGAGCGGAGGAGAGACAGGGCAGTCTCTGCACTGTGTGCGGGGACCGCCCTGTCCGCCGACAGCTCAGCGGGGATTACGGAGGAATCCCCGCTGAGCCAAACGGGCTAACGGAGCGGATCAATTACGGATCCGCTCTGTGTGAAAGAGCCCTAATGCCGCGTACACACGGTCGTTTTTCGGCATGAAAAAAAAATGAAATTTTTCAGCATGTCCAAAAAACGAAGTTTTTCCAACTTCATCATTAAAAACAACGTTGCCCACACACCATCGTTTTTGAAAAATAATGACAAAGCGCGGTGACGTACAACGCGTACGCCGGCACTCTGAAGGGGAAGTTCTATTCACCTTTGGGCTGCTTTTAGCTGATTCCGTGTTAGTAAAAGACGATTCGCGCTTTTTTGTCTGTTACAGCTTGATGAATGTGCTTACTCCATTATGAATGGTAGTTTTACCTGAACGAGTGCTCCCATCTCATACCTCGCTTATGGGCATGCGCGGGTTTAAAACGTAGTTTTAGCCCACACACGATCATTTTTTACAACCCGAAAAACAACATTTTAAAAAACGACATTAAAAAATGCAGCATGTTCGAATTTTTTTTTTGACGTTTTTCAGGAGCCGAAAAATGATGTGAAGCCCACACACGATCATTTTAAATTACGTTTTTAAAAATGTCATTTTTTTCATGCCGTAAAACGACCGCATTACACTTAAATTCTTCACATTAGTGTGAGCTAAGTTCAGCCTTATGCCTCAAAATGAAAAATCCAATTTGTTCTAACTTTATTTTGCAGAATCCAGTGTTGTCACATGACTTCGATTCTACTTCCCTCAGAGCCTAAAAGCTGCCAGTGGGTGTGGTTACTGAAAGCTAGGGACATCACTTCCTGGGAAGGACACTGTTCCTGTGTAAACAGTGAATGTATACAGGATGGGAGGAGCTAATCATATTTTCCTGCCCAGTGTTCTCTCATTGTACATCCTAATTCATGATAAAATGAAGAAATAAAAAGCCCCATCCCCACTGGTGGGATCGATGGTGCAGTGCACATGTACAGTATAGCTGCGCACAGGAAAAAAAGGAAATGTACACAGGGATGGGGGGTGGTCAGCGTATCTGGAAGTGCTCTGGGGTCTCATCTCACAGTCTTCAATGATCATAGTACAGGCAACCTCACTAAGGTTTCCACTAGTGTGACTTGTCATGCAACTTTGGACACAAAAAGTTGCATGACAAGTCACAGCACATTGATTTCAATGGCACCCATTCTCATCTATGCGTTTTTGAAAATAAGCGACTTTGAAAAGGTAACTGCAATGCTTTGCTGAGACGTTTGATGTGATTTTGAACCAGACAGTGTAAAGTTGGATCAAAGCTGCACTCAAAGTTGCATCAAAGTCACACTCCAAAGTCGCACTCTAGCCTTAGGCTACGTTTCCACTAGTGTGACTTCAAAGCTGTGCAATTTAGAGAGCAAATTTGAGTGCAACTTTGATCCAACTTTATACTTTGGATCAAAGTTGCATCAAAAGTTGCAGCAAAGTAGTGCAGGCACCTTTTTTTAAAGTCGATGATTTTCAATCGGGCATAGATGGGAAAAAATTTTACTGGACTTCCACTTTAAAGTTGAAGCCATATAACGGTTTGTAAGAAATGTGTGTGTCTCTGTGTGTGCCATGTGCTGTTTCAGCTACGTGCAGTAAGCAGAACATACTTACCAGGCTTGCCTGATCTCTGTCTCTCCCAGGCAGCTATTAACCAAAACGAGGCTGTAAAGACAGAAAGTTATCCTTCTCTGTCTGACTAGGGATAGGGGGATGGGGGTGTGGTTGGGTGGGGCAGGGCAAGACATGGGTGGTTAGAATGCCTGTGTAGGCGAGAAGGACAACGTTTTCAGGAAGTGAGAGGCCACCATGCAGAATTCATAAATAAGGAAGTAGGGTTGTCCCTGAAGAACAGGAAGACGCTAATTGTCTAGCTTTGATTAGACTTTCTAAGCTTGGCAATCAGCTATAAAAATGTAAATAATGTCAAAGATAAAGATATTTTACATATAGCTCTATTGAAGTCTATAGGAGCTGAACATGAGAAATCGAAAGTGCCTATTTTGAAGGCTTATATGTGATTGGCCATAAAAGGGGTAGGGGGGTCCTGGTACTGCCCTGGGGGACATGTATCAATGCAATAAAAAAAAAATGTTTTAAAGGAGCAGTGATTTTAATGATACTTAAAGGGCAGCAAAAAAATGAACAATTCCTTTAAATATAGTGCACAGGGGGTCCTTTTAGTCTGCCTGTAAAGGGGCACATCTGCAGCATGCTGCAGCGAATATCATATTTCTAAAGAAAAATAAACAAGTCAAATCACATTTAATTGCCGTCACCTGGCATACCAGGCCCTTCAGTCTATTCTTCGGTTTATTTTTCCTTTATATAAAGGGATTGTCAAAAACAGTCTCTGTGTTTTACTTAAAGGGGGCTTGCAGATTCCAATAAGCCCGCTGCCCGCAGACCCCCACAACTACAGCCCAAGGTTGTGGGGATGAGACCCTTGTCCCCATGAACATGGGAACAAGGTGCTTTGGGGCAGGGGGGCAGAGTCCCCCCTGCCCCAAATCACCCACCCCCTATGTTGAGGGCATGTGGCCTGGTATGGTTCAGGAGGTTGGTGCAATCTTACCCCCCCTTTCTTGACCTTCCAGTCTGCATGCTCGGACAAGGGTCTGGTTTGACGTGCGGTTCCCCTTAAAATCCATACCAGACCCAAAGGTCTTTTTTTATTCAGCTGTCAGTTGGGAAGCCCATTGACAGCTGATGACTTGTCGGTTGTTAAGGACCCCGCGACCGGCTTCCTGGATCCACTCCTTAACAACCAGCTCAGTGCATTGCAGGGCATTCGGAAGACCTTAGTGGCAGAAACTGCTCGGGCTCAAATACTTACCCAAACTTAGTGGCTGAAACTCCTGGAAGTGTCAGATGTAGAACATTTTTTAACAAGCTTCTCTCTTCAATGCAACTGACTTCTGTGGCACAAGCAGTGAGAATTGTAAGTGTTGTTTGATTTTCAGGGTGCTGTTATTTTTTAGTGTGTAAAGTGTGTAGTTTAGTGTGTAAAAATAGCAACAAAAACACTTTCAATAGACTTTCATAAGTAAATATATTGTAGAAATATGGACTGATCTTTATATACATTTTACACACTTTTTTTTCTTTAGAATTTTAAAGCATATCTGTTCCCTATTGCCCCTGCAATTTCACATCAATAGAATTTACATCCACTGCAGAATATGGATCTATTATATATCTGTTTTTTAAGGTTAGCTGTTTCTTAACCTCCTATTAACCCACAATTTATACATTATATACACAAGTTGATAAAAGTGCTGCTGAGGAAGAAATGTATCCAACCTTTTTTTTAATCTGATCCTGCTCTATGTTGTGTACCGTCTTGACTCACAGGTTGCATCTTCTATATCCAGCTGCTTGACCCTTTTTTTGATAATACTCTTTTTGATCCTATATTATTAGCAGTACCTGCTTGGATTGATCCTCGTCTAAGTCACCTGAGTACACAACTATATGTATATAAGAAAGATGTCTGCTAAAAGAGTGTCCCTGTCTTTACATATATTCTATATATTATAGAAATGATGCCTATGGTATAGAATTCAACTTTCTATTTAAGAGAAGATACTATTCTAAATTCCTATTTCTTGAGATATTTACCATGTTCTAAAGATACGGGGCCAAATCTTCAAAAGAGATACGCAGGCGGAACTGCTGTTCAGCCTGCGTATCTCTGTGTCTAACTTTGGAAACGATCCTCAAAAGGATTTTTCCAAAGTTAGGCAGAAGATCTGACATCTGTAAGACACTTACACTGTCAGATCTTAGGATGCAGTACCGCATCCGCCGCTGGGGGCATTTCTCATTGAAATGCCGCTTTGCGTATGCAAATGAGGACTTAAGCAGATCCACAAAGCTTTTAAGCATTGTGGTTTCTGCGTAAGTTCCGATTTGCTTGCGCAAAATTAGGGCTGGTTTTACAATGTGGAAAGTTAGTCCACCATGTAAAACCAGACCTTTTTTTCGATCGCCGCGTTTTTTTTTTAAATTTGAATTTTTTTTCCCGTCGCAACTTTATTGTCCCATTGCAATCCACAAAGCCCGGCGTAAATTACGTTCGCGCGCTGCACGTCGGGAAAATTACGTCACACGCATGCGCAGTACGGCCGGCGCGGGAGCGCGCCTCATTTAAATTGTAATCGCCCCCTCGAGAAGACGACCGCCTTGCGACGGAGGCACTTAAGTTACACGGCGTGTAATTTCTAGGTAAGTGCTTTGAAGATCGGGCACTTAGGTAGAAATTTAACGCCTGTGTAACTTAACTGCTGAAAGTTAAGTTAGGCGGCGTTTTTGAGAATTTGGCCCACGCTTCTTAAGATATGCTATAGAAAATTTGTAACTAAAAAAAAGAAAGTAAAAATACAAAAAAAAAAAATGTACTTAAGAACATTTGAATTATATTTTTTCAAAAGCACATTGAAATCACCTTACCCTCAAAAGAAAAAAAAGCACAGAGAAGAAAAACGGTGACAGAATGTTGTTAAATATATTATTCCATTTAAAACAAAAAAACAAGTGATTATTTATAATAAAGTAACGTGATTTACAATCATATATTTTCAAACCAAAAGTCACCTTTGTACTTAATGGCAAATTGTCGCCAAGTGTCTCGACTAGTGGTTATTAAATGTGACTACTGTACTAGCTTTTGAGTTAGTGCACCAATTCCAAAGATCGGAAATATCTTTGAAGGGCTTATTGTCCACCTGAGCATGCAATTTTAAAATGCCTTGTTCTATTATATCAACCCTATTAAATTCATTCATTTTTTTTTATATATAGAAATTTCTTTGTAAAATTAGATTTGTGCTTGCTTCCGTTTTGAATTAATGAACCAAGAAACTCTGATAATCTCTACAGTCTTTCATGCCATATTTAACCTCACAATACACACATTAAAACATATTATCAACTTTAAGATACTGGCACCAAGTATAATGCATACTACCGGAATCACAGTATTTCCTTAAAATGAAAATCTTTAATATTAAATATTAGAGAAAACATTGTGTTTGTGTTAGTTTAGCAAATAGTGTTTTTTTTTTGTGTGTGTATCACGATGTGCATTTACAATAGTGTTGGGACATAATAGTTTAATGTAAACGTGAGATGCAGTATATGGGAACATTTATACTTTATTTCCAATTGACTTACCCAGTTTAGCTGCAAGTCATATGAACCTGATGTAATCTGGTAAATCAATGACATTATTGGAGTTCTGCCCTATTCCACCCATGCTACCATCCTTCCTACTGGTCTATAGCATCAGTATTGGTCTCACACTCAAATACAAACTAGGTTTCTTAAGTAGATCTGAAAATATGGGTCAAATTTCTTTGCTTGGGCAAGGTGAAGGTTTGCAAGTAGCATGTGATGCCATAACAACCCCCCCCCCCTGATAAGTACCTCTCCCAATCACTGGAGGTGGGTAAGTACAACAAAATCTGATGATGGACTCACAGTGAGGATGGTGGAACCACATTGGGTAACAAGGACATTGAAAACACTACAGGAGTGTGAAATAAGACTCTACACTACATTCCTCTTGGATATGATTACTGATGACAATTGCCATACTAAATTTGCAACCATGTACATTACCTTTACTGCACAGTAGTACTATTTGCTGTATCTGTCATTGCTGTGGTCACTTGTTTCACTACCAGGTTCTATTGGTGTTAACCATCTTATATTCACCCCCCTACCAATGGTGCTTGATTGAGATGTTTCCCAATGGAAGACTGGCTAAACTAATAAAATATAAGAACAGAGGTTTCACATTAGGAAGAATAAGACATCTCACACTCTTTTCATCACCTTCATTCATCACCCTTTTTAAGACCACTGTCCAGGTCCAGAAAGTGAAAGGGAGTAGGCACCTATAAAAAACAAAAGTTTAGAACCTCATTAAAAAATATTTTGGTGCCGTAGCTAGTTAACAAAATTGCTAGTCTATCTGACAATAGAGGTGTTCGACCCCAACATAATATTGTCTGAAGTCACTATATCACAGACAGATTCTTAAGCATTAGCTAATTGGATCTCGATGTTCTTAAATCCTTGGACATGTAAATGTTTTCTAAACACTATCATGGTTTGGAGGGGTATTTGTCAACTACATGATATGGGGTGCAGAACAGGGGAAATTCACTTATTACTTATTATTAGGAATGAGCCGACCTGAAGGGTCTGGTATGGATTTTGGGGGGGGGGGGGGCCTACATAATTTAAATAAAAAGAATTGGCACAGTGTTCCCCTTAACCACTTCAGCCCCGGACCATTTTGCTGGTCAATGACTGGGCCACTCTTTGCGATTCGGCACTGCGTCGATTTAACTGACAATTGCACGGTCGTGCGACGTGGCTCCCAAACAAAATTGGCATCCTTTTTTTCCCACAAATAGAGCTTTCTTTTGGTGGTATTTGATCACCTGCGCTATAAACAAAAATAGAGCGACAATTTTGAAAAAAAAATAATATTTTTTTTCTTTTTGCTATAATACATATCCCCCAAAAATATATAAAAAAAATGTTTTTTTTTCCTCAGTTTAGGGCGATATGTATTCTTCTACATTTTTTACTTAAAAAAAAACGCAATAAGCGTTTATTGATTTGTTTGCGCAAAAGTTATAGCGTCTACAAATTAGAGGATAGTTTTATGGCATTTTTATTAAAACATTTTTTTTACTAGTATTGTCGGTACTGCGACCTTATGGCGGACACTTTGGACACTTTTGACACATTTTTGGGACCATTGGCATTTTTATAGCGATCAGTGCTATAAAATTGCATTGGTTAAAAATGTCACTGTCAGGGAAGGGGTCCCTGACAGGACCGGGAGCTGTGTGTTTACACACACAGCTCCCGGTTCACGCTCTGTAACGAGCGATCGTGGGTGCCCGGCGGTGATCGCGCCCGCCTGGCGAAACGCACGCGGCACCAGGGGCAAGCAGGGGGCGCGCGCGCCCCTAGTGGCTGAAATGCAAAATCACGTAATATTACGTGATTTTGTGCAGCCGAGCTGACCTGCTGCCGTAAAACTGTGACGGCTGGTCGGCAAGCGGTTAATATCCATAGCAGACCTGAAGTAAAATTTTGGTTCGGGGTTCCCCTTAATATTCATGCCGTTTTTTTTTTCAATGACTTTTATCTATATTGCTGGGACCCGACAATTTATTATAGCTGCGAGTAGTTTTAAATGATTTTTTTTCCTTTTGAAATTAAATTTTGTGCAGGGACTGTTCTAAACATGGGAAAAATGTGCCACTTTACAGGCATACTATAGACACCCCCCAGGTACGAAATGTTATTTTACGTTTATTGTTTCACTTTATTAAGCATTATTAACTACTTGCCGACCTGCCGCCGTCATTCTACGGCGGCTGGTTGGCTCTCCTGCGCGTGAAAAAAATCGCCGCCATTACTAGTAAAAAAAAAATACGTATCGACCTAAACTGAGGAAAAAATCGTTTTTTTAGATATTTTTGGGGGATATTTATCACAGCAAAAAGTAAAAAATATAATTTTTTTTCAAAATTGTCGCTCTATTTTTGTTTATAGCTCAAAAACTAAAAACCGCAGAGGTGATCAAATACCACCAAAATAAATCTCTATTTGTGGGAAAAAAGGACGCCAATTTTATTTGGAAGCCACGTCGCACGACTGCGCAATTGTCAGTTAAAGCGACGCAGTGCCGAATCGCAAAAAGTACTCTGGTCTTTGACCAGCAATATGGTCCGGGGGGTAAGTGGTTAAAATCACTGCTCCCGAAAAAACTTCAGTTTTTCAAACTTTTTGTTGCATTGATACATGTCCCCTGGGGCAGGACCCAGGTCCCCAAACACTTTTTATGACAATAACTTGCATATTAACCTTTAAAATAATCACTTTTCTCCCGCAAACACCCCAAAATGTTCGCTATTCGAACATCGGGCTCATCCATACTTATTATTATCAGCGATATATTAATAAACAAGGAATGGGGTATTAGTCCAGAGTACCTCTCTATCATACCAATCAAATCTTATAGTATGGGGCCATCCTTCCCTTTAACACTTTGCAAATTACATATGTATATTTTGCCTTCTGGGTATAATTTCTGCCACCTACAATTACATTGATGTTTGCATGCAAAAGTCCCAATGGAGCAGCAATTAACAACCATCCATACCATAGAGATACATATCAAACACACAAGGTATGGAAGGGATTAATCTCTACTTTTTATACACAGTGACAAACGAAAACACTGAGGCCTCGTACACACGACCGAGTTTCTAGGCAAAAACCAGCAAGAAACTTGCTGGGAGATATTTTTTTGCCGAGGAAATCGGTCGTGTGTACATTTCCGTCGAGGAAACTGTCGAGAAACTCGGCAAGCCAAAAAGAGAGCATGTTCTCTATTTCCTTGATGGGAATGGAGAAAATTGGCTTGTCGAGTTTCTCGACGGCTTCACAAGGAACTCGACGAGCAAAACGATGTGTTTCGCCCGTCAAGTTTCTCGGTCGTGTGTACGAGGCCTTAGGGGTAGATTCACATAGACTTACAATGGGCGTATCAGTAGATACGTCGTCGTAAGTCCGAATCCCCGCCTTTGCAACTTTAAAGCGGATGTGCCACGGGAAAAATATATTAAAAGCCAGCAGCTACAAATACTGCAGCTGCTGACTTTTAATATAAGGACACTTACCTGTCCTGGAGTCCAGCGGTGATCGCAGCAGATGACGAGCCGATCGCTCGTCACCCTGCTGCTCCCCCCTCCATCCTCGGTGAGGGAACCAGGAAGTGAAGCGCTCCGGCTTCACTGCCCGGTTCCCTACGGCGCATGCGCGAGTCGCGCTGCGCCCGCCGATTGGCTCCCGCTGTGTGCTGGGAGCCGAGTGTTCCCAGCATACAACGGGGGGACGGACGGGAAGGAAGGAAAAAACCCGTCCTTTGCCCGTATCGTAGGGCCGGAAGTGGGTGCAGATACCTGTCTGTAGACAGGTATCTGCACCCCCCTCCCCCCTGAAAGGTGTCAAATGTGACACCGGAGGGGGGGAGGGTTCCGATCAGCGGGACTCCACTTTAGAGTGGAGATCCGCTTTAAGTGTATGCTCAAACTGAGATACGCCTAAATGTTTCTAAGATACGACCGGCGTAAGTCTCCTACGCCGTTGTATCTTAACTGCATATTTACGCTGGCCGCTAGGGGCGTGTACGCTGATTCAGCGCAAGTTCTATGTGAATACAGGACTTGCTGCTCAAAATTACGGCGGCGTAGTGTATCTGAGATACGCTACGCCCGCCTAATTCTACCTGAATCTAGCCCATACTCTTTTTATAGTCTGTATATGAATAATAAGAAAAAATCTTCTTTTGGGAAGAGAAAAACTTGAATACTTCTATGGAGCTAACTATGTCTCAGGCAATAATAAACCAATCCAATTATTCATTCCACATTCCCAGTTCCTCAAATCATGGCCAACAAGAGGAAGATTTTTATATCATAAGCATGCCTGAAAGTTTCATTCTTCTATTCAGTTATTAGCTCTCTTAGGGATATAGTAACACAATCAGCTCCATGAAGTCCAACTTTCTGCCTCCTTAACCTGTTGCTACCAGAGGGTAACTGGACCTAGCGTAATTATTTCTTGCATGGAAATGTGTAATGATAAAGGGTATCTCCTGAAATGCTCACAATCACAGTGTAGATTGGATTAGTTCATTTCACTGTCACCTTTTACAAAGTCTTCTACTAACATTATAAATACCCACAATGTTTGGATCTATATCATGTTTGTCTACTTGGGAGAGTGTAACTATATAGGTTATGATAAGCAGGGACTAAAGCAATCAAAAGGTACTACTTCCAATCAGTTTGCTGCACATGAAAGCCTTTTTTAAAACAGAAGGTATTCACATCTCAAGCCCAGTACACACGAGAGGATCCATCCGCTGTAATTGATCCGCGGACCGGCTCCAGCGGATAGATCCCCTGGTGTGTACAATCCAGCGGATCTTTTTCTGCGGATTTTTATCCCCTGGGATGGATTTCCAGCGGATAAAAATTTGAAGACATGCTTTAAAATCTATCCGCTGGAATCCATCCCAACGGATTGATCCGCTGGTCTGTACAGACTCACCGGATCAATCCGTCCGAATGAATTCCCCGCATGCGTCGTAATGATTCGACGCATGCGTGGAATTCCTTATATGACAGCGTTGCGCACGGCGACGGCGCGACACGTCATCGCGATGGGATTTCGGCGCGGATTTCGATCCGATGGTGAGTACACTCCATCGGATCAAAATCCTCACAAATCCTCGAGAGGATTTATCCGTGGAAAACGGTCCGGTGGACCGTATCCGCGGATAAATCCTCTCGTGTGTACTAGGCCTCATTCCATTACATATCCTAAAAATAAGGGCATTAGGTAGTCCTCATTTCAGGACAGTGGGTAAAGCTATGCAAATTATTGCTTTACACTTCATTGAAAAGATGTACGTACAAAACTATTGGTGTATAGTGCACATATAGCCTAAAAGCCAGATTCAGGTACGTTTACGCCGGCGTATCAGTAGATACGCCGTCGTAACTCTGAATCTACGCCGGTGTTAATTTAGGCGTATTCTGGAAACCAGATACGCTTAAATTAGGCTAAGATACGAGCGGCGTAAGTCTCCTATGCCGTTGTATCTTAGGGTGCAATTTTCCCGCTGTACGCTAGGTGGCGCTTCCGTTGAGTTCGGCGTAGAATATGTAAATGACTAGATACGCAGATTCACGAAGGTACGTGGGCCCGACGCATTTTTTTCTACATTGTTTACATATGGCTTTTTCCGGCGTAAAGTTATTCCAACAAATAGCTGGCCTAGCCAATGTTAAGTATGGCCGTCGTTCCCGCGTCGAAATTTCAAATTTTTACATTGTTTGCGTAAGTCATCCGTGAATGGGGCTGGACGTAATTTCCTTTCACGTCGAAACCAATACGTCCTTGCGGCGTACTTTGGAGCAATGCGCACTGGGATATGTACAAGGACGGCGCATGCGCCATTCGGAAAAAAACGTCAATCACGTCGGGTCACCAAACATTAACATAAAACACGCCCCCCATCCTCATTTGAATTAGGCGCGCTTACGCCGGCCCCATTTACGCTACGCCGCCGTAAGTTAGGAGGCAAGTGCTTTGTGAATACAGTACTTGCCTCTCTGACTTAAGGCGGCATAGCGTAAATACGATACGCTACGCCGCCTTAAAGATATGCGCCCCTACCTGAATCTAGCTATAAGACTATAGAACCATTCATTTCAAACTGCATACATCTGGCTAATTGGCCATTATCGGTGCGGTGTATGGAAACTATGGCTTCTATGGGGTTAGACCTGGGACCCAATTAGAAAGCATAACCATACAGGATTAAAGCAATCAAAAAACCCTCACTATTAGCAGTGATCAGCAGAATAAAGCCTTCTTAAAACAGTATGCACTCACATGTCTCATTTCACCCCCAAAAATAAAACAGCAGAAAATTCCAGATTGAATTTCTAGTGATTTTTTCATCTTTATTACCAGCACATTTGCACTACAGAAAGTTGCATTAGAGAACAGAAATTATATTAATAAAACACTTTTTATGTTTCTGAATTACAATTGCATTTGCTATGAAGATTTTCCATTGGATAAAAAAAAGAAAAAAATTTAAATAAAGGGTCATTTATATATGTCACCAGTTCTTACATGTTAGAATAAGCAAAACACACAAATGTTCACTGATAAGTAAAGTGAAAATGCAGTTCTAGAGAAATATTACCCTATTGTCAATTAAAAAAACAACAGTTTTGCTTGCACACAATTGGAAGTGAGCAGAGCATTTGCCTTTGGTAAACCATACTTTTATGGTCATTTATCCAACTGTTACGTCTCAACTGGCTACCACAGATACAACTCAAAAATAGAAATCCCATTATTCAAGCTTGCACAAAGTTGTTTCTGGCTTATTTGATGTTATCAGTGCAAGGTGTGTGAAATATGTCAACTAGTGGAATAGACATCAGGGTGAAACAACACAGAATAGCTAAGGCCAGTTATTGTGAAAAGCCCCCAACTATGTACTGATATGAGTAACGATAGGCTTACAGAAACTGATATGATATTTTATTATAAAAAAATTCTTGAAGGATTGTTAAACAAGGCTTTTATTGTTACATTTTTACTGCTAATAAAGCAGTTTTTAATATTGTTTTAATTGCTGGTCAAGAAAAGGGGTTTATAAAATGCTAAAATTGTTTTCTTTACACTTGTGGAGTCATAAGATACAAATGCTCAGTGGGAAGCAAATGCCTGGAAAACATAATGTTTCTGCACATTAAATACCATGTGTTAGGGGCCAAGTAAAATATATTTGTTTCCTAGGAGCAGTATTTTGAATGCAACATAAGAAAAAAGTCCTGAGCGCCTAAAACAACTTGGTTTAACTTTGAAGTCATGAAGAGAGGTGGCAGTGATTTTATGTGGTATTTTACACATGGAGTTAAAAGCCTCTAAAAAGAAAAAAAAATGTTCCTTTGTTTATTTTCCATTTAATAATATACAGCAGTACAGATCTAACATACAGGTAGCTTATTGTCCACTAGTCATCTTTTTAAAATAAAAACAATGGCAGCCTGATTGTAAATGTTAAGATGGTGACAGATGATGGTTACCAGTGTGTACAATGATTTTAAGACTGCTCTGACTGCATTGACCCTGGGGTCCATCTATTGTACCCTGTGACCTGTGGGATCAGTTACATAAACTACTCAATTCAACCTTTCTATTCCACTAAAATACAATCACACTTCAGTGGTGTTGTAAAATTAGAATAATAATAATCAAGAGGTTGCACTGGAAGGACTTGTCTCTTTTACAAGTTTAGTAAAGATTTATAGAGAGGGAGTTAACTACTTCCCGACCCGCGTATTGTAAATGTACGTCCTCTTTTTAAACATGGATATCTCAGTAACGGCAGCAGCTGCTGCCACAACTGAGATATCCATGTTTTCAGCGGGCGGCCGTGTAAACGATAACGGCGGTCTCCGCGGCGGATTCGCCGCGAGACCGCCGTTATCGGTGGCGGGAGAGGGCCCCCCCCCTCCCGCCGCTTTTCCGCGCCCTCCGCCGCTTACCGGAGCCGACGGTAGCGGCGGAGGAGATCCGATGCTGCCGCCTGGAGAGTGAGGACTTGAGTGAGGGCAAGATGGCCCCCACCCGTCCTCATAGCTCTGCTGGGCGGAAGTGACGTCAAAATGTCAGTCCCGCCCAGCCTCTTAAAGAGACAATTTTTTTTTGTCATTTTTTTAACCACTAGAGTACCGGGCCATCGTCAAATGACGGCTCCACGGTGACTCTGAATATTCAACAGGACGTCATTTGACATCCTGTATTCTTGCGGCCACTGGGGGGCGCGCGAGCGCGCCGACGGTGCGCGCGCGCGCGCCCGACGCGTCCCCGAGATGCCGATGCGCGTGCCTGGCGGTCGCAATGTCCGCCAGGCACTCGGAATCGGCGGCTACAGGGACAAGAGCACAGAGCTCCACGTCCTGTCAGGGGAGAGAGGAGACCGATCTGTGTCCCTTGTACATAGGGACATAGATCGGTCACCTCCCCCAGTCACCCCCCTTCCCCCACAGTTAGAACACAATTCAGGTATACATATTAACCCCTCCCTCACCCCCTAGTGTTAACCCCTTGAATGCCAGTCACATTTATACAGTAATTAGTGCATATTTATCGCATTAATCGCTGTATAAATGTGAATGGCGCCAAAAACGTGTCAAAAGTGTCCGATGTGTTCGCCGCAATGTCACGGTGACAGTAAAAAAATCACAAATCGCCGCCAATACTAGTAAAAAAATTAATAAAATAAAAATGCCATAAATCTATCAGCTATTTTGTAAACGCTATAACTTTTGCGCAAACCAATCAATATATGATCATTGCGATTTTTTTTACCAAAAATATGTAGAAGAATACATATCGGCCTAAACTGAGGAAAAAAAACGTTTTTTTAAAAAAAAATTGTGATATTTATTAAATAAAAAAGTAAAAAATAGTGTTTTTTTTTTAAATTGTCACTCTTCTTTTGTTTATAGCGCAAAAAATAAAAACCGCAGAGGTGATCAAATACCACCAAAAGAAAGCTCTATTTGTGGGAACAAAATGATAAAAAAATTGTTTGGGTACAGTGTAGCACGACCGCGCAATTGTCATTCAAAGTGCGACAGTGCTGAAAGCTGAAAATTGGCTTGGGCAGGAAGGGGCGTAAGTGCCCGGTATGGAAGTGGTTAAATGACAAATTTTCCTTTTTTTTTTTTTTTTTTTGCATTTAAGCCTAAATATGAGATCTGAGGTCTTTTTGACCCCAGATCTCATATTTAAGAGGACCTGTCATGCTTTTTTCTATTACAAGGGATGTTTACATTCCTTGTAATAGGAATAAAAGTGATCATTTTTTTTTTTTTATATTTTAGTGTAAAAAATAATAAAATCAATAAAATTAAATAAGAAAACAAAAACATTTTTTTTTTAAAGCGCCCCGTCCCGACGAGCTCGCGCGCAGAAGCGGACGCATACGAGAGTAGCGCCCGCATATGAAAACGGTGTTCAAATCACACAAGTGAGGTATCGCCGCGATCGTTAGAGCGAGAGCAATAATTATAGCCCTAGAGCTACTCTGTAGCTCAAAAAATGCAACTTATAGAATTTTTTAAACGTCGCCTATCTAGATTTTTAAGGGTAAAAGTTTGACGCCATGCCACGAGCGGGCGCAATTTTAAAGCGTGACATGTTGGGTATCATTTTACTCGGCGTAACATTATCTTTCACAATATATAAAAAAATTGGGCCAAATTTATTGTTGTCTTATTTTTTAATTAAAAAAAGTGAATTTTTTCCAAAAAAAGTGTGCTTGTAAGACTGCTGCGCAAATACGGTGTGATAAAAAGTATTGCGATGACCGCCATTTTATTCTCTAGGGTGTTAGAAAAAAAATATATATAATGTTTGGGGGTTTTAAGTAATTTTCTAGCAGAAAAAACTGTTTTAGTCTTGCAAACACCAAATCTGAAAAACACCTAAGGTCTTTAAGTGGTTAAAACATGAACATGGACCCGGTACTGAAAGAGAAGGGGGCAGATCCACAGAGATCTGCACCCGCGCAGCGTATTAGAGATACGCTATGCCGCCGTACCTTACCTGGCTTTAGTTTGAATCCTTAAAGATTTTGCGCCGTAAGTTATGGCGGCGTAGTCTATCTCTGGCGGCGTAAAGGCGCGTAATTCAAATCGGCGATTAGGGGGCGTGTTTCATTTAAATGAAGCACATCCCCGCGCTGAATGAACTGCGCATGTGCCGTCCCTAAATTTCCCACCGTGCATTGCGCTAAATGACGTCGCAAGGACGTAATTTTTTTAAAATAGACGTGAATTACGTCCATCCCGATTCACGGACGACTTACGCAAAAAAAAATTCAAATGAAACGCGGGAACGACGGCCATACTTAACATGGCAAGTCTAACTATACGCCGCAAAACAGCAGCTTTAACTATACGCCAGAAAAAGCCGACTAGAGATGACGTAAGAGAATGCGACGGCCGCGTGTACGTTCGTGGATCGTCGGAAAAAGCTAATTTGCATACTCTACGCGGAAAATGACGAGAACTCCACCCAGCGGACGCCAAAGTATTGCATCTAAGATCCGAAGGCGTACGAAGCCATACGTCTGTCGGATTTAACCCAGATGCCGTCATATCTTGGTTTGAGGATTCAAACCAAAGATACGACGCAGGAAATTTGAAAGTACGCCGGCGTATCAGTAGATACGCCGGTGTACTCTCTTTGTGGATCTGCCCCATGGTCTATTTATTACATAGTGCCCCACCATATAAAATGAGTGTGCTAAAGCCGTAAACGAACAAAGAAAAATTGTGAAAAAAAAGTAAAGTACAGTATAAATGCCTCTGGTTTCTACACTGGAGAGGGTGGTGTTACAATCCCCTTGGAACACTGGTAATTCCAAATCTATTATTAGGAAAGTAAATTTTTTTACAGCATCAATGCAGCAATTTTAGAGGAGAGTGATAGGAAAAACTATTAGCTTCACTGATAAAGTAAACCTGTTGCTTTTAACCAAAGTATGAACCCTTTTTCAGGATTTTGGACAATGTAGCATCAAAACGTAAACAAGTACAAAAATCAATGGTTTTCAAAAAGATAACATTGTTTTTATTTAGAGAAAATCTGGTACATTGCAGAATTTTCAGCATGAATTTGTCATTATTAACCCTTTGATAATACAGTTCCTATTGAAATAATAATTTTTGTTAAAATTGTTATAGTTAGATTTAGGGACAGACATTGATATTTAGATTTAGGGGCAGACATTGATATTTGTTTACCTTTAAATAAGAAGGGGGAGAGTAGCCTCTGTCTGATTTTTATTCTGTCCATAACCCCACTGGGGAAATTTTCACTTACATCATGTTCCTGTGATGCATGTAGAAGAATAGGGAAGAGGGTGCATGGTCACTAGGACAAGAAGACATAAACAACCATAAAACCTTCCCTTACTATGCTAAATATGTATTTTTGCTTTTTGTCTCTGCCGCCATTAATGATATTTTTATCACTCCCGCTGCTGTCAGTCAAATCCTGTGACAAGGAAGTGCTGCCTGTTGTATGGATAAAGGCAGTGACTTGTGATTGAGCCTGCAGGTGTGCCACAATAGGAAGCAGCTTTCTTTGGTGGCTCACCAAGAAGAGGAGAAGCCTCTTCAGGGTTGTTCTGTGTAATTCCACTGCACAGAGCAGGTAAGGATAAAAAAGATTAAGTTTAATTTTACGTTAAGGGTTATAGTTAAGTTTAGTGCTTGAGTTAATATAGTTAAAGTGGAGTTCCGGCCCCAGCAAAACATTAAAAGCTAAACATACTGTAGCTGCTGACTTTTAAAATTAGGACACTTGCCTGTTCTGGAATCCAGCAATGTCAGCACCCCAGCCAATGTTTCCATCGGCTCTCGGTGTTGTCGCTGCCATTCATGGTAAGGGAACAGGGCAGCAAAGCCTTGTGGCTTCACAGCCGGTTCCCTACTGTGCATGAATGAAGCCTGCTGCACTTTCTGAATGGCCCGGCGGCAGGGGAAGGTGGAGGGGGGCCGAACTTCCGAGTGATTGTGTTATGGCGTGATCTCCCAGAAGTGGGGACAGGTACCTGTCAAAAACAGATGTAACACTGGAGGGGGAGGGGTTAGATAAACAGAGCTTCCCCTTTTGGGTGGAACTCTACTTTAAATTGAGGTTTACAGTCAGGAGATAAAATAAAGCTATATATGTGTTCAATACCACATGTTATATACATTACTAAAGAATAACATATCAACATAAGCAAGGGAGAGCAAGGATTCAGCTAACCTGATGGTTGAATACTTTCTGTGGCTTGGAAGTAGAAATTCGGCAGCCGTAAACATGGTCCACTGGAAAGGTAGGAATGTTCCTTCTTCTTTTATAGGTGATACCACAAGCAAAAGTGACCCCTTGGTGACAAGGTTACTTTACCATTGCCTTGTAGAAAAAATAGCTGCACACCAACATCCATCCAACAGATTTTTTGAAAGACTGCCACCGGGACTATAACAACAGACTAGGGGTTTTGAAGAAGCATAATGTATGTGTGAAATGTCATCAAAATCCAGAAGGCGCATTGTTATCAATAAACCTATTGGATGAATGTTGGTGTGCAGCAATTTTTTCTACTTGGTCTACATGTTCACGGTTGTGAGCCTAAGCTAGCACCCAGCCCTTTCTTTCTGGTGGATTTTCATACTCACCTGGAGCAGTGATCTGTTTCCTTTAATATTGCCTTACCAAACTTTAAATACAATGCAGGCTGCAGCACCAATGCTCATTGATGAGTTAATGTCCATTTATTTTTTCACTTTTCTGAATGACCCCACTCCACCTCAGGGAGGCATTAACACACTACTCAGTGTCAAGAGGTCAAAGGCATGGCACAGGACACCTCTTGGAATGGAAATACTACGCGCCAAAAGTATTAAACTAAAAGTGAGCTGCTACCCAAAATAATCAAAGATTATGCAGTTATGTGTAAAAAGAGGGTGCGCTAAATAAATATAATAATAGTATTAAACAGTATTAAAAACTAGATATGAATACTAGACATCAAAAAGAAACAATGTATCGTGGTGAATCAATATATCCAGTCCCTGGATATTATTGGTATTATAGTGATAATCAAAAGTGAGTCCACACTAAAGGTGATAAACAAAAATGAGTCCACAATCAAAAAAGTCCAGTGATGACGTTTTAAAGCTGGAAAATTGAATACGTTTCGGAAAGATCGTCTTCAGGAGACGCCTCCTGAAGACGATCTTTCCGAAACGTACGTCGGGGCGGCACCCAACCACGCAATTGTACGCTCCAGTACCTTGTCACTTCCTGCATTGCTGGCTCTACACTGCTGCGGCCGTGGAACGCACGCTCCGGGGATCCGGACATCTCGCAGCTCACAGCATCCAGGATCTTCCTTAGCTGATTTCAAATCACTATAGCCTCAGTGCCGGGTCCAAGGCACTCACAAAGTAAGCGGCCACTTGGCTCCCTAAAGTATATGTTTTTATACCATATTAAAACGAATTACACTATGTTTTGCCACCATTTATTTTCCATGCACATATCCGAGAATCCATGACTGTTTCCATCACTGCTGTCAGGACGTATCCCATTCATATACAGGTGATCCTGTCAAAGCCTTAATTGTCCTCCCTTTTTGATACCAAAATTGGGGGCAATTCCATCTGGTAAGGAGCCTGCCTATTCATTCACATTGGGTGTTTTGACAAAATCACGGTGAAGGTGGATCATTCTAATTTTGATTGTAAACACAATACTTCTTTCAATTAAGAAATCACCTATGGGAATTCAATTTTCCAGCTTTAAAACGTCATCACTGGACTTTTTTGATTGTGGACTCATTTTTGTTTATCACCATTAGTGTGGACTCACTTTTGATTATCACTATAATACCAATAATATCCAGAGACTGGATATATTGATTCACCACGATACATTGTTTCTTTTTGATGTCTAGTATTCATATCTAGTTTTTAATACTGTTTAATACTATTATTATATTTATTTAGCGCACCCTCTTTTTACACAGGACACCTCTTGCATTCAGTATTCACATCTACAGATTGTCAAGATTAACTCATTTGCAAAATGGAGACATTTTAAAGTGCCATTAAGGATATTCCTATTTCTTCAAAAATAATACATACACAATCACTACCCTGTAATCTATTTTTCATTAAATAGTTTCTTACTGTATTTATCTGCCTCATTTTAGTATCCTCTATGAGCTCCTGAACCGCTCCCTTTACCCACACTTTTATTTGTTTGGAGCAAGCAGTGCACATTAGTTGTGTTCATGTACACTACTCTATGCACACTACACATCCCATAGTCCATGGTCGCTAGTCCATCTCGGGAGCAAGCAAGAGAGAGTGGCTACATTTCTAAATACAGTGGAACCGTGGAGAATGAATACAGTCACCCTTTAACAGCAAGTCACTTCACAACAGCAAAGAAAGGGAATTTGGAGATTTGAAGGAGGCTGCGAGCAATAGAATGGTCTTTTTTGACTTAGGAATACATACTTGTGTAGCTATCTTTTGGTATGGGTTTTGACAAATGGCCCTCCCCAAACAGAATATTGCTTTAAACCTGTAGGTAAATAATGCCTTGTTTCCACTGAGCGGATTGGTTCGGTATGGTTCGGTATGGTTCGGTACGGTACGCTATTTTGGGTGTTTCCATTATGAAAGTGTGCCATAAAACCGAACTGTACCAGATAAATGTTGCAGAAAGTTCAGGGACCTCCAAGGATGATTTACAATGCAGCATTTGTCCTGGTGTCAGAGACCTGAAGACAAGATTAGCAGTGATGAGACCCCCCCCCCCCCAACATTTTCTTTTTAGCCTGGAACACAGCAACATTGTAACTCAGGGTCAGCCTATATAATCTGCTTTTTAGTCTCTAAATGCCTCTATTTTGTCATGCAAATAGACCAGTATCTATCTAGTGGCTGTTGGATGCTTAATCGCTTCCAGACCACCCACCGCACATTTACTGCGGCAGGACGACCCGGCTGTGCAAAACATTGTTTCCTCTTTGGGGGCCAATTAGCAGGTCTGACGATTGTTCACAGGAGAGGCAGAATGGCGGCCTGCCTATGTAAACAAGACAGATCTCCGTTCTGTCAGAGAAGAACATGGAGATAGTGGGGGTTATTTACGAAAGGCAAATCCACTTTGCACTACAAGTGCTAACTAAAAGTGCAAAGTGCACTTGAAATTGCACTGAAAATGCAGGTTTAAAGTGCAGTCACTGTAAGTCTGAGGGTAAGATCTGAAATGAGGGGAAGCAATGCTGATTTTATTATCCAATCATGTGCAAGCTAAAATGCTGTTTGTTATTTTCCTTGCATGTTCCCCTCGGATCTACAGTGACTGCACTTCCAAGTGCACCTTCAGTGCAATTTTGCACTTTGCACTTGTAGTGCAAAGTGGATTTGCCTTTAATAAATAAGCCACATTGTGTTTCTGCTAAGCAGAAACACAGATCTCTGTTTTCCTTCCCCCCACACAGTTACAAATCATTCCCTAGAAGCACACTTTTATCGCCCCTGATGTTAACCCCTTCCCTGCCAGTGTTGGTTTACCTATTAATATCCTGGAGAGTAATCATTACACACTCACACTATTACACACTCACTGAAGCACAGACCTAGCTATCTGGCACTGTGCATGTGAGATAATAACAATATGGCAGAGATACATCTGCCACAATACTTAAGATACACACTTTAATAAGCTATGGGCTTCTGCAGTTAAACTATTATAACATAGTAATACTTTCATAATAGTCTCTGCTTCTGGTCTGGTGAAATAGAGCAAGCAGCATCAGCCCAAGTGTGTATAAGGCCACATGACTCAGTTCTGTCTCTACTCCTTGGAATAAAACATCACAATCTTCCAATCGTGATTTCTGACCTAGCTAGGAGGAACATAAATTACCTGCATTTAACCAACTAACCCTGTGGTATTTAATAAGCACAACCGCTTAGTAATGCAGACAGCATATAGCAGTATAATGCCGCGTACACATGATCGGTCAAACCGATGAGAGCGGTCTGATGGACCGATTTCATCGGACCAAACCGATTGTGTGTGGGCCCCATCGGTTATTTATCCATAGGTTAAAAAAAAGCAATCTTGTTTTAAATTTAACCGATGGATACCTAACCGATAGAACAAAACCGATCGTTTGTAGGCACGTCCATCGGTTAAAAATCCAGGCATGCTCAGAATCAAGTCGACGCATGCTTGAAAGCATTGAACTTAGTTTTTTTCAGCATGCCGTTGTGTTTTATGTCACCGCATTCTGACACGGTCGTTTTTTTAACCAATGGTGTGTAGGCACGACTGACCATCAGTCAGCTTCATCGGTTAACCGATGAAACCAGTCCATCAGACCGTTCTCATCGGTTTGACCGATCGTGTGTATGCAGCATATCTCTACAAACCAGTTTAGTGTCACTTTAAATGTGTATACTTCTTATCTGTCATCATTATACTGAGGTGGTCCCAATTTCCAAACTCTGAAATATGGGAAAATTTAAGATGAAGTTTAAGTGAATTGCAGTAGGGCTCAAAAGTGCTGATTTTTTTTTTTTTTTTTAGATGCTAGATATAATATTATGCTTGCTCTGGCAAAAACACAGAGTATCTTGGGAAATTGAGAACATTTTTGAGGTATACATATCAATCACTTGTTATTATGAATGTGACATTTAAGTTAATTTCTTTTTCCTTTCCAGGATTATCTCTGAAGTGTTGTCAAACCACAATGCAAGCCATACACATTATCTATTCTCAAAAGAAGAGCAGAGCCTGGTCTTTATTGAAAAATAAAAAATCTTCTGGCTCTTCTATTACAGTAGAATAGACTATAAGAAGACAGCTATACATTTTCTTTGATTTCCATATCGAGCATACACATTTTAATAGTGTCTTCCCTTTAAAACCAAGTGTGTGTGTGTGTGTGTGTTTGAGAAGCTTGACTCAGTATATTGCATTTACATGTGTTACTGAAGAAAAAAAAAAGTAATACAATTTGAGTGAAAAATGATAGATGGGATTATCACTCATAGGATAAGCCTGGCACGCTAAGGAGAGATTTCATAAACAATAAGCTACAGTGGGATTTAATAATGGAACAAAGCATCACTTAAATTCTGCTACATTCTCCTCCTCTCCTCCTGTAATTCAAGCATGTAAATAATCAAATCTGCAGATCCATTCACTAAAGCACCCCAGCAGCATAAACTTGATGATACGAGCATTCAACAAACCATAAGATTTACTGGCTGTTCAAATTAAATATTGCATTTAACTGTTTCAGCTCTGCTTCCTGGCCCATGCTGCTAAGTACAAAATACGAACTTAGCTTAATTAGGGTTTAAAGGAAAGCTTTTATTTTGGCAGTGCTGCAGGGTGCCTGCACAGAGTAATTAGCTGAGCGTGTGAAATTAAAGCCCTTACAGCAGTGTAATTAGGCACAAGGAAAAGTGTATACTCTGCTTTATCTTCAATTTTGGCCAGCCTTTGCAGCTTTATGATAGCTACAGAAACATCTTTACTAAATTGATAACAACTGTCTGAGTGATCTCATTGTGAGCTTTTATCAAACATCTAACTGCATTTGATGTTTTTTGATTTCGCACAAGTTTCTTAATTGAGAAAGGAAGTCGTCACCTCCATGTACTGAGCAGTAATGAAAGATACGTTTCATCTAACGGATATGGTGAGAAAATGTAAATGGGCAGAATTATGTTTAGTCTTCTGTACCAAGGGAAAGCCGAGTCGGTTTTTCTGTTCATAGTGGATCTGTAAGTCTCAGTGTGCCACGGCAGTCTCTACAGTAGATTCGTCATAGCATAAAAGCTACCCAGAAAATTGCCTAAAGGCCTGTAAACAAAAGATTGTTTTCTTGGTGTAGGTTACTGAAAACATCCCAGCTCTTTTCCAGGAGTTCTCAGGAGAACACAAGACAAATTGAGTCAGCTTTCCACGATCACCGGATGCACATTAGCATCTGCGTCTATGTAAATAGGATGTAAAATCAATCACCAAATAGAATTTAAAGTATATCTAACCCCCTAAAAAATAATATATTGCAGCTTACTAGTTCTTAGAGATGTAATAATACAAGGTGGTGCGCTACAAATCATTAATAACATAAAAAAAAAATATTAAATGTGTAAATAAATAAATATTCCTAAACCGGTAAATGTAAGATACTTCTCATTGCAAATCACAGGTGAAACACATTAGATTGCCTTCACCATAGAGACCATGCACATATGGACAAGATGTGTGCTTACCATAAGGCTACTTTCACACTGGGGCTGCCAAGCGTAAGCGCTAAAGCGCTTTTAACCCCCGCTAGTGGCCTAAGAAGCGGTTAAAAGCATCCATGTTGCAGTGCTTCCGAAGAGCTTTTCAGGTGCTTTATAAGCGATGTCTATTAATTTCAATGGGCAGGGCATTTTGGGAGCGTTGTATACAGAGCTTCCAAACCATCCCAAAGATGCTGCTTGCAAAACTTTTCAGAACGTCCCACAAGTGCACCACCCCAGTGTGAAAAGTCACTCTGAAATGAATGGGAGGCGGTTTTCAGGCATTATTTAGAGACTTCTTCTAGCAGAAAAACGAATGAAAACTGCCTCATTGTGAAGCCAGACCAAGGCCAGGACCCCCTAATTAAAGGCAGGTATGGCGAGCTTTGGGGATTTCCCCTTTATATCCACATTCCGGTGTGTAGACTTGAAATAGAGGTAGGTACAGCCTTAAGATATCCTTCACTGGACATTCAGAACTGCCATAAAGGTATGTGTAAGCAGAAAAAAAATGCTGGATAGTGTAAAACCTTTTAAAATCACTATTTATTGAATAAGAGATACAATCACATGAATAAAGTAAGATTGCACATATCTCCAAAAAAACATACAGCTAGAAGACAATGGCATCCGCCATTACGTTGTGTAAGACGCAATGATGTGAACACGCTGCTCCACTCTTTCATCACAACAGAACTTCATTCTGGGGCACATTTACCTTTATGGGAGTTCTAGATGTCCAGTGGAAGTTATCTTAAGGCTGTACCTACCCCTACTTCAAGGCTGCACACCGGAATGTGGATATAACAGGGAAATCCCCAAAGCTTGCCAGACCTGCCTTTAATTAGATGGTCCTAGCCTTATGGTAAGCGCACATCTTGTCCATATGTCGGTGGTTAGACTCTATGGTGAAGGGAATCTAATGTGTTTCACCTGTGATTTGCGATAAGAAGAATCTCACATTTACCTGTTTAGGACTTTTTATTTATTTGCATTTGGGATGTCCTTTTTTCCCTTTTTTACATTTTTAAAATGTTTGTGATGTTAATGATTTTTAGCACAGCACCTTGTATACTTATTCATTTTTGGTGTTTAATATCTCGCTAATGTGTTTGCAGCTTGGACACTATTTTGGTAGTTGACACTAAGTGCTGTATTTTCCCCCATTTTTTTTTTACTAGTCCTTAGAGATAGTGGCTGCATTAGTTTCTTTGGGGGTAATCCACAAAAGGGATACGCCGGCGTATCTACTGATACGCCGTCGTATCCCTGTTTCTATCTATGGAACTGATCCACAGAATCAGTTTACCATAGATAGGCAGAAGATCCGACATGTGTAATTGAATTACACTGTCGGATCTTAAGGATGCAATTCTAGGCCGGCCGCTAGGTGGCGAGGCCATTGCGGCTGTCCTAGAATATGCAAATGAACACTTACGGCGATCCACGAACGTTCCGACGGGCCCGTCGCGCTAAATCTACGTCGTTTACGTCGAGTTACGCCGCGTAAAAATAGGGCTGAGTCCTATTTGACTAAGCCCTATTAAGTATGGCCGTCGTTCCCGCGTTGAAATTTTAAACTCTACGTCGTTTGCGCAAGACGTTCGTGAATGGCGCTGGACACCATTTACGTTAACGTCTAAGCAAATGACGTCGGAGCGACGTCAGTTAGCGCAATGCACGTCGGGTAAGTTACCCGACGGAGCATGCGCATTACGTCCGGCGCGGGAGCGCGCCTAATTTAAATGGGACTCGCCCCATTAGATTCGGCACGCCTTGCGCCGGACGGATTTGAGTTACACCGCCGCAAATTTCCAGGTAAGTGTGTTGTGGATCGATACCTAACTTAGGAAATTTGCGGCAGTGTAACTTAAATCACTTAAGTTACGTTGAGCTGCGGGGCTGTGGATTTGGCCCAGTGTGTCTTGCTTTTTTCTCTATACCTGATAATCCTGCAAAAAACACAATTCCACTCCCTCAGTGCCTACACTAATTTCTTCATGGTATCCATGGAGACAACCATGGTTTATACATAAACTGGAATTCAAAACTGTCTGCCTCTATTGCACGGTGAATTGATGGGATTAGTGGTTTACAAAAGAGAGATAACATCACTTATGATTGAAGGGCCATATCCTCAAAAGAGATACGACGGCGTATCTACTGATACGACGACGTATCTACTGATACGACGGCGTATCTACTGATACGCCGTCGTATCCCTGTTTCTATCTTTGGAACTGATCCACAGAATCAGTTTCCAAGAGATAGACAGAAGATCCGACATGTGTAATTGAATTACACTGTCGGATCTTAAGGATGCAATTCTAGGCCGGCCGCTAGGTGGTGAGGCCATTGCGGCCGGCGTAGAATATGCAAATGAACACTTACGGCGATCCACGAACGCTCCGACGGGCCCGTCGCTCTAATGCTACGTCGTTTACGTCGAGTTACGCCGTGTAAAAGTAAGGCTGAGTACTATTTGACTAAGCCCTATTAAGTATGGCCGTCGTTCCCGCGTCGAAAATTCAAACTCTACGTCGTTTGCGTAAGACGTCCGTGAATGGCGCTGGACGCCATTTACGTTACCGTCTAAGCAAATGACGTCGGAGCGACGTCAGTTAGCGCAATGCACGTCGGGTAAGTTACCCGACGGAGCATGCGCAGTACGTCCGGCGCGGGAGCGCGCCTAATTTAAATGGGACTCGCCCCATTAGATTTGGCACGCCTTGCGCCGGACGGATTTGAGTTACACCGCCGCAAATTTCCAGGTAAGTGTGTTGTGGATCGATACCTAACTTAGGAAATTTGCGGCAGTGTAACTTAATCACTTAAGTTACGTTGCGCTGCGGGGCTGTGGATTTGGCCCTTAGTTATTTGCCTGAAAAGAGAAATGTAATGCAGCCACCACATCTAAGGATTACATTTTTCTTCTTGTGGCTAAATACACTTTACATAATAACATGTTAATGTTAATATACAATTTGTTTTAATCTTTTCAAATCTATGGCTTCCAATAAAATAATACCTAGGGATATTTTATTCAACAACTTCTATTGTTTTTTACATGTACCGAGATAGTCCACAAAATTCTAGGGTGGGCATGCCCCAAAGTCTAGCCTCAGCAACTACTCTTTTTGCCCTTACCCTTTCCCCTCTTTCTATACTTGGGATATAGCCATGAAGATATTTGTTCAGGCGCTTTCTGTTATAGGGTGTCTCTCAAATGTTCTTCTGCATTGTCATACTATCATGTGCTTTTTATGGAGCCTATAAGTGGCTATATCAACACTCATTGTGCATACATATTCGGCTAGTGTTTCCATCAGAAAGCTTACCCTGAGTAATGCTTTGGAACTGTCATTGGAGTGAGTGCATGTAGATGGGAAGTGGCTGCAAAGAAGTTGCAGGAATTCATCAGCACTGAAATGCAGAAATTGATGAAAAAATCTGAAAAGAAAATTTGCTCAATAAAAAATATTAATTGTTTGCAATACACAGTGTTTTTGCAAACTAAATGTCATCCAATTAGTATTTATATATAAATTGAAAAATCATTTCAGCCAGGTATATAAACACATGCCACGAGAGCCTTGAAACTTGGACCCCTATTATGAAAGTCATAGAAAGTTGAGTCCCATTTTGCCCAGTTCAAAACTTTCTACCTTAACAACATCAGTCAATAAAACTCCTAATCACAGTTAAGGGCCAATGTCAAGGTGTCAGAGGTGGGAGGGGGCAGGCTGTACAAATGTTGAGACATGCATAATATAACTAAGAGAAACAAAGGGAATAATGTGGGACTTTAATTGTGCATCCCAGGGAATCACAAATAGAGACAAAAAACAAAGGGCCAAATCCTCAAAAGGGATACGCAGGCGGAACTGCTGTTCAGCCTGCGTATCCCTGTGCCTATTTTTGGAACTGATCCTCAGAAGCAGTTTTCCAAAGATAGGCAGAAGATCCGACATCTGTAAGAGACTTACACTGTCGGATCTTAGGATGCAGTAACGCATCCGCCGCTGGGGGCATTTCGAGTCGAAATGCCGCTTTGCGTATGCAAATGAGGACTTACGGAGATCCACAAAGCTTTTCAGCTTTGTGTTTTCTGCGTAAGTTTACGTTTGCATACGTAAAATTAGTTCTGCTTTTACAAAGTGTAAACTAGTAACACCTTGTAAAAACAGATCTTTTTTTCGATCGCCGCATTTTTTTTGAAATTTTGATTTTTTTTTTCCGGCGCGTAACTTTTTTTTTACCCGACGCAACTTTATTGTCCCGTCGCAATCCACAAAGCCCGACGTAACGTAATTTCGCGCGCTGCCCGTCGGGAAAATGACGTCACGAGCATGCGCAGTACGGCCGGCGCGGGAGCGCGCCTCATTTAAATTGTCATCGCCCCCTGCAGAAGAGGACCGCCAAGCCGGAGACATTTAAGTTACACGGCCTGAAATTTCTAGGTAAGTGCTTTTTGGATCGGGCACTTTGGTAGAAATTTTAAGTCAGTGTAACTTAAATGGGAAAAGATAAGTTAGGCAGGATTTTTGAGGATTTGGCCCAAAACTTCCAAAAAATTTGCTTTATTTATTACAAAATGTATATATATATATTTTTTGCAGATGGAACTTTTCCCCACAGACAGATTATAACAGCATATGATATCCCATGTGGGGGACAGGATGTGGGGATGAGGGCCTTGTTCCCATCAACATTGGAATAAAGTGACTTACAAGTGGAGGCTTGGCTGCCCCCTACCTTGCAAATTACTCTCCCAAAGTTGAGGCCATATGGACTTGTATGGTTTGGGGGGGGGGCACATGCACACTGTCCCACCCTTACCTGGTCAACCAGGTTGCATGTCTACATAACGGCCTCATCCTCACATCCTATCCTTTGAAAGGGGGTCAATGCTTACAGGGTAATGCATAAGCAAAATTACAATTTATAGAGGTTCCCTATATGCCTGCATATCTGCAATTTTTGAATTCACGTTTCCTTAAGTAAGCTTCTTAAATTTGTCTGTACCTAAAATGAATTAGAAAAATGAAAACAAATGTGGTTTCACCATTATGTTTCATTATGATGATTTGGGCAATTAGGAAAGACTATATATCCTTCATTTAAGTTTGAAGAAATATCATGTTTCCTCTTCAAGAAAAATGTGTGATAAAATATGTAAACTGTTTAGGTAAAACATAAAAGGCAGCAAAATCGAAATCCTTTGAGAACGAGAATTTCTGCTCTGAGAGGATAACTACTGAAACGATGTGAAACATGCAAAGACAGCAGTTAAAAGTGAAAGCAGGTTTTATTAATCAGGCCTTTGAGATCGCACACGAGAATCAGATTCCAAGTTGACTTTGCCATTCTGAAAATAGAACTGTTTATTAAGATAAACGTTAGAGTACCATAGCAACCATAATTCATAGCAAGTATACAAAATGTGTTCCTCACTTTCCAATTTGGTCAGCAATTCTTGGGAAGCTGTATGCTTAAAAACATATTTTTTTTTAATGTTAACATGTAGTTAGAAATGTTATTGCCCATAGATCTTTTCTTTCTAGTGACCTGCACAACAGAAATAAACATGTTTCTTTTAAAATTATTCAAGTGCACTAGAAATAAACAACTATAAAACAAACATTTCTGTACAGTGAAATCCTGGCAAAAAAATAATTTATGCTCACTGATATTGCTCCTGTAAAGGTCAAAAAAAGATTAAATGAACCTTCCTGGGACTAGGTATTGTAAGACTGTGCAATAATGACATGCCATATGTCAGGTGCCTCAGTACCCCTGAGAAATGTTCCAGACTCCTGGCCGAGTCCATATTGTAAGGGGGATAGACAAAACGGTAAATCACATATGAGGCAGGAAGACCCAGGAACAGTCCAAGCAGGTTTGCCCTGCACTTTTATTTACCAAGTTATAAGAAACACAGTTCAATGCAGGAGAGCTGTATACAGCAAGTGTATAACATAAAGCAAACAAAACATCAAACAAAACAATAACCCATTCATGAAATTTGAGCTAAGCACATATATCTGTAGTGTTTACTTGTCTCTCTACAAAGGTCTAAGTGTCGTTTCTCCCTGGTGCTTCGTCCCTCTGTTATCAGCATGAGTCACTTCTGACAAGTTCTCCAACTCATAACATAAGCAAAAAAATTGTGTTGGGGAGGGAGTTTAGAGGGAGATTAGCAGAGAGCTTGTCTATTCAGGCTACAGCTCTGCATGTTTCTTTGTTCCTCTGCTTATATGGAGAGGGCTGTGTGCTTTTTCTCCAATCAGCTCTCACACAGTGTAAGTGCAGTCTCCCCACCCACCCCTATGTACTGCTGAAAGATGAAGAAATCATTTTTAACACAATCTGCACTTTTTAAAGGGTGTAGAAAAGGGAAGACAGCAGATATACAAGTAAAACTTACTGTATGTAGGAGGATTTGTTTCAGTTCTGTGTATTATCTTAGGCTATTCACTTCACTGGGTATATGTGAGGGTTTACAACCACTTTAATAAAAACAATGAAAAACTCATATAACTGTGCTCAGTGATTTAAAAATGATATAAAAAATTCAATACTCATCTCAGCAGCACATATAAGGCCAGATTCACAAAAGAGAAAGGAAGGCGTATCTCCTGATACGCCGTCATATCTCTGTGATCCGCCCGTCGTAACAATGCGGCTGATTCATAGAATCAGTTACGCATAGATAGCCCTAAGAATCGACAGGTGTAATTGACTTACACCGTCGGATCTTAGGATGCAATTCTAGGCCGGCCGCTAGGTGGCGATTCCATTGCGGTCGGCGTAGAATATGCAAATGACTAGTTACGGCGATTCACGAACGTACTCTTTACCCGTCGCTCTAAATGTACGTTGTTTCCGTCGAGATACGCCACGTAAAACTAAGGCTGCCCTCTAGGTGGCCTAGCCAATGTTAAGTATGGCCATCGTTCCCGCATCGAAATTTTAAAATTCACGTTGTTTGTGTAAGTCGTCCGTGAATGGCGCTGGACACCATTTACGTTAACGTTGAAACCAATGACGTCCTTGCGACGTCATTTAGTGAAATGCACGTCGGGTAATTTGACGGACGGAGCATGCGCAGTACGTTTGGCGCGGGAACGCGCCTAATTTAAATGGTGCCCGCCCCATTTGAATTAGGCGGGCTTGCGCCGAGCGGATTTACGTTACACCGCCGCAAGTTTACAGGTAAGAGCTTTGTGAATCAGGCACTTACGCTGTAAACCTGTGGCGGTGTAACGTAAATGGGATACGTTACGCCGCCGCAGCGTAACGTATTTGTACCTGAATCTGGCCCATAGATACCAAATGTGATAACAATCCAAAGGCAAAAATTGCTGTGCTGTGACTAATTTTGCAAATACCGCAATTGTGCAATTCATGATAAAATAACAAATTTAATATGCAAATATCCTAAATAGCACGAATACGTAAATAAATAATAAATATAAAATATCATAACATGCCTGATAAAATAACGTTAATTCCATAATGTGCAAACACTGTAATATGTGCAAATGATGCAGATACAATAACTCTTCAGTGAACAGACAGAATCCACTGTGGCTTGTATGTTACTCCTCCACCACACTTAAATACCAGCCTCTCACCTGACTGATAGACCCCAGGTTAAAGGAGGTGAAATGGTGCTTGCTAAATAAAGGCTTGTACACGATGCACTCCTATTTGGACCAAGCATAGGAAACCACAGACTTCACCAGCTGGGATGTGTGGTGGACCGGAAAAACATAAATCACAAAAGCCGCATAGTGTATTGATATTTTTTTTTGTTTTAAAGATATGTTTATTGAGAGTTTTGCATGAACCACAAACAATATAGGTTACAACTGCAACCAGAACCAGACTGCCTCCTAAGTCTCACATGCAGTTTATACATAAATGAGAACACAGCTATAGAATTTATATCATACATACAGTATAGCAGACATATAACAACATACATCAGGTCATTGAGTCATACGGGAAAGAAAAATATCAGCAATATAGACTAGTCTCCTGAGCCTATGGACGTCAGCGTAAGAGGGCTGGATATCCATCGATTTCATAATTTATCAAAGAGAAAGTATCACTTTTGTAGCTCAAAAGTGAGCTTATATAGAGGTAAGCTATTTTTAATAAGTTGACGCCAGGTGGTTACAGTGGGCCATGAGGTCCCTTTCCTGCCCAGGAGGATATTTTTTCTGGCAAAAAAATATAAGATGCGTAATAATTGTTCAGTGTGTGCAGAAACAATTCACCAAAAATACCTGGTAAACTATTTTAGGGTGTCAAATATTAGGGGCACCCAGGATGGTGGATAAAAATTAATCAACTGCGGACCAGAGTAAAGAAACAAATGGACAGGACCAGAAGCAATGAATGAAATCAGCCTCAGCTCCAAAACCTTGAAAGCACTCTGGAGTGGAGCACAGTCCCATCTTACACATTCGATAAGGGGTGAGATGACTATGATGAAATATCTTTATTTGCATAACTATCGCTAGAGGCTGTGACCAAGCTATTAACATCTCTGACAATCCAGTACTGTGTATGAGGAATCATTAACAATTCATTCAGTATGGGATTATTCCAAAGCGTATTGTTATTGAGTCTTTAAAGATACAACGCAACGCAACGATATTTGGTTTTGACACTTATTTTAGAACCTAACATAGTGCCCGAAATGGGTTCTTCATAACAAACAGGCAGCCTTTTTACCTCTTTAGCACTCAGAGTCAGCTTTTTTACCCATCAGCAGACTCTCACAGCAGAGAGAGGAAGAGAAAGAGAGAGCCCCTAGCACAGGTTAGCTCAGATAAAATTAGTGAAATTCAGCAGGTAAAACATGGACATAAGACTGGATAGCATGCACAAACCCTGATGCCCCTCAACATGTGAAAGTGAGAAACATAGGCAACACATACACACTTGCCACCCAGTACTTCTAAATATAAAATAATTAGTGCAAGTGCAATATAGTCTAAGTGCCAGTTTTTAACTTGTAGTCAGTCTTTTTCTTTAGCCCTGTACACACGATCGGTTTGTCTGATGAAAACAGACCGATGGACCGTTTTCATCGGACAAACCGATCGTGTGTTAGCCCCATCGGTTTGTTTTCCATCGGTGAAAAAAAATAGAACATGTTTTGAAATTTTCCTATTGATAAAAAAACGATAAAAAAACGATTGTCTGTGTGGAAGTCCATCGGTCAAAAATCCATGCATGCTCAGAATCAAGTCGGCGCATGCTCGGAAGCATTGAACTTAATTTTTCCCAGCATGTCGTAGTGTTTTACGTCACCGCCTTTGGACTTTTGACCGATGGTGTGTAGGCAAGACTGATGAAAGTCAGCTTCATCGGATAGCCGATGAAAAATCCATCGGATTAGATTCCATCAGATATCCGATCGTGTGTACAGGGCTTAAGAGGTTGCAGTATTAATAAACAGAATAAAATAGAAAATAAACCCTTACCATCCAGGTACTAACTAAACAGGCCAGATCCACTCTGGCAGATGATGGGCTTCTCTCAGTCACTGTGGACATGGGCGGCAATTGGAGGTATGGCCAGGGGGTGGCACCCTTAGCCGGCCTCCTTTGTGTGTGTCATTAGCCGTATCCCTATTGTATTCTCGGAGACTCCTTGCGGTTTGCCTCTGGCGCATGTATTGGGTTTGGCGCATGCGCACTACTGGCAGGTGGGTCACTTACGGTGACTGCCGGCGACTGGCGACGGTGGGTTTTCCAACCGGGACGCTTGCAGTAATAAGGTGCGTGCTTGCACCTGTCACTACACGCCACCAGGTGGATATTCTGAGAGGCTGCAATGTGGTATATGGAGTTGTTGTCATGGTATGTTGCTTTATACCTGCATAAGAAGTTTAATAGGACATAAGAATGACAGTAAGGATGTTGTTACAGATCCTCAATCTGTGCCTTATTGTTTAGGCCATCTGAAATCTAGTTGGCTTGTCCCTGGGATACCTGTTTACTGGGGAATTCAGCCTAGGGACTTTGGGGGGAGCATATGGAGAGAGTGTTTGCCTTGCATCCCTGGACCTACATACATCTTATTTGCATTGTATATTTGAACCCTACACTGTCTATATGAACTGATAATCAAAATCAAGGCTGCTCTATTACCCACTATCTTGGCCTGCAATTTTTTTGGGGGTGAGTTATATGCCCCCTGAGAAGGTAAGTACAGCAGGACTTTTTAATCATGCTAATCAGCATTACTATTTTATATAATATGCAGATGCTTAATATCGGGGATGGCAGTCTGTGCATCTATTGCTCCTCCAGGTGATTTTTAACAGACTACTTCAGTCCCACAATGTGCTATCATTAATTGTAAGCTCTGACTTTATAATATATGTTTTTGTATTCAATCCACATGTTCCTTCTCTTTGATACACCTGGGATGTTATTGTTGCCATACATTACACAAAGTCAGCCACCGACCTCTGACTACATGTTTATGGTTTATTTATTTTCTTTTCTTTCTTTTTTGGCATGCATTGTCACACCTTGTTGGATTGCTGTGACTGTATGTGTCCCCATGTCCCTGATGTGCCCCCCTTTTCTGATGGTTTTGGGCTCTTTCACCAGCTGAGGAGATGATGACCAAGACCTTTGTTTATATTGTTGAATGTATACTATTACCATATACTATGAATACTTACTATATATCCTTATCCACTTAGAATACTTACCTAAAACTCCTGAAGAAGCACAATGGCGCAAAACACGTAGAGCCTGAACAAGCTACATCAACTTATACCAATACCGGCAGCAGTAGCCTATTGGCGAATTTACCACAAACTAGGATGGGGTCTTAAGGCAATGGACATGCAGTGTAGAATATTTATTATAAAGCAGGTGTACTTTTCCAATGAACGTCTAATAATCTTAATAACCTGTTGAATCCTAGCATTTTTCCAACTATAGAGTGGCATAATTAATGGTTTTCAAGGAGGAGTTCAGTAAATAAATGAAAGGCAGCATTAGGCAGAATCGTTGCCTCCCTCTACACAAATGTGAACCTTGCAAAAATATTATTAATGATGTGCAGGTAATACTGGGAAATACGTAGTGACTGTGTTCTACCTACACAATACTACCCTTCGAATGCTCATGCCTGTCGGTAATAACTGATATTATCCACTCAGAAAAGAGCAGTAATGTCAAAAAGATAAATCGATGTATTAATATAATAGCAAAAAACAAGAAATAAAAAAACATCAAACATAAATAACTTAAAACAGTACATATCGTGACAACCGATCAAGTCACTGAAGGTGCAGTACAGTTTTTTTTATGTTTGATGTTTTTTTTTGCTATTATATTAATAAATTGATTTATCTTTTTGACATTACTGCTCTTTTCTGAGTTCACCCACTAATTTTGTACCGAAATAGTCCTTCCTGCCCACCTTGTTTTGTTGGTTCTCTTGGGTCCTTGGGGTTCCCAGAGTCCCTCTGCTGTTCTACTAGATTTTGGATGATGGTACGGTTCTAAATTTATGATTACTTGTTTACCCTATAGGTTAAAAACTACTTGATGTTATCCACTCATGCACACATGCAAAATGCAGTGACAACTTTGTATATAGGGGAGACAGCCAATGAAATCCTTTATGTATTTATTTTTATCATGAAGACATAAGATGAAGATAAATCCTTAGCTTCTAAAAAGCAAATATAAATGTGCTGGAATGGCTACAGTTCAGTTTAAAAGGTTGTTAATTAACATCCCCCTCTTGTATCGGAAGTTTGCTGGAAAGGTTCAATTGGTTGGAAGAATTAAGGGCCAGATTCTGGTAAATCTGCGGCGGCGTAACGTATCGCATTTACATTACGCCGCTGCAAGTTTTACGGGCAAGTGCTTGATTCACAAAGCACTTGCCTATAAAGTTGTGGCGGCGTAGCGTAAACCCCCCCAGGTGCAAGCCTGCCTAATTTAAATGATCCGGGTAGGGGGCGTGGATCATTTAAATTAGGCGCGTTCCGGCGCCGAACGTACTGCACATGCGCCGTCCCTAAAATTTCCTGACGTGCATTGCGGTAAATGACGTTGCAAGGACGTCATTGGTTTCGACGTAAACGTAAATGGCGTCCAGCCCCATTCACGGACGACTTACGCAAACAACGTAAAATTTTCAAATTGCGACGCGGGAACAACGGCCATACTTAACATTGGATACGCCACCTAGGGGGCAGCTTTATCTTTACGCCGTGTATCTCTTACGGAAACGGCGTAAATTTACTGCGACGGGCAAGCGTACGTTCGTGAATCGGCGTAACGACTCATTTGCATATTCTACGCCGACCGCAATGGAAGCGCCACCTAGCGGCCAGCGTAAATATTGCACCCTAAGATACGACGGTGCAGGCCGTCGTATCTTAGGCATGTTTAAGTGTATCTCAGTTTGAGAATACACTTAAACCATACGACGGGCTTAGATTCGGAGTTACGTCGGCGTATCTGCTGATACGCCGGCGTAATTCTTTGAGAATCTGGCCCTTTGAGTATTATTTATCTTATTCTTAATGTCTAGCTACTACACAAGACACCAAATAAACAAGGAATAGCCAGCATTCTTTTGCAAAATACAGCCTTTGCTGCCTTTAAATAGTGATTACTGTGTTTGCTTTTCTATTAGATAGGAACATTTTAATAGATGTTATGAATACCAAAGCAATGTGCAATTCTGGGTTAGGAAACTGTGCTGTCTGGTTTAACAAGGAATAAAAACTCCTCCCAAACACTTGCAAATTCATCTACAAAATTTCCCACAGAATAAAATCATCTGTCACACTTTTCTGTAACTATCCCCTATTTCTAGACTTGACAAATCCATGAATCCCGATGATCAAATATAATTTGAGCTGGGTTATTGTGTATGTCTTTGTATATATATGGTGTAGATGTATGTAAGAAATAACTAAAGGGGGGCGTGGCTTGGCGCGCAATGGAGACGGCAGCTTAATCCGGGAGCTCCGTCGTACCCACAGCCTAAAGCTCGTCTCTCTGCACAGCTTGACTGCAGGATGCACAGGAGATCGTACGGCACTCCACACACGAGATCCCGCCGCTCTTCGGCCACCCCAAAAGGGAGAGATATCGCCGATATCTTCAAAACCCTGGCCTCTGCTCGAGACAACGCAACGAGGCCCAAGATGGCGCCGCCACTCACCGAGGAGGACTTCAGCGAGGACTCCCAATCCGCCATCGAGGACTCGGGTAAGGGCTACTCACGCAACCATAGGCCCCTTACCTACGAGGACATGACCGGAATAGCTGCGGACATCAAGTCCACGTTTTCAGCAGCCATCACTGACTTGAAGTCAAACCTTATGGTCCTCAATGGGAAGGTGGAAATGGCGGAGGCAGAGGGAAGACGCAGGGATGGGGAGATACGCAGATTGGAGAAGGTCTCCCATTCATATGCTGAGCATTTTATTGACATTAATAGGCACCTGGAAGACCTTGACAATAGGGGAAGAAGGTGTAATATAAGGGTGCGGGGGATCCCCGAATCAGTTGAGGCTGATCAAATACCGCTGGCCTTACAGAGAGTTTTCAACGGCCTACTCGAGAGGCCAGAGGACACCGCTATAGATTTTGTTCGCGCTCATAGGGCGCTCAGAGCTAAGGGCCCCGATAACCAGCCACCACGTGACATTATCTGTTGCCTTCAGAGTTTTGCTCTGAAGGAGGACATTATGAGAAAAGCGCGCAGAAATGAACGGATAGTTCACAATGGTGAAACGATAATGCTCTTTCAAGATCTATCCCAGATCACTCTGAAAAATCGCAGAGCGCTACGCCCTCTTCTCGACAAGCTCAGGGAGAAAGACTTGCGTTACACGTGGAGGTTTCCATTTGCTCTCATGGTGAACTACAACGGCAAACAACTTATTTTGCGCTCTCCTTCAGATCTTCCCGATTTTTGCGCTGCCTTGCAACTAGACCTCATTGACCTCCCTGAATGGTACCAGGAATTCCGCCTGACCCCCATGGAAAGGAGCCCCCCGGCATCCCCGCTGACTTCCCCTGACAACCGGTTCTCCAAGAAGCAGAAGACCTCTCGCAGAGGTGGATCCGTGGCTGGATCACTAACAGGCACCCCTAACAACAAACCCCGGTCATCCAGGGCTCTGGAGGAATACTGAACAAGAGATGCTGCTACACGATAGATCCTGGCTGCCCCCATGACTAGACACCCGTGACTTGTCTCAACTGAAATCTCTGAAATGCTCTGTTTGGCATGATTTTGCGGTGTGGTGAGATCCCCCCCCCCCCCCTCTCTTCCAATATGCACGGGACAGGGAAACCCGAGTTGCTATAAACTAATATCCCCTGACATTACGCCATCGGCCCCCTTGGACCTTGGGTTCTTGGGGTGGGTTGATATAGGAGGGGAGGGGGTTATGGAGGTCTTGCCCCCATGAACATACAGTGAATCTAGGCTGACCTTAATGTGTTCGCTGTTTACGTTTCCCCAGGTTAGATATCACTGCCATGTTTACTCTCTATGATTGGGTATTACGAGGTGTCTAGGGGTGGGAGGTAAGAACTGATCTGAGACTACCTGAGCAATATCACCCATGATTACCTCACCATCCCTATAGGGTATGCCAGGACTTGGTGTTGGTTTTTCCCTTTTTTTTTCCTTGCATTTTTCTTTTTTATTATTGTGTTCTGTTACATTGATGCTCTCTTCCCATAACTTGCTCCTGCTAGCTTTTCCTGCTAGATACCTGTTACCTTTCTATACTAGAATGTGCAGAGTTGACATATATGTTGCACTTATTTAAGAAGAAGATTTTATTTTCTGTTTCTTCTCATGGGCTGTGGGTCGACTACTCCGGTTCACAAGACAATTTTTTTTTTTTCTCTTCTTTTTACTAGTTTAATTTCCAGTCTTGTGGCGACCTCAGCCTTCCCCTAACTGCCTTGACACCCCCCACATAGTGCGTTGGGAGGGACCCCCAGGGGTTCATCACAACACACTACTTGATATCCTTGAAACCATATTAGGTCTATAGGAAGATTACCTACCCTCTTTGCATCTTTCATATCGCTAACAATCTTTAATTCCACTCTTGCCCTCCCCCCTTCCCCCTCCCTTCTCCTCCCTCCCCCTCCATCTTCCCTTGTCTCTCCCCTGTGTGCGGCTCCAGTCCTGTTGTCTCCCTGCTTTACCTGATGCCCAGTCTCAGCCCTAGTGAGGCGCACAGATATTTGACAAAATGTACTGCCTTGAAACTAACGCTTGTTTTTTTCCTGATTAGTTCAGTGCTCGATCTCTACCTCCTGCAGCAGCCTTCCATCTCTCTCTGCATCACCAAGATGGCATACTCATCTCTCGGCCAGAACCCTACGGTGATCTCTCACAATGTGAGGGGACTGAACACCCCTGAAAAACGGGCAACCCTCCTGAGGGAGCTTGGGAAAGGTAAGCCGAAATTTGTTTTCCTACAGGAAACACATTTTAAAACCGCTCAGGTGCCAAGGCTCACTGACTCCTACTTCCCTGAGGCGTATCACGCCACGAATAGCCTAGCAAAAACAAAGGGCGTTTCCATACTGATCAGTAAACATGCTTCCTTTGACATTACCGACAGACTCCTAGACCCGGAGGGAAGATTTATCTTTCTGAAGGGGACATGTAATGAGGTACCTCTCACGTTGGCCAACGTGTATTTCCCTAATTCCTCTCATCTTACATTCTGCAGAAACGCACTATCTATGCTCCAGGGTTTTGGCTCTGGGTGTATAATCTTAGGTGGAGATTTCAATATACCATTGAACCCTCTAGCAGACACCTCGACAGGCAAATCCTCCATCACGTATAGGATACTTAAAAGTATTAAGTCCATGTTGGGGTCTATGCAACTGATAGACTCCTGGCGCTTTACCCACCCCGAAGGAAAGGACTATACGTTTTACTCTGTTCCCCATAATCGCCATGCCAGAATAGATTATATTTTTACAACTCAGAGAGATCTTCATCTGGTTACAGAGGCACACATAGGCATCCAGACTATATCAGACCATGCCCCAACTTCACTATCCCTCAATTTACACAAGCCGCCTCCTAAATCCAACTCCTGGAGACTTAACTCGTCCCTGTTGACAGACACACTATTGCTCCCTGACATTACCATCTTTCTAAAAGAATTCTTTGAACGTAATAACACCCCGGGCATGGATCCCCTGACTATCTGGGAAGCCCATAAATGTACAGTAAGGGGGGAACTCATTAGAATGGGATCGCAACGCAAACGAGAGAGGGAAAAAACCATCAAACTCCTTTCAGATAAGATTCATAACCTTGAGACGCTTCACAAACAGTCCCTTTCGGAAAGGTCAGCAAGCACATTACTGAACACTAGGAAGGACCTTCAACAGCTCCTTGACTCTAAAGCTAAACGCCTTCTGTTCTTTAAAAAGAAGGTATATTATGAGCGCGGCGACAAGTCAGGCAGTTTTTTGGCTAGGGCCTTGAAAGACGCCAGTTCAGCACACAACATTATGGGTATAAGGAATAAATCAGGTTCCCTAGATGTGACCACTGACAAAATAGCCCAACATTTTCACGAATTTTATTCTAACCTATATAACCTTCCTGCTCAAGGAAATCCTGTCAACCCCTTTAAATCTAGAAGTCAGGAGATTAGAGATTACCTGACAGAATCCGGGCTCCCCTCCCTACCGGAGGACGTAGTCTCTCAATTAGAACTGCCTATAGAAAACTCAGAATTGCAGTCAGTTATTAAAGATCTCAAAACTGGGAAAAGTCCAGGCCCGGACGGCTTTACTTCCATTTATTACAAAACCTTTACAGAAATACTTGTCGATCCCCTGAGAAAGGCCCTAAACTCGTTGGCATCCCCCAGGGACGTGCCCCCTACATTCCTCTCAGCCCACGTAGCTGTCATACCAAAACCCAATAAAGATCCCGAAAACTGTGCTAGCTATAGGCCGATTTCACTCCTTAATCTAGACGTTAAGTTGTTGGCAAAAATTCTGGCCAATAGACTACGCCCCCTTCTACATGATATCATAGGCCCGAGTCAAGCTGGCTTCATGCCGGGCATGGAGTCCAGGGACAATGTCATTAAGGCACTCAATTTAATATATGCGGCACGCACCCAGAAAATCGAAGGCCTTCTCCTGTCCACCGACGCGGAGAAGGCCTTCGATAGGATCGCCTGGGATTACATGATGGACACCTGTCAGCACATAGGTCTGGGGTTCCACATGAGATCCTGGATAGCCGCTCTGTACAAAAACCCTTCAGCCCGAATTAAGATTAACGGCTCCTTATCGGACGCAGTCCAAATACATAATGGCACCAGACAGGGATGCCCCCTTTCACCCCTACTCTTCATCCTCTCCCTAGAGCCTTTCATTAGACGAATCATCGCCGAAAAAACGATACAAGGTTTCTCGTTGGCGAACAGGGAGTATAAGATCGCGGCATATGCCGACGATTTGCTCTTTTTCCTGACGGAACCCCAGAAATCCCTTCCATCTCTCATGCAGGAATTCACACTATTCGGCTACGTGTCCAATTTTAAGATTAATTTTACGAAATCCGAAGCACTAAACATAACCTTACCGGACCGAGCTGTAGAGACACTCAAGACTATATGCCCCTTTAGATGGGAAACGTCCGCCCTTAGGTATTTGGGAATATGGCTAACATCAGACATTTCCCAAATCTATACTCGCAATTTCCCCCCCCTTCTTACAGCAATTGACAGAGATCTAAAGTTGTGGAATGCCCGCAACTTCTCATGGTTCGGGAGGGCAGCTATTTGCAAAATGGTGATCTTGCCAAAACTTTTATACTTGTTCCGCAACCTACCGGTCAGGATTCCCCTACAATTCTTTAAACTGATCTCTGCAATACAACAAAGATTCATCTAGGCCCACAAACCCCCGAGAATTAAAGCCACACTACTGACACTTCCTAAACATAAGGGGGGAATAGGTACTCCAGATTTCAAAAACTACTATTATGCGGCACACGTAACGAGGATAATAGACTGGCACTGCCACCGCAATCTTAAAGACTGGATACAAATTGAGGATGACCTTAGCCCCATTCCCTTACACTTCTCTCCCTGGATGCCATGGGCCAGCTATCCTACATCTCTAAAGACACACCCACTGGTGGGGACCACGTTGAGAGTTTTCCATAGGATGGCCGGGAGAACGAACTTATCAACCTCACAGAGCCCACTGACTCCCCTGTGGAACAACCTTGACTTCCCCCCGGGGATAGAGAACAGCTTTCTCCGCACCCCTGACACAGCTAGACCCATACTTGCCTTGGACTGTTTTCGAACCGGTCTGTTCCGGGATTTTGGGGACCTCAAGGTGGCCCTTAATAGGTCTGACCTCCCCTTGTGGACTTACTTCCAAGTAAGGAGCTACCTGAACCACACGACTAGAAGACCAAATTTTAATAGGCAGCCCACGGAGTTGGAGTCGGTGTGCCTGGCAGGTGTACCTGTACAAAAATCTACCTCAATTTCATACGCCTGGCTCAGAGATCAACCGGTAAAGGGTGATGACAGATTCAGAGAGAGATGGTCGCAAGCTCTGGATATTCTGATTTCAGGGCCCCAATGGGAGAGATCTTGCACCTTTGCACATAAATGCTCCCTAAGCACCAGAACACAAGAAACCGCCTACAAACTGCTCACCCACTGGTACGCCACCCCGGTGAAGCTACACTCATGGTTCCCACAAACGCCTGACACGTGCTGGAGGTGCAATGCAGAAAGGGGTACCCTGATCCACATATGGTGGCAATGCCCGCTAATTGCTCCGTACTGGCAAACAGTATGCGACACGATCAGATTGATCACAGAAACTAAGCTCAAACTCGACGCCGCCTGCTGCCTTCTACACATTTCCAACATGTCCTTTCGGAGTTACAAAAACTCACTATCCAAACACCTCCTAAATGCGGCCAAGGCCCTTATACCCTTGTTTTGGAAATCGTCTCGGGTCCCTTCGGTACGAGACTGGCTGTCCAGAGTAAAAGAATTCTATGACATGGAAGAAACAATAGCCCAAGCATCTGAACGTACCGAGAAGTTTTTCCACACCTGGTCACCTTGGGTTCAATTTAAATGCTCTGCAGATTATGATAGATTGGTAGCGGTGCCCTGATGACAGGGTCCGAGGCACCTCTGTGGACATGCTGTGATCATTGGGCGCAGGCCTGGGGCAGCTACTTGTCTCACTTTCCTAATGTGTCCTCCACTCCCCTCCCTCCCTCCTTCCTCTCGCTCCTTCTAACCCCTTTTTCTCTTTTCCTACTGAACTTTTACTTATAGAAGCTTCATACAATACGACGAACTTATTCAGAATGTTAATTTTGAGGTTACATGATGTATATTTCATAGGGTACCATTGATATTATGCCTTTGATCCTCACTGATCGCCTTTTTCTTTCCCTTTTGAACAGACGCAATGAGGTACTGTACATGCATCAGATATAGCACTGTTTATTGGAATGTTTAAAGTTCTGTATTACGCTTATATTGGGAGCTGTGCCTCCCACTGTTGCTCATCTAATTTATCTTTCAATAAACTGGATGTTAAAAAAAAAAAGAAATAACTAAAGAAATCATGTAAACACTGCAATTCAGTTTAAGAATTAAAATACGTTTTTCATAATATATAGCAAATACCATATTCAGTAACTGGTAGCAGCCATATAGGTATTAAATTAGCTTAGTACATACTATACTTCTTCAGTTGCTAGGAAAATTATTGTACATGTTCACAGTATCATGTTAATATATAATCCTTGCATTTCTATTTAAAACAAGCCACTCGAGACAGTACATCACCACATGCATAAAAAAGAAAATAAGATCTGCTGCTGACATAGCTATCATCCGAATTACACTGTGATATGAGGGACAAATAGCTGACGAAGATCCTGAGGGATAGACTGCAAGGAAAGAGATAAGGAAAGATACATGACCATTTATTCATGACATGTAATGCTGTATACTGCTATATGAATTAGAAATAAAAAATAATTTTAGATAGCTTTATGTTAAGATAATTACAAAAAAAAGCCATAAAGTCGAGCACTCATGGAGGTAGATATCACAGAGGACCCATCATCGCTTTTTTAGTCTTCTGAAAAACAATGTGCACGGTAAGGAATAATAATAATACGAAATAATTATAAAATAACTTTTTGTGTTAAAACTGTGAAAACACAGGTCTCAGCACTGGGACCAATATGACCATTGGCAGACTGGTCTTTACTGGGGATGGCCACATATATTGCATACCTGGCTACTATAGCCAATATGAAAAGGTTTTGTTAGCCCAATCTCTCTGTCTGTGGTCAGCTTAAAGAAGCCCCATCATCAGACCAGTCACACATTCTTCCAATAAGATTACATGTGAATTTAACATATTTTTTTGCATGGTACTTACCTGTAAAAGCTTCTCTTGTGTAGACAACCAAAAGCTCTGAGACTGCTGCTGGGCGCCGCCATCTTAAACGTGATCCCATTAGACTCAGAACTGTCACTCAGGTGACACTATTATATTCCCCTTTGCTTCCCAATAGCATCTACATAAAAAGTTATGCAGGGAGGAGAAGGAAGGTGCTGGATCAGCTCAGAGAGTAATTTGACATTTCTGGAAGAGGAGATGCCTCTCCTGGAGTAGCCTAAGTTCATGGCACAATGTGAAAGTGAATAATAAATAACAAAGTGAATATTAAATAATTTTTGTAGGAAAAAACTGCCAAATGAGTATTTAAAAGCTCAAACTTTCTGGGTAATTTTCAAGACAGTGGCAAAGACTCTGCTGCTTCTTAACATTAAGTACAATGAAACAAAGGCCATGAAGCCTATATACCGTATATACTCGAGTATAAGCCGTCTTTTTCAGCACATTTTTTATGAAGAAAAAGCCCCCCTCAGCTTATACTCGAGTGAGGTTCTCCCGCTGTGTCAGTCTTAACTGTTCGGCGGCTGTCCACTGTAACAAACAGTGATAGACTGAACACTGAACACTGATAACAATGCTGTGAAACTGAAACAGTATTTCCATGGACGAGTAGGAGACGGGGCTTTGTTACAGTGGACGGCTGCCGACTGCAGTTGCATGACAAAGTGGGAGATCAAAGGTACATAAGGCTGCAAATGAGCACAGTGAGACTGCAGATGGGCACAGTAAGGCTGCAGATGGGCACAGTGAGGTTACATATGTGCACAGTGATGCTGCAAATGGGCACGGTGAGGTTGCAAATGGGCACAGTTGAGACTGCAGATGGTCACAGTGAGGCTGCAAATGGGCACAGTTTAGGCTGCAGATGGGCACAGTGAGGCTGCAAATGGGCACAGTTGAGACTGCAGATGGGCACAGTGAGGCTGCAGATGGGCACAGTGAGGCTGCAGTTGGTCATTGTTGACCCACTTTTCCACTTACAGTAGCTGCTGCATCTACCATCCTAGGCTTGAGTATATTTACGGTAAGACAGAGAAAATGAACTGCAGCGCTGGTGCATTAATTCTTAATATGATTACTTAACCACTAGCCGACCGCGCACCGTCATTATACGGCGGCAGGTCGGCTCTCCTGGGCGAGAGCCCGTAGCTATACGTCCTATCGTATAGCCGCCACTGCCGTGCGTGTGCCCGGCGGGCGCGATCGCCGCCGGGCACACGCGATCGCTCGGTACAGAGCGGGGAACGGGAGCTGTGTGTGTAAGCAGGGGAAATGCTGATTTTCTGTTCATACAATGTATGAACAGAAAATCAGTGTTTCCCCTAGTGAGGCCACCCCCCCCCCCACAGTAAGAACACACCCAGGCATACTTAACCCCTTCCCCGCCCCCTAGTGTTAACCCCTTCACTGCCAGTGGCATTTTTATAGTAATCTAATGCATTTTTATAGCACTGATCGCTATAAAAATGCCAATGGTCCCAAAAATGTATCAAAAATGTCCGAAGTGTCGGCCATAATGTCGCAATACCGAAAAAAAAATCGCTGATCGCCGCCATTACTAGTAAAAAAAATATTAATAAAAATGCCATCAAAATACCCCCTATTTTGTAAACGCTATAACTTTTGCGCAAACCAATCAATAAACGCTTATTGCGATTTTTTTTACGAAAAATATGTAGAAGAATACGTATCGGCCTAAACTGAGGAAAAAAAATGTTTTTTTATATATTTTTGGGGGATATTTATTACAGCAAAAAGTAAAAAATATTCATTTTTTTCAAAATTGTCGCTCTATTTTTGTTTATAGTGCAAAAAATAAAAAACGCAGAGGTGATCAAATACCACCAAAAGAAAGCTCTATTTGTGGGAAAAAAAGGACGCCAATTTTGTTTGGGAGCCACGTCGCACGACCGCGCAATTGTCTGTTAAAGCGACGCAGTCCCGAATCGCAAAAAGTACTCTGGTCTTTGGGCAGCAATATGGTCCGGGGGGTAGGTGGTTAAAGGGGACATATACAATACTCTTACTGTATGTGTATACAATACATTGCAGTAGCATAGAAGCACAGTGCCCCCTTGATTACATAACCCAATAGACCCTCTTCAAATACTTCACATGCTATTAGTTACAAACAAGGAGGAATATGTTAGGTTACAACGAGGAATACGTTTCACAATTGTCTGATAAAATGGTTACAATTGTGATCTAAAGCACATGTATCTCTAGTGTGTCATAATTAGGCATAACTAACCAGATGTTTAATAAACAGCACTTGAAAATTATGAACTTTTAAATAAATTATAATATTCTTGAAAAAGTTGTTTGGGTAAAAGGGCTCTTTACAAGCATAATAATGTCTATCTGAAACATGTGGCTCTTTTCTCTGATTACCATTGGATGGTTCTTTTTTAGATTGCTAGCAACCATTTGGGGATTTTATTCATTTACATTTTTCAGTAAGCATTAAAATGTACTTAATGGCATGCATTAGTATTCATAAAATACCACTTGAAAGTAGTCAAAATATTGCAAGAGGCAAACAAATGTGGTAAAGTTGGCATATAGAAGAAACGTAAATGGATTAACAAAAATGGCAGAAATGCCTGCACATGTATTGGAGGAGAATGGGTGTATGCATTCTGGCGCCCTCTGGCCTTTAAAAGAGTCACTGTTGGACACTGCTGACTGGTCTTCATCTTCCTGCTACTTCCTGTTACCCTGTTTTGTTTGTGCTTCTGAACTACCCGTATTGCTCTTGGATACTTCTTGACTCTCTCCTAGCTCTGATCTCGGCTTGTCCCACAGATCTGCTCCTGTCCTGTGTATGACCTTGGCTTGTCTGGCCACGTCTCTAAACTTCTGTCTGCTGACCACTGACTCACTGAGCTTTCCTATGTTTCCTGATTACGTCTCCTGTTTTACCCTGTCTGCTGTGACCTGCCCAAGGTGCCTACCTGCTGTACCTGCCTGCAGTAACCAGCCTGCTGCACTTACTCACTGCAACCTGCCTCCTGATTTGTGAAGTCTGCACAACCACCAGCTCTCCTGGGTCCTGCTGCTCCTCTTATCTGCTATCCACCTGCAAGGAGATCTCCAACATCTCTCATCGGTGACACAGTCTGCAATTACTGCTTTTTTGGGCTTGGCGATCCCTGTTTCCACTTTCAGGGACACCAAGCACTCAAGGAGAGCCCTCTCAGCAGTTTGGCTGCAGGACCAGGTATGTGACAATAAAACTTAAACCTTTTATAATCCTACAATCCAGTCTTCTGCAAAACTGCACTCTAACTGCTATTTCCCACTGTGACATGGCTTCATCCTGTCACATATCCCTCTGAAAAAGAAAAAGGCCTAACACCTTCTTTGGATACACCCACACCCACTTCCCTCCCAATCCTGGAACAAAATAGAGTTGGGATGAGCACAGCCATTCACAGTAAGCTTTGTATTTTATGAATGAGGCAGAGATTGTGACATCATCCAATCTCCTCTCCTCAGCCAATCAAAGGAGGCTTTGTTTTAATTCATAAAATTCAAAGTTTCCCATGGACGGCTAAGCAGCACTCAGCCTAACTCTATTTTATTCTGGGAGTGGGACGGCAAGGCAGAGGACAGCACTGTTGTCCACTGTATGTATCAAAGGCTGCATACAGGTAGAACAGCAAGTTCAGCACGCGCACCTGTTAGTGCAGTGTTTTTAGCCAACTTGGCCCAAACAAATCATTTAAACGGATATTAAACATGGAATTGGGCTTTAAAGACAGGAAAGACATACACATTTATGCAACTGCAAGTTTCAAAGTTATAGGGCCAGATTCACGGAAGAGGGCGCATCTTTTGGCCGGCGTAGCGCATCTCATTTGCGCTACACCGACGTAACATAGTGAGGCAAGGCCAGTATTCACAAAGCACTTGCTCCGTAAGTTACGTCGGCGTAGCGAAAATGGGCCGGCGTAAGCCCGCCTAATTTAAAGTAGGCAGGTAGTGGGCGTGCTACATTTAAATTAACCGTGACCCCATGTAAATGAAGGGCCGTTCGTATGGTCGGCTAAGATACGTTGGCTCAATGCTTTTGACGTGAACGTAACCTACGCCCAGCCCCATTCACTTACGACTTACGTAAACAACGTAAAATACGACGGCTGTTCAGTCGTCCATACCTTGCATGGGTTGTGCCACCTATAGAGGTGTTTTATCTTTACGCCGGACGTACGCCTTACGTACGTTCGTGAATCGGCGTATCTTGCTCATTTACATATTCGACACGTAAATCAACGTAAGCGCCCCTAGCGGCCAGCGTAAATATGCACCCAAGATACGACGGCGTAGGAGACTTACGTCGGTCGTATCTTGGCAAAATTCGGGCGTATCTAGTTTTGAGAATAGCACGCATAGATACGACGGCGCATCTGGACACTTACGCTGCGTATCTAGAGATACGCCAGCGTAATTCTTTATGAATCTGGCCCATACTCTGTATCTTATGATTTTTACTGCAGGAAAACTCACCACTTTTAAAGTTACAAGGCTGAAGGAAAAAGACAAGATTGAAAACAAAAGATATTTTTATGCCCAATACCTCTATAGCCAAATAGCAGGGTCTCAAATTTATTTTTTTACATTTATTATGATAAAATAAAAGCTAAAAATAATTAAAATGGAGTGCTTTACATTATCACCAATACTAATCTGACAGCATTCACTCAGAGTCTGTATCCCTATGTTTGGAGGTCCAGTGTGCATGTGGCACCTACCATACGAGAAGAGGAGAGGCTAGAAAATGGGCCACACCCTGAAAGCACTGGTGCTTGGTATGACTGTGCCAATAACTGTGAATTGAGGTTTATGAGTCCCTTCCTGTAAGCTGCTATTTGCTTCCCTCCAGCAGCAGCCTCAGAGCTTTTAGTTGTCTACACAAGGGAAACATTTAAAGAAGACATTTGTGGCACTTATCAGTCCAACATAACACAGTCCCAAGCAGTGTCATCATAGGGAATTTTCACCCTGTGGAAGTTAATAACTTGCTTTCCCAAGCGTATCTTCCCTTTGCTCCACTGCGGTTCTTTTCAGCTGTTAAGAGCACAGAGAAATACACAGTACCCCCCTTATTGTGGCGCACTCACTCCTTTTTCTGCATTGTAATAACTTGGGTACATGGTGATTGGCTATTCAGATATCCACTGCTATCACACAAGGTTGGGGAAGCATAAGTTCACTTTAATGTCTATAAGTACCTTTAGAGAGTGTTTTTTTTTAAGCATAGTACTTTATGAAATAAAATATTCTTCTATATGTAAGAAAAAAACTTAGTTTGAAACATAACTACTTGAACAGACTACTTGAACTAGTGAAAATTAGAAATCTAAAATGTGCATTAAATTAGCCAAAAGAAAAACAGATTCTAAATCTAAAATAATTCATCTCACCTCTTTCCTCCATGTGTTCTCTGGTATAGATTTCCTTTTATTACTTCAAGTTTACAAAGACATCAGAACAAATCTATCCAATCCGAAGTTATCCAAATTCATATTTTGACAAATGATCGGACTCGTTTAATGTGTAATATTTGTAAATGTAAAGTTAACCTAAGCCATGTTTATGTAAGGCCAAAAACATTACTATATTCTGATAGTAGTTTGACATAAGTCACTTAAGGTTTTATTGATATATTTCCCAGAAAACAATACAGCTTCCAATTTTAATTAAAAAAATGGACCCGAATGCTTCCAATATCTAAAAGAAAAAAAAATGTTTTTTTGGCAAAAGAACGCACAGGCCATGGCTAATTGCAATTTATTTGATGTGACTCATAAAAGGAAACCATATTTGTCTGTGTGCTATGTACTTTGTAACATGTTATTAAAGCTGAACTCCATGCAAACAAAGCTAAATACTCAGTTGTAATGCCTGCCAAAAGAATATGTAATAGATTTCAGCTAGTCTAACAGCATATCTCTATAGAGTACCTACCTACCTAGCTTGTGATTGGACAATTAGTGCCAGATCCACAAAGAAGTTACGCTGGCGTATCTATTGATACGCCGCGTAACTTCTAGGATGATCCGGCATATCTTTTTTCTGTATTCAGAAAACAAGATACGCCGGAATTTTGCTAAGATCCGTCTGGCGTAAGCCTCTTACGCCGTCGTATCTTAGTTGCATATTTACTCTGGCCGCTAGGTGACGCTTCCGTAGATTTATGTGAGGAATATGCAAATTAGGTAGATACGCCGGTTCACAAACGTCCGTCCGCCCGGCGCATTTTTTTACATCGTTTACGTAAGGCTTTTTCCGGCGTAAAGTTACCCCTGCTATATGAGGCGTATGCAATGTTAAGTATGGACGTCGGCCACCGTCAAATTTTTTATGTTTTACGTTGTTTGCGTAAGTCGTTCGCGAATAGGGCTGTGCGTAAGTTACGTTCACGTCTAAAGCATTGACGATTTGCGGCATAATTTGGAGCATGCGCACTTGGATTCTTTCACGGACGGCGCATGCGCCGTTCGTAAAAAACGTCAAATACATGGGGTCACGATTAGTTTGCATAGAACACGCCCCCAACCAGTCTCTTTTGAATTAGGCAGGCTTACGCCACCCGATATACGCTACGCCACCATAACTAAAGGCGTAACTTCTTTGTGAATACAGAACTCGCCTTTCTAAGTTACGGCGGCGTAGCGTTTCTGAGATACGCTACGCCCGCCTAAAGATAGGCGCAGGTACGTGGATCTGGCCCTAAAGGAGCAGCAGCACATTAATGAGGTCATCCATTAAGTTATTTTATTTTATTTATTTCAGGTACTTATATAGCACTGTCAATTTATGCAGCACGCTATATATACCGTATTTATCGGTGTATAACACGCACAGGCGTATAACACGCACCCTAATTTTAAGAGGGGAGTTTAAGGAAAACATTCTTCACAGCCCCCTCCGAGTACACAGCCCCCCCCATCCATTATACATCCCCCCATCCAATACACATTCCCCCTATCCATTATACATCCCCCCATCCATTATACAGCCCCCCTCCCCAGTATACAGCAACTGTACATTATACATCCCCCCTATTCAGTACACAGCCCCTTATCCAGTACACATCCCCCTATCCAGTACACAGCCCCCTATCCACTATACATTCCCCCACATCCACTATACATCCCCCATTCAGTACACAGCCTCCCCATCTACTATACATCCCCCATCCAGTACACAGCCTCCCCATCCATTATACATTCCCCCATCCAGTACACAGCCACACTGCACTCCCATTAAACCCCCAGTCTCCCGGGACAGTGCTGCCAGCATTCTCTACAGTTAAATAAAAAAAATCACTGTCAGCCCCTTCTACACTGCACCTCCTGTGTCACTCCTATTGCAAACTGAAGCTTCCATCTACCTCAATAGCTAAAAAAATTGTCACTGACCTGGTCACATGCCTGCTCTCCTCTGATGTTACACAGTAGGTCATGTGACTGCTCTCCTCCTCCAATCAAAGCTACACTCCGAGGAGGAGAGCAGCCAGGACAAACACTGACACAGGATGAGCGGTGTAGAAGGGGCTGGCAAGTGTCTTTTTTTATCTCAACTTCAGACTATGCAGGGAGCATTGTTCCAGGGCGAGGGGAGGCGGGATAGCCAGTCTGACACCCCCCCCCCCCCAACGGGTGGCTCCTGGCGCGGACTGCCCGATCCCCGCCCCCCTTATTGGTAAAACATGATATCGGCGTATAACATGTTGGCACTGTTTACCCTCTGTTTTCAGAGGAAAAACGTTCGGGTTCAGAAACCCGAACTCCGAACCCCATTGTAGTCAATAGGACACGGGCTTTTAGAAAAAAAATGCGCGGAGGTCCCCGCAAATTCAATAACCAGACCCTTCAGGTCTGGTATGGATATTAAGGGGAACCCCGCCGTCAATTTAAAAAAAAAATGACGTGCGGTTCCCCCTAAATATCCATAACCAGACCCGTTATCCGAGCACGTTGACCTGGCTGGCTGCAGAAAAGAGGGGGAGACAGAGTGCGGCCCCCCCTCTCCTGAACCGCACCAGGCCACATGCCCTCAACATTGGGAGGGTGCTTTGGGATGCCCCCAAAGCACCTTGTCCCCATGTTGATGGGGACAAGGGTCTCATCCCCACAACCCTTGCCCGGTGGTTGTGGGGGTATGCGGGCAGGAGGCTTATCAGAATCTGGAGGACCCCTTTAACAAAGGGGACCCCCAGATCCTACCCCCCCTAACCCCCCTCTGCTACGTCACTGGGGAAGCCCAGGAAGAGGGAAGACTGGGCTTACCCAGTGACGTAGCAGAGGGTACGTCAGAGGGTGCGGAGTCATGTGATGGGTGGCCCTGCCTCCCCTATGTAAGTAATGTCACAGCTTCAGCGCGTCATTCGCTGGGCTGTGTCCAGCGGTGAGTGGAGGTCGGCGATGCTGCGCTCTGGATGGATGGATCTTCTCATCGCTGGAGATCACCCGTCGCTGGATCAGGACAACGTTGGAGCAGGAAGCCGGGAACGAGTGGATTATCACCGCTGGAGTTTTTTTTTTTTTATTAATAAAGGACTTTATTCTACGGTGTGTGTGTTTTTTTTTACAAGAATTTACACTTCCTTTGTGAAATGGTAGGGGTACAGTGTACCCCATTACCATTTCACACAGGGGGGGTCAGTATCTGGGGGTCCCCTTTGTTAAAGGGGTCTTCCAGATTCTGATAAGCCTCCCGCCCGCATACCCCCACAACCACCGGGCAAGGGTTGTGGGGATGAGACCCTTGTCCCCATCAACATAGGGACAAGGTGCTTTGGGGGGCACCCCAAAGCACCCTCCCAATGTTGAGGGCATGTGGCCTGGTGCGGTTCAGGAGAGGGGGGGCCGCACTCTATCCCCCCCTCTTTTCTGCCGCTGGCCAGGTCATGTGCTCGGATAACGGGTCTGGTTATGGATATTTAGGGGGAACCGCATGTCATTTTTTTTTAATTGACGGTGGGGTTCCCCTTAATATCCATACCAGACCTAAAGGGTCTGGTTATTGAATTTGCGGGGACCTCCGCGCATTTTTTTTTCCCGAACTCTGAACCCGGACCCAAACTTTTTCCAATTATTCGGGTTTGGGTCCGGGTTCGGGAAAAACCCAAAGTCCGTACCGAACCTGAACTTTACAGTTCGGGTTCGCTCAACTCTAGTTATACGCTGATAAATACAGTACATTGTACATTCACATCAGTCCCTACCCTCAAGGACCTTACACTTCAAGGTCCCTAACACACATTCATACATATACTAGGGCCAATTTAGACAGGATCCGATTAAACTACCAGCATGTCGTTAGAGTTAATAACCCTTTACTGTAAGCAAGTCCTGTTTGGCTCACACTGCCTCTCTACTGGGTTGCAACAGATTACAGGTGGCTGATATCAAGACAGATTCTAGTAATAATGCTAGATCTATGTAAAAATTTTGTAAATGGTATTTATATATTTACCTGAAGATGCTGTTTAAACTGCAATTAAACGTTTCAATGCCTTGTCTGCTATATTTCTGCAAGAATCCTTACACAGCTAATTATTTAGCTAGTTTTTAATGTTACATGTCAATGACCTTAATTTAAAAAATAACATGTCTTTAAGGGCCATTCACAATGTGTTGCATTGCAGTAACACATATAACACGAGTGTTGCAACATGCTTTATCATGCATCTCAGTACACTAGCTGCTCCAGCCTATTTATTTTGAATGGGCTCTAATACAGTAGGGATTTTCACCACATGTGCACAAAGTTCAGGTGTGCTTTGTAGATGCCTTGGTGTGCCATTCTAAATGAATGCCACCAGATGACATCAAACCATGTTTAGTGCATTAACATGTTTTGTTTTTACCATACATCACTGCACTGCAATGGTGTGAATGAGCACTTTGTCATAGTTCCAGAGTAGCAATTTCCTTTTTTGGTGATAAGGCTTCTGACTCATAAAACAGTTATGACCTGCACTTGACTGAAGGTATCAGTTTAATACATTATCCCCCCCCCCCTCCTGTTTATTTTGAAGCTGAATGGTGCCGCAACACATTAATCTTATAAAAACATTTTTATTTAATTAACATTTTAAAACATGGTGCATACAATTACTCCCCTATGAAACATTTCTTAAAAAGGTGTTTCATTGGGGAGTAGGAGTATGCCCCACGTTTCAAAATTTCAGAATTTAATAAAAATGTTTTTATAAGATTTATGTGTTGTGGCTCCATTAATATACCCCTTTTCACCATTTTCTAAATTCTACTTTTCTGGGGTGAAGGTGCCTTTAATCTATGGGTGTAGGTGATTTATTCAAAGGCACAAATAAAATTCTTATATTGGGGGTGTTTTACCTGCCAAATTATTTACAGACGAGGGGACAGTCCGCTGAAACCGGTCCGCCGGACCGTTTTCAGCGGACATGTCCCCCAGAGATTTCTGTCTGATGGTTGTACACACCATCAGACACAAATCCGCGTGGACAGACAGCGCGGTGACGTGTCCGCGCCGTCGCCGCGACGATGACGCGGCGACGTGCGCGACGCTGGAAGGTCAATGCTTCCACGCATGCGTCGAAGTGATCCGACGCATGCGTGGAATGGCGGCCGCTCGGACATGTACGGTGAGTCTGTACAGACGACCGAACATGTCCGACGGACAGGATTCCAGCGGACATGTTTCTTAGCATGCTAAGATACATGTGTCCGCTCGAAAACGGTCGGGTGGACAAATGTTTGCTGGAAACCTGTCCGGTCGGCCGTACACGTGACCGAACATGTCTGCTGAAACTAGTCAGCGGACCAGTTTCAGCAGACATGTTCGGTCGTCTGTACGAGGCCTTATGCCTAGTACACACGAGAGGATCGATCCGCGGATAAATCCTCTGGCGGATTTTGATCTCATGGTTGTACTAACCATGAGACCAAAATCCCTGCGGAATTCCCTCCACGGTGACGTGTCGCGCCGTCGCCGCGATGATGACGCGGCGATGTGCGCGACGCTGTAATATAAGGACTTCCACGCATGCGTCGAATCATTACGACGCATGCGAGGGATGGAATCGGACGGATTGATCCGCTGAGTCTGTACAGACCAGCGGATCAATCCGCTGGACTGGATTCCAGAGGATAGATTTCTTAGCATGCTAAGAAATTTTGATCCGCTGGAAATCCATCGGGCCGAAAAAAATCCATGGATAAATATCCGCTGGGTTGTACACACCAGGGGATCTATCCGCTGAAACAGGTCCGCGGATAAATTTCAGTGGATCGATCCTCTCGTGTGTACGGGGCCTTAGAGGTCTTGTCCCACCCCCAGCCTGTGATTGGACAATGAATGAAGAAGCAGCAGATGCATGAGCTCATCACTTTGATCCTTCCTCTTATCAGCATATCATTTTATAACCCATGAATACTGAGTCAAATCAGGTTTAAAACTGCTTGCATTAAAAAAAAAAAAATCACGATAAACTAAAGAATACAGAGCTGCATTCATATGTGTCTTCTGTATCTGCAGGAAGTCTATCCGTGATTGATGTTGATTAGCGCTATTCAATTTGTTGCTATTCTTGACAATACCACATGTTTTGCGTGTTTTAGTAATTTAAGAAATATTAAACTTGTGTCTTGTGCTGAATAGATTACATGGACAAGGATGACAGATTGTTAATTTGTAGCATACCAGTTCCCTATTGCTAATAACACCATAAAAAAAATTAAGAAAAACATTTTTTTTGCTGAAAATTTTAACCTGAAATGTGCAAATGCAAGTGTCATTGGGCCAGATTCACGTAGAATCGCGGCGGCGTAACGTATCGTAGATACATTACACCGCCGCAAGTTTTCATCGCAAGTGCCTGATTCACAAAGCACTTGCGATGAAAACTACGCCGGCGGCCTCCGGCGCAAGGCATGCCAATTCAAATGGGCGTGTGCCATTTAAATTAGGCACGCTCCCGCACCGGACATATTGCGCATGCTCCGTTTCGCAATTCCCGTCGTGCTTTGCATGCCATGACGTCATTTTTTCGAACAGCGACGCGCGTAGCATACTTCCGTATTCCCGGACGCGTTACACAAACGACGTTAAATTTTAAATTTCGACGCGGGAACGACGGCCATACTTTATACAGCAATACGATTGCTGACTAAAGTTAGGGCACCCAAAACGACGACTAAATTTGCGACGGGAAACTAGACTAGCGGCGACGTAACGAACGCGAAAATCCGTTGTGGAACGCCGTAACTCCTAATTTGCATACCTGACGCTGGTGTACGATGCGAACTCCCCCCAGCGACGGCCGCGGTATTGCATCCTAAGATCCGACAGTGTAAAACAATTACACCTGTCGGATCTTATGGATATCTATGCGTAACTGATTCTATAAATCAGTCGCATATATAGAAACAGAGATACGACAGCGTATCAGGAGATACGCAGTCGTATACCCTTTGTGAATCTGTTCCTATAAATATTTAATTAGTTAAGTTTAAGGACTGTTGGTCAAAAATCAAATAATCTGTAATCGGGGGAACAAGGGTATAACTGTTGGTTATTGCATATTATTTTTATAATATATTTTTATACTAAAGTTATTGCAGCGGGAGACAAACACGCTGATGTTCTAAGTTTGTCAAAACACCCAATGACAATGTTCAATGACAATTTTCAGAATCCTTACTTTACATGTAGTTTATCCCTTCGTATCAATAGATAAGAGTAAAAATGCAAAAGACAAGCCTTAGCACACAATAACAGATATTTGCTAGGTTTCTCCTTGAAAATATTGCACAAATGGTAATCAATATAACAATAACGTTTCTATGGGAATGCATTCTGTTCAATATCTCTCAGCATGCACAATTGTTCCTTTTTCAAACAAATAGCAGGAATTTGATGTTTCAGACAGAAGATAAAGCAATGCTTGTCCCAAGCAATACCCACGTATAAAACGCGCTTGCATATGCTTTTTAAAATTGACACGTCAAAATGGAAGTACATGCCAATGAAAAAAAACTCTTACAAAAAGCGTAGGCTTTCAATTCATAAAAGTGTCTACTTAGAATAATATGTTCTTGTTTGACAGGTAACAGCAGTCAGATGCCATGTTAATTCCAGTCACAAAGGACCTCACAATGCAAACACTGTAAAAGAAAAATTGAAATTTCATTTTTTTTCTTACATTTTTGTTATCATTCTGAAGTTTCAGTATTTCCACAAGCAACTGTAATAAGAGCATCATTTGTGCATTTCATTTTTAGAACTGGAACAATACTGGGGTCAATAAAGAACGTTTCCTATGTATAGACTGCATGCTTCATGACTGCGTTAAGTAGCACTGCAAAACTATTTCCATTGGACATGGAAAAAATGCTAACCATAGACAGGCAGAAGTCTGCTGAAAATTACACTAGTTCTAAACAGGTAGATATCTTCCTGAAATTACGATGGCTATAGACAGGTAGATATCTCCTTGAAGTAACAATGGCTATAGGCAGGCAGATATTTGAATGAAACAGTGTGTGTCATAGACAGATGGGTATCTTCTTGAAATACTGCTGCTCGTAGACAGGCAGACATTCCCCTAAAATAATGATGGCCATTGGCAGGCAGATATTCCCTTGAAATACAGATGGGCACAGACAGGCAAAGACCTCCTTGAAATAATGATGAATATAGATAAATACATATCTCCCTGAAATAATATTAGTCATATAGAAGTGTATATTTCCCTGAAAAAATGTTTGCTGTAGACACTACACAATAAAAATAGGTGAGAAGATACCTTCCTGCCCTTGCATAACTGATGTAAGTTATGAGACAGGCCATTGCAAGTTGCCAATAGCAAAAGAAAAGCTCATTACCAAAGCTTAAAGCTCAAGTTCAAATTAAAAACATAGCTGGCCTGTATTGAACTACTTAAGGCCCACTTCAGACTGGCCATAGATGTAACCTGTCTTGCTGTGAGACATCCACCTTTCCTTCCTTACATGGTCCAATGACTAAGGCCCCGTACACACGAGAGGATTGATCCGCTGAAATTGATCCGTGGATCGGTTTCAACGGATAGATCCACTGGTGTGTACGATCCAGCGGATATATTTTTCGGGCCGACCGATTTCCAGCGGATACAAATTTCTTAGCATGCTAAGAAATCTATCCGCTGGAATCGGCTCCAGCGGATCGATCCGGTGGTCTGTACAGACTCACCGGATCGATCCGTCCGAACCCATCCCTCGCATGCGTCGTAATGATTCGACGCATGCGTGGATATCCTTATATGACAGCGTCGCGCACATCGCCGCGTCATCATCGCGGCGACGGCGCGACACGTCACCGCGGTGTGAATTCGGCGCGGATTTCGATCCGATGGTGAGTACAATCCAGCGGATCTAAATCCTCAGAGGATTTATCCGCGGAAACGGTCCGGAGGACCGTATCCGCGGATAAATCCTCTCGTGTGTACTAGGCATAAGTCAGCTACTATCTTTTCCATAACTCAGCTAAAGGGTTAATGCAGTGTTACAAAGCAACCATTTTGCAATAGGAGCTTGCAAAGTCTGGTGCAGTTCTGCACAGAAACCAATCAGCTTCCAGGTTTTATTGTCAAAGCTTAATTGAACAAGCAAACAGAAGCTGATTGGCTATCATGCACAGCTGCACCAGATTCTTATTGCTCTAGCTTTATGCAGGCAAAACATGGGCCGGCTTTCGTAATTCTCCCTGTTTGTTCCTTCTTTCCCTTAACTTACAGCGTGTATTAAGTTACAGTAAGTATTTTTTCGACTTAATTTCTCTTTATAATTTAATGCAAAGATCTAGCATTTGGTGACATTTTAGTAAAAAAAATCCCTTATTATTTTAGTAAAAACTCTTATTCTTATGAATTAACTCTTAATCCATAGCGACCATGTAGAATTTTTTATGCTGAAGAAAAAACTGTAAATTCCAAATGCCTGTTACAGATTCCTTTGCCTAAAAAGAACAACTTTTTGGCAAGGGCAAACAATAAAGTCTAATTTATAGGTTCAAACTATAAAAACTTCATGGATAACATTGGCCTAATTTGAGTGTATAATGCATAACATCCATGTAAATGCATCTACATTTTATAATTATACAAGCATAATTTATATGCTATTAACCACTAGCCGACCTGCCGCCGCCATTATACTGCGGCAGGTTGGCTCTTCTGGGCAAATCTCTGTAGCTCCGGCCCTTTAAATAGACTTAGCAGGCATGCGCCCACCATGTGACGTAGAAGCTGCTGCACGTGCCTGGTGGCTGCGAAGTCCGATAATGAAACAGAATGGTCAAAGGGTTATCCTTAATTTTTTTGCCTTTTAATCAATTTTGACAGTTCTCTTCAAAGCAGTTAAATAGCTGCACAGTGTTTTTTAATAGGAGCATGCATTTCTCTCCAAGGTGAACAGTGACATTTTAGGAAACATTTCGGTACCGAAGATTGTTTCTTGGATATTGGAGAGTATTTGAATTTATCAATACATTCTATCTTGTATTTACTTGCAAGACCATGTTATGTGATATTTCTATGTTTTTCAGAGATCATCATGTGTCAATGATAATTTTTTACATGTTTCAATAATTATTGATTTTATTTAAAATTTTGGTAGTGTTGTTGCCGTTTTAAAATCCAATTTAGGCGAAATTAGAATTTTTCCATATACCAGGGATGTGGCAAACACCTTACCATGTTTTGTAATGGTGGAAACATCCAAATTCAACTCTTTCCTGGTATGTATCAGCTTTGGTAATGTTCATGAGATTTGGGACAGCTGAGAGTATTTCCATTTATCAATAATTGTTCCTTAGTTCATTCAGAGGTTTGATCATTGAATTTCAAATTACTGTATTTATTGGCGTATAACACTCACTTTTTTACCCTGAAAATGGAGTGTAAACTGTGCCTGTGTGTTATACGCAGGGGGCTGTGGAAAGTTAGTCAGGGACACAGTTTCGAACTGGTGGTCAATGAGGCCTGAAGAAAACACCATGTATATATAAAATCAAAGCCTGGTAAGTTCAGTATATAAGGCTATTCACCAGTAAATGCTGAATAAGGTTATCTAAACAAGTCTTCCATCTATGCTGTTACAGTCCTTTACCCTTTTGCTGCCAGGCCCTGCGCTCCACTTTTAAACTCATCTGGCCAGACCATTTTTAAAATTTTTCCTTACAGCTTTTAGTGTTTGTAAAAGACCCCCCCCCCCAAATCACATATTTTCTGAAAAAAAAAATTTAATTGCACCGTTTTGTGAAATAGTGAAAATCGAACATACTCAAAAATGTAAATGCCCAAATTTCTCAAAAAATCTGAAGGTCATTTTTTTTTCTTGCAGCTTTCTGTCTGTAAAAGACCCCACAAAACCATATATTTTATGAAAGCACATGGCCTGTAGAATAAAAAAGGTGATATTGATTTTTAAGGCCCTACAATATTCACACAAATGTTTATCAAAACAATGTTTTCCAAAAAATTCAGTAAAACCATTATTAGGAGATAAACACACAGTTCATTTTACAAAATTCCTGCTAAATGTCTACTAAATATAAAAGCTTAACCTGTGTTGAGTTAATAAACAACAAATATTTGTCAATTTTAAAATTCCGCCTTTTTGCAAAATGGTGAAAATCAAACATATACGCAAAAATGTAAATATCCAAATTTCTCAAAAAATCTGTGGGTTTTTATTTTTCACTTAGAGCTTTCAGAGTTTGTAAAAGACCCCCCAAACCATATATTTTCTGAAAGCACATGGCCTGTAGGATAAAAATAAGGTGCTACTGTTTTTTAAGGCCAAACAATATTTGCACAAATGTTTATTAAACAATATGTTTTAAAAAAATACATTAAAATCATTATTAGCGATACAAACACAGAAAAATGTACATATTTACATATACAAGCTTAATCTGTTTTGAGTTGATAACTAACAAATATTTGTAAATTTTTAATCGCGCCTTTTTGCGAAATGGTAAAAATCGAACGTACACAAAAATGTAAATATCCAAATCTCTCTAAAAGTCTGGAGGATTTAATTTTTCACTTACAGCTTTCAGAGTTTGTAAAATACCCCCCTAAACATATATTTTTGCAAATGTTTATCAAAACAAAATTTTTGCTAAGGATTCACTAAAATCATAACTAGCGGTTTCAAACACAGCAAATCTTACAACATTTTGACTAAATATAAAAGCAACCTGTATTGAGTTAATAAATAACAAGTATTTGTAAACTTTAAATTGCTCCTTTTTGTGAAATGGTAAAAATTGTGTGTATGCTAAACTGTAAAAAAACATATTTCTCTAAAATATGGAGGTTTTCATTTTTCACTTACAGCCTTCAGAGTTTGTAAAATACCCCCATTACTATGTATTTTCTGAAAGCACATGACCAGTAGAATAAAAAGAAGGTGCTACTGATTTGTTTAGACCCCAGAGTAGTTGCACAAATGTTTATCAAATTGCCATTTTCACGAAAAAAAAAATCCTAGTTTACATGAACATAAGCATAACTTAAGTTTCCTGCTAAATTCCTACAAAGACCTTGTTCAGTGAGGTGTGCTAAAGCGTACACTCATGAAGGGCTGTATTTACCAGCACAGTGATACACAGGTATTCGGTGCATTCCTGTGCAGGCAGTCCTATTCATGTCAATTGGGACACAGCAGGTGCAAGGACAGATTTGACATCCATGCGGGTGTAGGTGCATGGTCCCAAATGCAGACAGTGTGAGTTCAGGGACATGGATTTGGAACTGCCTGCACAAGAATGCACAGAACACCTGTGCATTCCTGTGCAGCTGCTGTGTCCCAATTAACAATAAATGGGACTGCCTGCCTGGCGATGCATGAAACACCTGTGCATCCCTCTGTTGCTAAACACGGCCCACAGTAGTATGCCCCTCGTGAACAAGGCCTTAGGCTTGTTTAGACTTGGGGGGCCGGCATAAATGCAAGGTTGAGCTGCGTTTCTGCCACCAACCACTCCCCACATGCCAACCACAAAACCACAGACAGCAGACAGGGGTTTACATGTTGGGGCCGTGATGCTTTACGCCCATGGCAAAGTTGACCTGATGCCACCCATCAAATACTACACATTCAAATCATATAGAAAATAAAGTGCTTCAAATAAATGTGTATTATATTCAGTGCAGAGGTACCTACATCCTAAATTATGATATAATTGGACAAAAAAAATTAGAAGGGCAACAGTATTTTTCTTGGTGCCATCAAGGGGATTAAAATCACATAATTGTATTGTTACAAATGGAATCACAAGGAAATACATATTTCATTAAAACAAAACATAAGGATACAAATCCCTCTTGTATGGCTGTACTGCACCCACAATGTAGTGCCACTCATATCATAATAATGCTAGTTCATAGTGTACATGTACATGTAGTCAGCCAAACTCAACATGTTTTGTGGTGACCCACTTTTTTAAGAGTAAAATGAGGGATACAGTCTCTACAACAGAAATGTACAATGTAATACCAATAATAAATGCTATAGGTTGTTCAAAAAGGCAACAACATTGTGTGGGTAAATAGTTGCTAGAGCTGGAGGCTGAATAATCTAAACACATGTTAACCAGCCCCCCCTGCTCTCCATCCTGACAGCTATTTCCCTCCTGAGCAGCAACTGCAGCAGTCAGGAGTGGAGAGGGAAAGCCGGCCATCTGCACTGTGGGGAGGGGTGCCGGGAGATCGGGGATGGGGGGACTACAGGGGGATCAGAATGGAGATGGGGGGATATATTTGGAAATGTTTTTTCCCTCTGTGGCTCCCCTGCAGCATATAGCAGGATCAGTGTTGTGGGGAGGCAGTATCAGTGAAGGGGTGTGGGGGGGGAGTATAGCGAGATATCAAGAGGATCTAAAGGTATAAGTACGGTGGGGAAGGGGATAAATGTCATTGTACAAGCAGTGGGGGTGGGCACCTTTTTGGGGTAATAGATCTGATCAACGGATTTTTACCTGCTGATCAGAGCTATTGTTTTGTTCAGCAGATTCTGATGCACAGTTTTGATATAAGCTCATGGTTACTGAAGTGACCATGAAATTATATAAGAAGGAGGAGGATTGTGAGGAATGTCAGGTCCATATAGCGTACAGACCTGGCCAGCTGGAAACAATGCTGTAGGTCCATATGCCGTACTGAACTGGCAGCGAATGAGATAATTGGACCAGTTTGCCAAATTGTCTGTCCACTTGAACATAGCCTTGACTCTGGTAATCTGAAATGTTCTAAGGGATCGTTTACACCTACATGTTACAGTATGGTACCATTAATTTTGAATGCCACCTCTAGGAGCACTAATACAAATATGACGTGTTTAGGCAACACAACAACATGTAAAATGTGAATAGCCCCTAAAAAAAAAATGTTTTATTTTTTATAAATCTCTTTATTGATTTTTTCCTTTCTGATATACAGATATACATTTCACATTTTCATGTATCTCCTTATTAACCACTTAAGACCCGGACCTTTATGCAGGTAAAGGACCTGGCCTGTTTTTGCGTTTCGGCACTGTGTCGCTTTAACTGACAATTGCGCGGTTGTGCGATGTGGCTCCCAAACAAAATTGGCGTCCTTTTTTTTCCACAAATAGAGCTTTCTTTTGGTGGTATTTGATCACCTCTGCGGTTTTTATTTTTTGCGCTATAAACAAAAATAGAGCAACAATTTTGAAAAAAAATCTGGTCTGCGGGTCCCACGGCCGCGGAGCTTCGGACCAGGTCGCGGGCGCACGTCCGTGGCGCACGCACGCGACCCACGGCTGGGCAAATAAAAGGGACGTACAGGTACGTGCATGTGCCCAGCCGTGCCATTCTGCCAACGTATATCTGCAGGAGGCAGTCCTTAAGTGGTTAAAATCACATTGATACAAACATTCCATCACATACTTCGCATCTTATTCCCATTTAACCTGTTTCTTATCCCTTTCTTCTATTGCTGTAGTTCCCTCCCACTTCAATGCCCCCCTACCCTGAAGCCGTTGTCACATTCTATGTCCAATTTGCCGATATTGTCTTATACTTTTCCCCATTTCCTCTGTTATAGTATGTCTCTTTATACAATGACAAATTATTGTTTATCAAGTTTTTCCATTGCGTCACAGAGGGGGCTTCCGCTTTTGTCCAATTTAACACTATAGACTTTCTTGGCTAAAAAAGCAACAAACCCACCTGTATTCTTCTTTGTATAGGGGCCATAATTTCCTCTACTAGTCCTAACAGGCAGATCCCTGCCTCCAGGTCAAGTTGGACTAACGTCACTTCATCAATTACTCTCAAGACCTCTCTCCAAAACCACCTTATCTTCAGGCAGGTCCAGAATATATGTATAAAGTTCCCTGGAATGCCTGCGCATCTCCAACAATTTTGAGGATTTGATGGAAATATTTTAAACAATTTATACGGTGTAAAATAACTCCTATAGGTTATTTTAAACTGGATTAATTTGTCTCAAAGTGAGACTAGAATCTGAAATGAAAATTTGTATATCTCCCCCCAATTTTCTGATGACAGTTTTGGGACATCTCTCAACCAACACTCACATAATTTATTCATATCTGATGGTTCTGTTTTTACTAAATGGGTAAAAAAAGTTGAGAACAACCCTTTTTCCTTTCTCTTTCTCACCAGTTGTTCTAGGCCTGTTTCTATTAGCTGCGGAATGCCATCGGGTAATTGGGCTACCAGGGCATGGAAAAAGTTTGTTTAAATTAAAACTGTCACTTTTTGTGCATAATTTGAAATGTCTTAGACAAACAATACTTCATTTAAAATCCTAATTCTTTGGGGGACACTTTGATTTGTGACATATAATTGAATATTTTGTAAATCATATCAGATCTGATAAAATTATCTTTTCTAGAATAAACATTCATTCATTACACAGATAGAAGACATGCCTCATGCTGATAGAAAGCATACTTGATGTTACACCATATTTAATATTCAAAGGTCTTGTCAAAGTCACTACTGAATTTAAAAAAGTATTGGCGGTAGGTTAACCATGATTGCATCTTAAAACAATGTGCTCACAGTAAGCTCAGTGTGCTGACTTCCTTGAGATGCTTTTTCAGCTGTAGATGAGTCTTTGTAATTTAAAAAAAAACCTTGTTGTTGTACGGTGCTCGTCATTGTGCTTACCATATAATATATTTGGTCTTAAATGCAATATTGATTTTGTAATCTCCTGGATCATGTTTTTTCCCTTATGAAAGATGTTAAATACATTGAAGCTATATCTTTGGATAGTTATTTAAAAGAGAAAAAGTGAAATAAATTCCATTCTGGGTATGCAACATAAAAACTGTGTGTCTATTACTACAGTATATTGATGCAATTGAAGCTGGTGATAAATTATTACTTAAATGCACTATTTCACATTCATATGTTTTATTATCAGACCAGATTGTAAGACATAATCCAGTTTTATCTGTTTAATGATTCAATTTTTGCACCAACAGCAGAAACTATAAATACATGACTTATGGCACTTCTGCTATCCTAGCATTTCATAAAACTGTACAGGGTAGCATGCTGAAAAGTATTAAAAATCCAGTGCATTTAAACATGGTAACTGAATTCATTTATCCCACAGGAATTTACTAACCCTTAGGAGGTGCGTGAATTGGTCTGCAGTAATGACTTGCTTTACATTGATTTTCTAACTGATGGACTATAACCTTTGGAAATAGTTCAGTTTTGCTTCCTCCTGTTAAAGTAAATAGAATATAGGATTAGTTCTGTTTAAAGTCTAAATTATTGATGTGCCTTAGACATCAGAATGCAGTTTAAGTGTGCTAATAAGGAACTCCTTTTATGTGTTTTGTCCTTTAGCTTAACCATGTCTGTTAGATTTTATTCCCTCGTTACCCATGAAAGACTCACTCACTATCTTTTTAAGATGCAAAGTTACAGTTGTGACCAGTCATCCCTAGGGTGCAATATATGCCATCTTCATCGTATTGATTCACAAATGAACAATAAAAATGTATAGTAAAAGAAGGTAAGGTATACAATTTAACTATAGGCAAGAGTAACAGTGTGTAAACCTTTGCCCTTATATTTTAGATCTGCTAACATAAAGAATAAATTACCTCTTGAGCCCTAATAATGGGCCATACAGGATCAGCTAATTGTATACTGCAAATTAGCAGCTAATAAAAGGTATTATTTATCCCTATATATAAGGGTGACAACATAAGTCTGCTGGAGACACTCAATTATAGTTAAAAGTACAGCCAATATTGGACCAAGCTTATGACTATGAAGAGAAACCTGAAATCCATGCTACAGATATCGTAAGCACCGAATTATAAGGGAAAACATCAAACACTCAAGGCCTTTAAATATGTCTGACCATTTCTCTACCAACAAGCCTCAGCTGACACTAGATCCTATCTCTTTCTGGCCAAAAGAATCAAGGTCAAATAATATCAATGGTCAACTTAAGCCACTCCTATTTAGAACTCATTCAATGGGGTGCTTGCAAAACTGGGCAAATCTGTAAAAGTCTGCTCTTTTTGATCATAATATTTGCATAATGACAACACATGCACCGAGATGTTGTAATTTGAAATGGATGAACCAGTCCACGAAGGTCAAGACTTAACCTTATCTGGCCTATTCATGTAGCAGTCCATAAATATCAAGAAAATGTATAACATATCTGATGGTTCCAGTCAACTAGCATTTTCTCTTTCTACAGGAATTTTGTCAACTTAAAAATGCCAGGCAAAGGTTCCTTTCCTTTTTCATGTGTCAATTAAATAGGAACTGCAGTCTGCTCACATCTTTTGTAATAAAAAGGTTTTGCCATTCTAAAGCTTCCCTCCAACCACTTTGCATATTATTTTATATATACTGCGATTCTGTACATGACAAATATGCTGCATAAATCTCCCTCCACTGAGTCTAGCTGCATCCATTTTAACTGTGGGCAGCTGAAGCTGCTGCATGTTCACTTCCTGGATTTACACAGACACACAGAGGCACACCTCCAGCTCTGCAAGAGAGAGAGGTAAGCATGATGTCATAAGCCTAGGCTAATGACCAGACAAGAAACAGGAATGGGCTGTATAAGGTATTTACTGGCAGAAAAAAAATTACTATCCAAAGTTAAAACAACAAGGGCAGAAGATTTAATAAATGGAAAGTTAAAAAAATTACTGAAAGTCTGCTTTAATGAAGAAAAGGTGACATAAAGACATCTTTAGAGATGACTGATCCACCACAAGTGTATCTTTATATAAAATAATTATACAGTAGGTACCAGTGGTGGCCCGTCCATAAGTGACGCCTCCCCCTTAATCCATGTGCACGGCCCTAATCTACATGCAGGGTGTTGGACGTTTTTTTTTAAGCACATGATTAGAGCCTGAGGCTCTAATTGGCTTAAAAAGGGTGGGCTCAGGGCACAGAACACTGTGCTCTGAGTTCACCCCTTCTCCTCCCGGCCAATCGGGAAGCAGGTCCCAAGACCAGATTGACCAGGGGTCTCATTTCCGGTTTGGCCAGGAGGAGAAGCAATGGCCCTGGAGCTAGGTCTCCAGGGATGGCTCACCCGCAGTCACATTCAGCACTCCCCATCTCAGACAGTGGAGGGAGGAGGAGGGAAGATCAGAGTGTCATCCTGGCCATGACTTGCCATCTGTCCCCTAAGGTACGTAGGCCTCAGATCACCGCCTTCCCATCCGTCTGTCTCCTGTGGGGGAGTGGGGCTGTCCACTGCCTTCCTGTCCATCTCCCGATCTCCTGCCCTTGGTTTCTCCCCCCCCCCCCAAATATTGTGCACCAGATGCCACTGGTAGGTACCAGTGTGTCACCTAGGTACTTTATCACAGAATGGGAAAAAACATGATCCCTCACCTTGTAATGATGTTAACTTATTTTGCACCTGAAAATACTGATCTGCAATATTGTATACCTATATGATTAAATTAGGGAGCCTTAAGTCTGAAAGAGCTGTATGCAGTGCTTCTGGAACTGCTCTTGGCCACTGGGGTGTAAAAAATACAAAGTTTGCATGGCTATGCCCACGGTCCTAAAATTAGATCTTATTTTTGAGATATAGAATGAAACATGTGAATAACTATTGTTTTAAATTCAGTTAGAATTAGTTTTTTAGTCCTTTAGTCCCATCTAAGAAAAACTTGTATGGTTATACTAAATGCTGACAAAATTATAGAAGATAATCAGGCATCAGAAAGGAAGAAAAACATTTTTTAGTATTGACTTTTACTTTTTTCCTATAGGGCAGCTGCTTATGGACGACAGGAACACTAAAACACAACTATAAAACTCTTATGAAAAGAACAGTGGGCCAGATTCACAAACGAGATACGACGGCCTATCTACTGATACGCCGTCGTATCTCTGTTTCTAACTATGCGACTGATTTATAGAATCAGTTACGCATAGCTAGCCCTAAGATCCGACAGGTGTAATGGACTTACACTGTCGGATCTTAGGATGCAGTACCGCGGCCGCCGCTGGAGGGAGTTCTCGTCGTAAACCAGCGTCGGGTATGCAAATTAGCACTTACGGAGATCCACAAAGCTTTTTCCCTTCGTTAAGTCGCCGTAAGTGTTAGTTTGCCGTTGCAAAGATAGGGTACCTTTTACAAAGTGTAAAGTTAGTACGCCATGTAAAAGTGTACCCGTCTTTCCCGCGTCGCTGTCAAATTTTTTTTAATTTATTTTTTTCCCGGCGCAACTCTTTTTTTACCCGTCGCGATTCACAAAACCTTGGCGCATCGTAACTTCGCGCAAAGCACGTCGGGAAATTTGCGTCGGGAGCATGCACAGTATGTCCGGCGCGGGAGCGCGCCTAATTTAAATGGGACTCGCCCCATTTGAATTGGCTCGCCTTGCGCCGGCCGGATTTAGGATACACCGCCGCAAATTTCCAGGTAAGTGCTTTGTGGATCGGGCACTAACTTGGAAAAATTGCGGCGGTGTAACTTAAATCGGAAAAGTTAAGTTGCGCCCGGGCTACGTGAATCTGGCCCAGTGGATTAGAAGGTCAGAAACGGAACAGTGGATTAGAAGGTCAGAAACCGAACAGTGGATTAGCAGATCAGAAACTGGAGCGTAAAACTATGAGAACCAAGTAGCCAAACTGTCAGCAGAAAGAATTTATAGACATTTTCTCACCTGTAACATCACCATTCAACTGAATTTTCTGTACCTGAAGGAATATTGATCAGGTGACAGTAAACAACTGCACCCCTTCCACAGTTCAGTTATGTGTGGATAAGACCTAAAAACATCTAATCACATAATTAGCTTGTTTATATATAAGCTAAACACCTTACCTATTGCAAAAAAGGAAGACAATTTTTGGGAAAAGCATTTTTATATACTAGTTTCCACATAACCATTTACATACTTTGGGCCAGATTCATAGAGAACTGCGGCGGCGTAACGTATCGTCTTTAAGTTACACCGCCGCAAGTTTTCCTCGTAAGTGCTTGATTCACAAAGCACTTGAGTATAAACTTGCAGAGGAGTAACGTAAAGATGTCCGGCGCAAGCCCGCCTAATTCAAATTGGGCGTGTACCATTTAAATTAGGCGCGTTCCCTCGCCGGACGTTCTGCGCATGCTCCGTTAGGAAATTTCCCGACGTGCATTGCATGAAATTACGGCGCCCCAACGTGTTTTTTGAATGGCGACGTGCGTAACGTACTTTCGTATTCCTGGACGTCTTACGAAAAAAAAAAAATTGAAATTCGACCCGGGAACGACGGCCATACAGGGAGTGCAGAATTATTAGGCAAAAGAGTATTTTGACCACATCATCCTCTTTATGCATGTTGTCTTACTCCAAGCTGTATAGGCTCGAAAGCCTACTACCAATTAAGCATATTAGGTGATGTGCATCTCTGTAATGAGAAGGTGTGTGGTCTAATGACATCAACACCCTATATCAGGTGTGCATAATTATTAGTCAACTTCCTTTCCTTTGGCAAAATGGGTCAAAAGAAGGACTTGACAGGCTCAGAAAAGTCAAAAATAGTGAGATATCTTGCAGAGGGATGCAGCACTCTTAAAATTGCAAAGCTTCTGAAGCGTGATCATCGAACAATCAAGCGTTTCATTCAAAATAGTCAACAGGGTCGCAAGAAGCGTGTGGAAAAACCAAGGCGCAAAATAACTGCCCATGAACTGAGAAAAGTCAAGCGTGCAGCTGCCAAGATGCCACTTGCCACCAGTTTGGCCATATTTCAGAGCTGCAACATCACTGGAGTGCCCAAAAGCACAAGGTGTGCAATACTCAGAGACATGGCCAAGGTAAGAAAGGCTGAAAGACGACCACCACTGAACAAGACACACAAGCTGAAACGTCAAGACTGGGCCAAGAAATATCTCAAGACTGATTTTTCTAAGGTTTTATGGACTGATTAAATGAGAGTGAGTCTTGATGGGCCAGATGGATGGGCCCGTGGCTGGATTGGTAAAGGGCAGAGAGCTCCAGTCCGACTCAGACGCCAGCAAGGTGGAGGTGGAGTACTTGTTTGGGCTGGTATCATCAAAGATGAGCTTGTGGGGCCTTTTCGGGTTGAGGATGGAGTCAAGCTCAACTCCCAGTCCTACTGCCAGTTTCTGGAAGACACCTTCTTCAAGCAGTGGTACAGGAAGAAGTATGCATCCTTCAAGAAAAACATGATTTTCATGCAGGACAATGCTCCATCACACGCGTCCAAGTACTCCACAGCGTGGCTGGCAAGAAAGGGTATAAAAGAAGAAAAACTAATGACATGGCCTCCTTGTTCACCTGATCTGAACCCCATTGAGAACCTGTGGTCCATCATCAAATGTGAGATTTACAAGGAGGGAAAACAGTACACCTCTCTGAACAGTGTCTGGGAGGCTGTGGTTGCTGCTGCACGCAATGTTGATGGTGAACAGATCAAAACACTGACAGAATCCATGGATGGCAGGCTTTTGAGTGTCCTTGCAAAGAAAGGTGGCTATATTGGTCACTGATTTGTTTTTGTTTTGTTTTTGAATGTCAGAAATGTATATTTGTGAATGTTGAGATGTTATATTGGTTTCACTGGTAAAAATAAATAATTGAAATGGGTATATATATTTTTTTTGTTAAGTTGCCTAATAATTATGCACAGTAATAGTCACCTCCACACACAGATATCCCCCTAAAATAGCTAAAACTAAAAACAAACTAAAAACTACTTCCAAAAATATTCAGCTTTGATATTAATGAGTTTTTTGGGTTCATTGAGAACATGGTTGTTGTTCAATAATAAAATTAATCCTCAAAAATACAACTTGCCAAATAATTCTGCACTCCCTGTACTTTAACATGGCTTGTCTAAAGTTATGCCATGAAAAAGCAGGCCTAACTTTGCGACGGGAAAAACCAACTAGCGACGACGTAACGAACGCGCGTACCTTCGTGGATCGCCGTAAAAGCTAATTTGCATACCCGACGCTGGAAAACAACGCGAACTCCACCCAGCGGCGGCCGAAGTATTGCATCCTAAGACTGCATTCACACCTAGGCGTTTTTACGCCTGTAGCGCTACGCCGCTGCCGCCAGAGGGCTGAAAACAGATGTCCCTCTATGGAGATGGTTCACATCTCCACGCCGAACGCCGGACGCCTGTCGCCTGCCGCGTGAAAAAAGGTCCCGGACCTTTTTTTCAGGTGTCTTCAAGCGTTCGGCTAGGAGATGGGAATCATCTCCATAGAGGGGGTCATCTTGGGGCACATCTAGGCGGACAATACCGGCGTTTTGTCGCCGCAAATCGCGGTACAAAACGCCGCTATTTTTACCGCGATTGTCGCCGCGATTTCGTCCGTCTAGATGTGAATGCAGCCTAAGATCCGACGGTGTAAGTCAATTACACCTGTCGGATCTTAGGGCTATCTATGCGTAACTGATTCTATGAATCAGCCGCATAGATACTCTCAGAGATACGACGGTGTATCAGGAGATACGCCGTCATATCTCTTTTGTGAATCTGGCCCAGTGTGTGTAATGACAACACTTATAATTTAATAACATACAACTAATAATAGTAATATTACCATGAGTGACAGAATACAGTACAATAAAACTTAAGGCATGCTGAGGTCTATCAGTCATGCCGTGTACACACACGATCATTTTTCAGCATGAAAAAAACTTTGTTTTTAAAAAACTTTATTTAAAATGATCGTGTGTGGGCTAAAACGACGTTAAAAACCCGCGCATGCTCAGAGGCAAGTTATGAGACGGGAGCGCTCGTTCTGGTAAAACTACCGTTCAGAATGGAGTAAGCACATTCATCACGCTGTAACAGACAAAAAAGCACAAATCGTCTTTTACTAACACGGAATCAGCTAAAGCAGCCCAAAGACGAATGGAACTTCCCATTTAAAGTGCCGTCGTACGTGTTGTACGTCACCGCGCTTTGCTAGATCATTTTTTAAAAACGATGGTGTGTGGGCAACGTCGTTTTAATGATGAAGTTGGGAAAACATCGTTTTTTAGACATGCTGAAAAACGATGTTTTCTTTCATGCTGAAAAATTATCGTGTGTACGGCATCAGTGTCAGTGTATGACATTTTATCATACAATAGCAGAGAGGGAAAGGCTCAAGGCTCAAAATATCGCCCCTCATCTGCTAATGAATATGCTACATACTGTTTTCAAGAAATCTCAGTGTAAATCCTTTTTTTTATTTCTTTTCAGAGCAGTCATGTACTGTATCCCCTATACAGAATGTATGTCAACGAACAGTATGTATGTCAGCGAACAGCTAGACAGCAGGCCTGAATTGCAAAGAGCTGTGACATCACCTGCCAGCTTTCATTGCTCCCCATTGTGGGTGGCTGAGAGAGTTCCCTCCCGCCACTTGCAGCAACCACTCATTGGCACAGAGAAGCTGGAGCTGTGTGATCATATAACTGCTTCAAAAGAGATGAAACAAGGTATCTGCACTTATCTTTTTCCAAACAGCATGCAGCACGTATATGGGTAGGGGGAGGCAACATTTTCAACATTGATCATTTTAGCCTTTTCTACTACTCTAGGTTCAATAAAAAAAATTCTGTGTACAGCTTGATTCACAACAATGTATTATTTTTCTAGCATACAGCTAAATTACAGAGTCTGTTGGTTAGCAGACTTTGTTTTAGCTGCACACCAGAAGATTAATAGATTGTTGTGACCTGAGCTGTGTGCAGGAATTTTTGCAGTACCTTCAGATGTCTGGGTGAATGGAAGCCCTGCAGTGTACCAATGTTTCCCTGTCATGAATTGTCTGGAGAATTTGAGCAAGTTGTACATACCTTTAATTTTCCTTCTACTTTACTCAGGGCTCTCTTGCACACATTGTTTATCACCATGGATCACAGTCCTCCGTATCTTTCTAGTACCAGAAGTGCCCTGTGGACCCATATCCACCTTGGATGCTGTCTTTGTCCATTGCTATCGCTGAGCTTGCCACCAACGCTACCGACCATGATGTCCCCAGATGGCTCACGATCTTCAGCACTATACCATTAATTCATAGACTTTTACACATCACATGCTTTCTCCCGAAGACTGGCTCAAAGCCACAAAATGTGTAGAGCTAACAGACGCTGTGTTATATTTACCATGTGCTTATCAGATTTTCATGTTATTTTGTATAAACCCCTACAAGCCATGATGGGGATTAGTGAGGCCATAAGTCATGCAGGTATTACCCTGTAACATGTATATATATATATATATATATATATATATATATATATATATATATATATATATATATATATATATATATATATATATTAATTTGGTGAATTGTGGAATTGTAACCTTGCAATACTAATTGATACCAATGTTATTATTATGTTTAACTGTTTCAGAACTGAACACAGAGATTATGTTTATTCATACATGTATATAAACTAATAAACATATTAATGGCTGTGTGTTGAGTTATTTTGAGGGGACAGCAAATGTACACTGTTATACAAGCTGTACACTCACTACTTTACATTGTAGCAAAGTGTCATTTCTTCAGTGTTGTCACATAAAAAGATATAATATAATATTTACAAAAAGGTGAGGGGTGTACTCACTTTTGTGATACTGTAGATCGTAAAAGCGGTAGGTATGTGGGAGCTCAGTAGAAAGCATTCTCATTAAAAAAAAAAAAAAAAACATTTTAGCCATATTAATGCACACAGGAGGAAAAACATATTTATTTATTTTTTTATTACCAGAAACAGAACAAAATGTCAGGTGGTATAGTAGCTATATAAACCAAAACAACAATATAATTACCAGTCTGTAGATAAGGTGCCTACGGCAGCTTTAGTCTATGTATTTATTGATTTATTATACATTTATTTATTCATACACAGATGCCAGTGAAGAGATTACTCTTCACTGTCAATCTCTTCACTGGCTTCCTCTACACCAGGGATATACAATTAGCGGACCTCCAGCTGTTGCAAAACTACAAGTCCCATCATGCCTCTGCCTCTGGGTATCATGCTTGTGCCTGTCAGTCTTGCTATGCCTCGTGGGACTTGTAGTTCTGGAACAGCTGGAGGTCTGCTAATATCCCTGCTCTACACCATTGTAAAAAAAATCTAAATACTAACCACAACATGCAAAGCCATCCACAACATCGCCCCCAGCTACATCACCAACCTCATCTGTAGATATCACCCAAATCTGCTCCTCCTATGTTCACCCCCAGAACTTCTCCAGAGCCTCTCCCATCCTCTGGAACTCCCTGCCCCAGTATGTCTGGCCAGCTCCTAGCCTGTCCGGCTTTCCTTAAAAATGCACTTATTTAGGGAAGCCTACCCCACCTCCACCTGAAAACTGAACCTGTGTCACCTCCATCAGATCATCTCCTGCAGCTATTACCTTGTGTGCCATTTCCCCTCCCTTTAGATTGCAATCTCCACAAGCAGGGCCCCCCTATTTCTTCTGTATTAAACTATATTGTAATTGTACTGTCCCTTTTATATTGTAAAGTGCTGCATAAACTGTTGGCACTATCTAAATCCTGAATAATAATAATAATAATAATAATAATAATATCCTTTTCTTTTGTTTCATCTGATAATCCTGTAAATAACACATTTCCTGTCCCTGAGGAGGCTACATTCACCTCTCCACTGTATTTATGGAGGAACATGGACACTGCATTTCTCACAAGATCTACACACAAAAAAGATTATTAGCCAGAAAAAATCTAAACCTAATGCAGCCACTAAACCTAAAGTCTGCTAAGATGCAATATATTATGTTTTTGTTTTTTAGCGAATAGCAAGAGGTGAAATATGTCATTGTTGTTTTAGTGTTATTTAGTTAGAGAATTTTTTAATCACAAGACAATAAGATATGATTGCATAGATGTTTCCTCTTGGGAAATAGCCCTTATTTGCTGTGTTATTTTTGCAATATTTCATATATCAAAATGATGCACTCTGTTGTGTAGCAGGGCTGGACTGGGACAAAAATGTGGCCCTGGACTTCATCCAGACTGGCCCACTTTGACAGGTCTCTCCCACAGCGGCCTGACAACTCCTGCACCCCCCTGGCCACCAAAGCCCCCCCTCCCCCTTCAGTAGCCACTAGCCGTTTTACTTTATTAGAGTAGAACGGCTGGTACTGGTACTCTTATAGGCAGTACCAGTGGGGAAGCTAGACCTTATTTCACCCGGGGCAAATAATCAGTTTGGTGCCCCCCCTTTTGGGACAAGATTAGGCAGAAGTCAGAAACCCCCAGGCCATAGCTGTTGAGTCAGCTGTCTGTCGTCCCCCCTGCCCCTCTGGTCCTCCCCCTGCTTCTTTGTTCCCCCCAGGTGAGCGCTGTGGGCAGGGAGAGGAGGTGAGCGCTGCGGGAAGGGAGAGACAGAGGAGCGGAGGGTGGCAGCGGTCCGCTGTCACTGAAGCTGGCCCACTGAGCCATCGGCCCACCGGTTAACTCCCTGTAGTCCCAATGGCCAGTCCATCCCTGTTCTGTAGTCATGTTCAAACATGAAGTTGGATCTTTTCAGCTGCAAGAGAAGACCTGCCCCACTTATCTAATACCTAATTGTGGGAAGGAAGGTGAAAGAGTGTTATTCATGCTTGAGTCCTAACAGAACCTAAGTTTCCATCGCTGATATTCCTGGTGTTACTTTTGCCACCAGAGCAATCTTTAAAGTCATACTCACCTCTGCATATATTATGGTAAATTCACTGATACTAAATTATGCACCCCCTGCATTATAACCAATAAAAGCAACACAATACAGGTAAAAATAAGGACAAATGAATGTCATAAAAAAAGTCAGAAGCACCTGTGTGGTATGTGTTGTGTTTGGGCATTAATGCCCACCTGTTCTGCCACTATGTACTGTATATACGTACAGCCAGCGGAAACAGTTATGCTGAATGCATCTGAAACCACACTGCATTTTTACACCCAAGCCCTAATGATAGTAATATTCCATTTCCTGACATCATGTTTTATTCTTGAATCTTGGTGCCAATGTCACAGAGAAAATTTTGATATTCATATGAATCTACATTTGAATTCTGTTTTTAGCATCAACATTTAATAGTAACATATTCTGTAACTGTCTGGCAAAGTCACCTAAAAAAAGTTCTATATCCATTCCCTTTATTAACTAAAGCTACATAATGTAAATAAGATGTCAGATGCTAAATGAAAAACTAGACATTGTCCATTCATAAAAGATAAGGCATTTTGTTCCTATTGATTTTGGCTGCCATCACAAATCCATTAGCTATACCAGCAGAGTTATATTCTCAGTACAACTTAACCTCTGTCAAATCATAAGATAAATGGCAATATCATAACTCTGGCTTATCATAAAGGATAACTAAACCAGAAAATGTGAATGTTTCACTTTTGTAGCAAACTTCATGTTCACCAAATTTACAGTTACAGTGTCTTACCCAGGTGCAAACCATACCTGAAGCGGAAAATAAAGTATATTTTAAAAACTACATATTTGAGGTAGTATTTCGGTATCAAGTATATTTTTATGAGAATTTTAATTTCTTTGTGCATAACTTCTGTAGTAGATCAGTGAAACTATTATGTTATACTCTATAAATAAGCATTAAAACACAGTAGTAAATCAGCTTTAAAACACACCAACACATACTTCTGTAGCTGCAGACAATATACTGAAATGTGTCCTTAAAGTTAAAGTGGAACCTTAGTCAGAAAATTAAGTCCTGCTAGATCACTTCAGGCTGGCCTTGTTTGCAGGTACAGCTATGTAAAACATCACAAATAAGTGCCTATACACCTTAAATTCCAGTAATACACTTTCTCACCCTGCTCTGCACATGCTCAATTTCTCTCTATTTTTAGGCACTGTGCCAAGTTTATAGAGGCTGATCTGATGACAGCCTAGGTTTACTGCTGCTCAGGGGCTCTGGGCTTCAACAAAATGGCAGCAACCGGCCAGGTAAATGCAGGAGCATGGCTGGAGATAATTTACAGGACACACTAATGTTGGTAGAAACATTGGGCTAGATTCACAGAGAGATACGACGGTGTATCTCCTGATACTCCGTCGTATCTCTGACTTAGGCTGGTCGTATCTATGTGCCTGATTCATAGAATCAGTTACGCATAGATATGCCTAAGATCCGACAGGTGTAACTGTGTTACACCGTCGGATCTTAACTGCATTTTAAAAATGGGCACGGGGGGGCGTTCTCGCTGATTTACACTGAGAAATATGTAAATCAGCGAGATACGCCAATTCACGAACGTACGCGGACCCGACGCAGTGTTGTTACAACGTTTCCGTAGCGGTTTTCCCGGCGTATACTTACCCCTGCTTCTATGAGGCGCAGCCAATGTTAAGTATAGCCGTCGTTCCCGCGTCGATTTTGAATTTTTTTACGTTGTTTGCGTAAGTCGTTCTCGAATACGGATGGACGTCATTTACATAAGCGTTGAAACCACTGACGTCCTAGCGAGCAATGCACGCCGGGAAATTTCGCGGACGGTGCATGCTCATTTAAATTGGCGCGGGAACGCGCCTGATTTAAATAGTGCACTCCCCCTAGCCGCGGAATTTGAATTCCGCCAGGGGATTTACGATCCGCCTCCGCAAGTTTGGAGGTAAGTGTGTTGTGAATTACCCACTTGCCTCTCAAACTTGCGGCAGCGGATCTTAAATCACATAGATCACGCGGATCTAAAGATCCGCTGATCTATGTGAATCTAGCCCATTATTTTTATCAAGCTGTTATGAATAAAGTTCCACTTTAACAGGAGAAGCAGTGAAATTGTAAGCTCTGATTCCTCCTGTATTGAAATTTATTGTAACTGTACTGTCTGCCCTCATGTTCTAAAGCGCTGCACAAACTGTTGGCGCTATATAAATCCTGTATAATAATAAAACATTTAAGAAGAGCTTTAGTGTTCAGTTCAAACAAAAGTTTGAATGTTTAAGGCATGCACCAACCATTAACGTCACCCAGCACATTAATTAACAAGGCAAGTAGTGTCCAGTCAAGTGAGCAAATGGTTGGGGGGTGGAGCAGGTTACATCAATGCCTAAATATTGGGCACACAGTCATATTTGGGCAGTGCTGTCAATGGTTGTTAAGGAAGCAGTGACTGCTGGCAACCAGCGTCTCCTTACCAGCTAATAACATCACCTGGCACATTGACCTAGCTAGGAATTCCCAGAAAGGAGCCTTACATCATTACTCAAATATGTTCTGATTTGCTTTTAGATTCTGTCCCCCACCCACAGACCCCTACAACCCCCAGGCAAGGATTGTTGGGAAGAATCCATCTCCCCCCCTTTCCTAGCCAGCCAGGCTGCATGAACGGCTTAATGGTCTGGAATGGATTTTTAGGGGGACCTAATGCAATTCTTTGTTTTCTTTAGCATGTCCTAATGCAAAAATTACATATGTAAGGAAAAACAAAATGAAACAGCTTCTTTTTTTAAAGCACATAAGCCCCTCCAAAGTCCCCCAAAATACATACTCTTGGGGAGGGGAGTCTGTGTTTTTTTCTCTTAACCACTTCAATACCGAGCACTTTCACCCCCTTCCTAACCAGTCCAATTTTTAGCTTTCAGTGCTGCTGCACTGTGAATGACAATTGTGTGGTCATGCAACACTATACCCAAATTAAATTTGGTTCATTTTTTTCACACAAAAGTAACTTTCTTTTTGTGGTATTTTATCACCACTGAGTTTTTTTTTCTAAATAAACTAAATAAAGATTGAAAAAAAAAAAAAAAGCCTTTCTCTTTACTTCTTTTATAAAATTTTGCAAATAAAGAATCTTTCTTCATAAATTTAGGCCAAACTGTATTCTGCTAAAAAATTTAGGTGACAATAACCCAAATCAGTGTTTATTATTTAGTCTGTGAGAAATGTGTAAAGTCCATAAACTTTGGTATATACTGTATACCTGAAAAATGATCAGTCCTGGTGTACTGACAGCCTATCTAATGTCTTGAGACCTGAAAATGCCAGGTCAGTGCAAATATACCTCAAATGACCCCTTTTTGGAAAGGTATTTAGTAATAGGCATGCAGAGTTTCTTGAAGTTGTAATTTTTTGTCAAAATTTTGAAAGAATTAAGAAATGTAAAAAAACTTTTTTATACATACTATCACCAGTGCAGTACAGGGACATTGACTAGTGACAGTATGTAAAAAGTGAAAACAATACATTTTTATATTTTTATTTAAATCTTTTTCCATTTTTTTTTCATATTATTATTTTTTTGCACACTGTGACCAGAGCGATACTCTGAGGTTGCAGGTTCTTGAGAAAGGATTTTTTTACACCCCCGAAACATTGTTTTTTCTTCCTCATCTCTCTTTTCACCAGGGTCTGGCTCAACTTTCCTTTTCATTACACTATCAAGGGTACTGAATTCCTGTTTGTTTTTCTGAACATCAGCTCTTATACGTTTTAAGTGTAGTTCATTGTACCCATATGCATGCATGTTTTTTGCTATGATTCAACCTTGGAGTGAATATCTTTGTTGTATTACGCTTGATGTTAGATGACATACTTGGTTATCTGTACCTGTAGTATAATTGTATGTATATGCCTAATACAAACTTATTGCTAAAGCAGTTTGGCTATGTGGTGTGCTTACTCTATATATTCAAAATGATTGTACTAACAGAGTGATTCACTGTGGAGAGGATTAAGCACCCTAAATAATACTCTATTGTTGGTTGCTGAATGGTGTAGTTAATAGTGGTGTGAGGACCTTTATTGCTAATTACAAGAGAACTCTAATTTACCTGATCCTCCACTCCCCTGGCAGATAGAGTTCCCCCACACTCCAGCGGTGAACCATTCATTTGGCATCATCGTGTCCAACGCAGGGCACAGCCCCACTGCAAGGTATTTTTTTGTTTACATCTCCCAGGGTTGGACTTTAATTTTAGTGTACCCGAGTTGTCCTAGATTTGCATTTCAAATTAACATGAAATAGCAAGGGATGTACAAAACTAAAAACAAAAGGAACCATGAGGCCGTGTACACACGGTCGGTCTATCCGATGAGAACGGTCCGAAGGAGCGTTCTCATCGGTTAACGGATGAAGCTGACTGATGGTCTGATGTGCCTACACACCATCAGTTAAAAAACTGATCGTGTCAGAACGCGGTGACGATAAAACACAACGACGTGCAGAAAAAAACAAATATCAATGCTTCCAAGCATGTGTCGACTTGATTCTGAGCATGCGCGGGTTTTTAACTGATGCTTTTGCATACTAACCATCGGTTTTGACCTATCGGTTATCAGTCCATCGGTTAAATTTTAAAGCAAGTTCTCTTTTTTTTGACCGAAGGATAACTGACCGATGGGGCCCACACACGATCGGTTTGGACAGATGAAACGGTCCTTCAGTCTGTTTTCATCGGTTTTGACGCGGCCTAAGAATGATGAAATACACAAAAACATGCATTTTGTATGCTAGCACAGCAATGAAACGCTGAATAACTTTCACTAATATATCAACATATTAACAATGTGCTGATTTCATAAAGCATCATGACTTAATGCAGAAGTAATTAACCAAAACTGTCTGTCTCTAAGGCATTTGAAAGGATTTGTATTGAGATACAAATCTGATATCATGCTGACAAAATTATTGCAATGTGCTTAATACGTGTCCATTGTTGATATCTATAATGTGCACTGCAAAAAGAAATTGATTTATTTTAATGCTTGGCGTACACATAATTTCCATCATTTTAGAACACAAGTCAATGTCAAAGCAAGTTTATCTTTCAGAAATCCAACATCTGGCACAAACCCTTCATAAAGAAATTTGTTCCACGTCTCCATTACTTTGTAACATCTGTCACTCACGTCAAATAGTGAGCCAATATAGTAAATCATTATGACTTAAAAAAAATAGAAAATACTCACAGAAATGCTATTCTACACAACATGACAAAGATCTGGTTGTCATCTTCCATTATCTACAAACTGAGATGATTTTTGTTTCCAAAAGGAAGAATATGCTTAAATTATTCTAGCAATTTTCTATTTTCTGTTTCATTGACTCTTATATTTAATTACTTGAAATCACTTTCCGTGGAGAAAGACAATGATAAGCTTTTCAGAGGCATTTCATGCCTTTAGTTTTGAAAGTGTATGAATGCATTTACAAGTTTGAAAGTTTTCAGAGTTACCAAACTTGTCATCATTTCACGTTATGCACGGTTTACTATGTCATGTAGAAATCTGAACAAGTTTAAGGTGCTGATAGCAGGTCCGATTGTGCGAATGATTGTTGTTTGATATGTATTTAGGCATCACTGTGCCAACATTCCTTGCTTAGCAATTCAAAGAATAATTCCATTTACTTAAAATGAGAAAGAATGTCCACATTTCACAGACATAAAACAAATATGCTTAAGGTAGACTAAAAGTTCCCACAATGTTTTTGTCGTTGTAGACCCAAACAGGATGTGCCATTGCACTCTCAGGTACTGTACATGATATCTACTTGATTAGCCTGAACAATGTAACCATATGACGCCTCCATCTAAATAGTTGCATGTTACAAATGCAATTGTTGTTTGTTGTATGACTAACTGTGATGTGTATGCTGAGCTTTCACCCAGAAGGTGATCAAGTCTATTACAGGTCAAATTGTTGACTTTTAGTAGTCAAATTTGCTAGCGAGTTCAGAAGCACATTAAATAAAGTGCTCACCCTGTGGCCAATCAGCGCCCGATCACAGCTCCACCATCGCTCGTGCTCCCCAGTGGCCATTGACAAAATCATGTTCAAGTGCTTGATTTTGCGTAATAGAGCCACCTTGCCGCCGTATATGTACGTCGGGAAGTCGGGAACCGGTTAAACAATAACTGGAGTCAACGCTATAAAAGACCAAGGAATCTGGATGGCTGCACTATTAAATGATAAAAGTACTCCAATACAGCACCTTAACAGAGTGGGGACAGAGGAGAAGGTCAATGCATTTTTTGCTATCTCAGCTCCTACTCATGACTTGAGTAATGACTCATGAGTAAGCAGTGAGATAGCCCTAAACAGATCGATCTACTCCTCTATCCTCACTGTGTCATGGTGCTGTATTGTATTGCTTTTATCACTTAATAAAGGTGGAAGCTTTTTGCAGAGTGCAACGATCCAGATTACGTGGTCTTTTATGAACACAGTTACACAAACTGGTCCTGCACCTGTGTTTGCGGGAGGTGTGGAAGATTACAGTGGCGGGATTGCCTGGAACAGCGGCTCTTTGTTCATCATACTGGAGTCTATGTTAGTTAATGAACACAAACTCTTATTTGTCACCTGTTTTTTTAAGTTCTTTTTTACAGCTGTAAAAAATATATTCTTAAGAGTATGTTCTTAAGAGTTCATTATAATGATATATAACATCCTTGTTTGGTATAGCTAGTCCAGATAATCTCCAAAATAAAAATAAAAAAGATAAAATTTCAGCAAGAAAAAAAGCGTTACCACTTTACTTTCATTAAAGATAAAACTCCATATACATCAGATTCATACTTAATATTTGTTGTCAGCAGGTGCCCCCCAAAAATCCATATGTTTTATGCCTGTACATTAGTTCTTACTACGTGATATAACTAATGTACACCTCAATCACAGGTGGCTGAACTTATATTCTATTTCCTTTTTGTTTATGTATTATATGCAAACTGTAAATTCATCTTATACCTCATATGGCATGTTTCCCTATAAAGTCACTCAGAACAAATACACTCTAAGGGCCAAATTCTCAAAAACTCTGCGTAACTTAAATTTCAGCAGTTAAGTTACACTGACTTAAAATTTCTACCTAAGTACCTGATCGTCAAAGCACTTAGGTAGAAATTACACGCAGTGTAACTTAAGTGCCGCCGTCGTAAGGCGGTCCTCCTCTCCTGGGGGCGTTTAAAATTTAAATGAGGCGCGCTCCCGCGCCGGCCGTACTGCGCATGCGTGTGACGTCATTTTCCCGACGTGCAGCGCGCGAACGTAATTAACGCCGGTCGGCTTTGAGAATTTCGACGGGACACTAAAGTTGCGACGGGTGAAAAAAAAAGACGCGCCGGGAAAACAAATAATTTTAAAAAAAAATGACAGCGTCGCTCAGCATGCATTCCTGAGAGGGTGAACTCCATGCCAATTTTCAAAGAAAAAACCGGCATGGGTTCCCCCCCCAGGAGCATACCAGGCCCTTAGGTCTGGTATGGGTTGTAAGGAGACCCCCCCACGCCGAAAAATTGACGTAGGGGGTCCCCCTACAATCCATACCAGACCCGTATCCAAAGCACGCTACCCGGCCGGCCAGGAATGGGAGTGGGGACGAGCGAGCGTCCCCCCCCCTCCTGAGCCGTGCCAGGCCGCATGCCCTCAACATGGGGGGGTTGGGTGCTCTGGGGCAGGGGGGCGCACTGCGGGCCCCCCCACCCCAGAGCACCCTGTCCCCATGTTGATGAGGACAGGACCTCTTCCCGACAACCCTTGCCATTGGTTGTCGGGGTCTGCGGGCGGAGGCTTATCGGAATCTGGGAGTCCCCTCAAATAAGGGGGCCCCCAGATACCGGCCCCCCCACCCTAAGTGAATGGATAGGGGTACGATGTACCCCATATCCATTCACCTGGAGGCAAAAAGTAAAATGTAGTAAACACACAACACAAGGCTTTTTAAAATATTTTATTATTCTGCTCCGGATGCCCCCCCTGTCTTCGTTATTAGCTCAATTACCAGGGGGGGCTTCTTCTTCCGCTCTCCGGGGGTCTTCTCCGCTCTCCGGGGGTCTTCTCCGCTCTCCGGGGGGGCTTCTCCGGACTCCGGGGGGCTTCTTCCATCTTCTCCCCTCTTCCGCTCTTGACTCGGCGAACCCCGGTTCTTCTGCAGCTCTCCGGTGCCTTCTTCTTCAGCGCTGGCTGCCTGCTATGTTTGTGTGTTAGCTCGATTTCAAACAGGCAGCCGGCGCGGTCTTCTGTGGCGTCAGGGTCTTCTGGTCTTCTGTTCTTCCGATGTTGCCTCGTCGCCGGTTGTCGCTGTAATGATGGAAGCGCGCCTTGCATCCCATTTATATAGGCATCACCGTCCCATCATGCTCCGGTAGGTACCCACGTGGTGGGTGCACGTGGGTAGGCACCCACCACGTGGGTACCTACCGGAGCATGATGGGACGGCGATGCCTATATAAATGGGATGCAAGGCGCGCTTCCATCATTACAGCGACAACCGGCGACGAGGCAACATCGGAAGAACAGAAGACCAGAAGACCCTGACGCCACAGAAGACCGCGCCGGCTGCCTGTTTGAAATCGAGCTAACACACAAACATAGCAGGCAGCCAGCGCTGAAGAAGAAGGCACCGGAGAGCTGCAGAAGAACCGGGGTTCGCCGAGTCAAGAGCGGAAGAGGGGAGAAGATGGAAGAAGCCCCCCGGAGTCCGGAGAAGCCCCCCCGGAGAGCGGAGAAGACCCCCGGAGAGCGGAGAAGACCCCCGGAGAGCGGAAGAAGAAGCCCCCCCTGGTAATTGAGCTAATAACGAAGACAGGGGGGGCATCCGGAGCAGAATAATAAAATATTTTAAAAAGCCTTGTGTTGTGTGTTTACTACATTTTACTTTTTGCCTCCAGGTGAATGGATAGGGGTACGATGTACCCCATATCCATTCACTTAGGGTGGGGGGCCGGTATCTGGGGGCCCCCTTATTTGAGGGGACTCCCAGATTCCGATAAGCCTCCGCCCGCAGACCCCGACAACCAATGGCAAGGGTTGTCGGGAAGAGGTCCTGTCCTCATCAACATGGGGACAGGGTGCTCTGGGGTGGGGGGGCCCGCAGTGCGCCCCCCTGCCCCAGAGCACCCAACCCCCCCATGTTGAGGGCATGCGGCCTGGCACGGCTCAGGAGGGGGGGGGACGCTCGCTCGTCCCCACTCCCATTCCTGGCCGGCCGGGTAGCGTGCTTTGGATACGGGTCTGGTATGGATTGTAGGGGGACCCCCTACGTCAATTTTTCGGCGTGGGGGGGTCTCCTTACAACCCATACCAGACCTAAGGGCCTGGTATGCTCCTGGGGGGGGAACCCATGCCGGTTTTGAATTTAAAAATTGCCGTGGAGTTCTCCCTCAGGAATGCATACCAAATGCCGTCGCTGAAATGGGCCTTTACAAGGTTTGGCTAACTTTCCACATTGTAAACCCAGCCCTAATTTTGCGCCGGCAAATTCGGAACTTAGGCAGAAATCAAAGTGCTGAAATGCTTTGAAAATCTACTTAAGTCCTCATTTGCATACGCAAAGCTGGATTTCAATGAGAAATGCCCCCAGTGGCGGATGCGGTACTGCATCCTAAAATCTGACCGTGTAAGTGTCTTACACATGCCGGATTTTCTGCCTAACTTTGGAAAAAGCCTTTTGAGAATCGTTTCCAAAGTTAGGCACAGAGATACGCAGGCTGAACAGCAGTTAAGTCTGCGTATCTCTTTTGAGAATTTGGCCCTAAATTCATTTACTGCATTCTTTTTCTGGGTCAGTAATTCAAAAAGTAATGAATCCAGAGACAGCCAGGCATCTAGTATTTTAAGAAGGAGGTATTTTTTTCTCAAAACAGGTTTCCTTTTATCTGCTTATTACTTATACTGCATATTATGAATGAGATTTGGGTTCACAGCTACCGCAAGTTTGTGGCAAATCTTGTGTATTGAAGCTTTACTAAAACTGGTGCACACATAATCTGGTGCAACTGTGCATAGTAACCAATCAGCTTCCAGGTTTTATTATCAAAGCTTATTTGAACAAGCTGAAGTTAAAAGCTAATTGGTGCACCAGATTAAGTAAATTTTCCCAAAAGTGCCCAAACAAGGACATGTATGTCTGTTTAATATTTTATTTTATTTTATTTTTTCATTAAAGCTTTTAATTCAAAGAAAAATTGGCTTTCCAAGTGACATTATCATGTTAAAGCTCATATAATATTTAGTGGATTGGGTCTACAATCTCTTTCACAAACCATGCTAGAGTTTTTAGAATTGCAGTTTTGGGGTGCATTTATTATGTGCACAGATCTGTACACCACAAAAAAAAAATCTTTAACCACTTAAGGCCCTGAAGGATTATCCCCCTTAACGACAAGGCCATTTTTTGCGACACGGCACTGCGTTGCTTTAACTGTCAATTGCGCAGTCGTGCAACGTTGTACCCAAACAAAATTGGCCTTTTTTCCCCCCACAAATAGAGCTTTCTTTTGGTGGTATTTGATCACCTCTGCGGTTTAGATATTTTGCACTATAAACAAAAAAGTGTGACAATTTTGAAAATAAAACTATAAAATAAAGAATTAAATTTCTTCATTAGTTTAGGCCAATATATATTCTTCTACATATTTTTGGTAAAACAAATTGCAATAAGCGCATATTGATTGGTTTGCACAAAAGTTATAGCGTCTACAAAATAGGGGATACATTTATGGCATTTTTATTATTATTATTTTTTTTTACAAGTAATGGCAGTGATCAGTGATTTTTAGCAAGACTGCGACATTGCAGCAGACAGATCGGACACTTTTTTTGGGACCATTGACATTTATACAGCGATCAGTGCTATAAAAATGTCACTGGTAGGGAAGGGGTTAACACTAGGGGGCGATCAAGGGGTTAACTGTGTTCCCTCCTGTGTGTTTCTAATTGTGGGGAGATTGGAATGACTGGAGGAGGGGACAGATCGCTGTTCCTAATTACTAGAAACAGCAGATCTATCCCTCCTCCCCTGTCCCCTGTGTGTGTTTACATACACAGATCCCTGTTCTGGCTCTTGTGCCCATGATTGCGGGTGGCTGGCGGACATCGCAGCCTCCGTCCATGCGCATCAGGTACCCCCACATTGCACACTCTCACCCTAGGTGTACCACAACCGCTGCCATTTCTCCATAAACCCACTTTTTCAAAAAATATCTGACCCTTCAATATGATTTGGTAAAATTGTCCAGCACCAGAACAAAACATAAACATTTCCAGATAGAAAAGGCTAAAATATGAAAACACAAACAAGACAAGTGTTTTGCTATATTAAATTCAAGTGTATTATCTCAGATACACTTAAAAAACAACTTTTTTTGTGTGTTGGATGGATTGAAGAGGAACTAGAAAACCTTTCAGCTTTTTAAAAAAAGTGAAAGAAAATCCGAAATTTTGGTTTGTCACCAGACCAAAAATAGAGGAGAAATCTTCCCATGGGGACAATAGTTCTGGTGACAATAACCAATCCCCTCACTTTGGAGGTATTTCCTCTCAATTTCTGTATGCGAAAGGAAGTGGAGTGAAATCTCCCAATGAGGGACAGAGGGCAAAAAAAATATGACAGGGGTTATAATCCTACTTTACTTTATCAAAAAACAAAAAAATTGGCTGATAGCCGGCGTATGTCCAAGGTACATTGGTACTGATAATCAGGGCACTAATTGTAAGTGTCCTGATTATCAGTACAGTCCCACTAGTACCCACAAGTGCTGCCAATCAGTGCCCACCAATGTTGTCAATCAGTGCCATCAGTGCTGCCAATCAGTGCCCATCAGTGCCTCCTCATCAGTGTCACCTTTAAAAGCTGCCTAGCCATGCCACCTACCAGTGCCCATCAGTGCCGCCTCTCAGTGCTGCCTACCAGTGCTGCCTATCAGTGCCACCTATCGAAGCCCCTCAGTGCTGCCTATTAGTGCAGCCTCATCAGTGCCTCCTCAATATGGATGAGCCCGATGTTCGAGTCGTACGTAAGTTCAACTCGAACATCGGTTGTTCGCCTGTTCGCTGAATAGCAAACAATTTGCGGTGTTTGCGGAAAATTCAAAAGCCGCGGAACACCCTTTAAAATAAAAAGTGCTAATTTTACATGCATAATGTTGTCATAAAAAGTGTTTGGGGATCTGGGTCCTGCCCCAGGGGACATGTATCAGTGCAAAAAAAAGTTTTTAAAACTGCTGTTTTTCAGGAGCAGTGATTTTAATAATGCTTTAAGTGAAACAATATAAAAAAATCCCATGTTTAGAACAGTCCCTGCAGAAAGATGACATTTATAAAGGAAAAAAAGTAATTTAAAACTGATTGCGGCTGTAATGAATTGTCGGGTCCCTTTGGGTAACCCTGACCCAGAACCAAAAAAAAATTGCGTGGGGGTTCCCCCAAATTCCATACCAGGCCTTTCAGGTCTGGTATGCATATCAAGGGGAACCCTGCGCCAAAATAAATCAAAAAAGGGCGTAGGGGTCCCCCAAAAATCCATACCAGACCCTTATCCAAGCATTACCTGGCAGTCCACAGGAAAAGAGGAGGAATGAGAGAGCACCCCCCCTCCTGAACCGTACAAAACCCACATGCCCTCAACATGGGGAGGATGCTTTGGGGTCTGGACCCCAAAGCATCATGTCCTCATGTTGACTCCCCACAACACTTGCCTGGTGGTTGTGGGGGTCTGCGGGCGGGGGGTTTATCGGAATCTGGAAGCCTCCTTTAAAAAGGGGACCCCCAGATCCCGGCCCCCCCATGTGAATTTGTACTGGGGTACATTGTACCCCTATCCTTTCACCCAAAAAAGTGTAAAAAAAAAAAAAAAAAGAGCCAGCTTTGGACAAGTCCTTTATTAAAAAAGAAAAAAGTCCAGCGATGTAGATCCAACTCGCTCCGACGATACCTGAAAAAAAAAAGCCGCTACTGATACACCTCCATAGGAGACTCCTGTCAAGTGACGCTACTCCCGTCATGACAGCTCTTATATAGCTGAGGGCGGGGCTACCCAGCAGTGACTTACATGGATGACCCCGCCCACTTTGATGCCACAGGGAAAACGCAGGAAACCCTGTGGCATCAGTTATAGGAGAGCTGTCATGGCAGGAGTAGCATCACTCGACGGGAGTCTCCTATGGAGATGCATCAGTAGCGGCTTTTTTTTCAGTATCGTCAGAGTGAGATGGATCTACATCGCTGGACTTTTTCATTTTTGACACTTTTTTGGTGTGAACCGAACTGAGGAGTGTTTGGCTCATCTTTACTCCTCATCAGTGACCACCAGTGCCGCCTCATCAGTACCCATCAGTTTCACCTATCAGTACCTATCAGTGCCCATCATCGCAGCCTTATAAGCACACAACAGTGAAGAGGAAAAATTACCTGGTGTTTTGTTATACTTAAAATAAAATAGTACTGTCCCAGAGATACTCTAGAAACTCTTGAGCAAATTGGCTGCTGGAACCACCTTTTTAAGGCAACCAGCACAAGCCAATATGTAGAGACACAGGCCTAGATTCACATAGGGCGGCATAACGTTGTGCGGGCCTAGCGTATCTTATTTACGCTACGCCGCCGCAACTTAGAGAGGCAAGTGCTGTATTCACAAAGCACTTGCGTCCTAAGTTACGGCGGTGTAGCGTAAATCGGCCGGCGTAAGCGCGTGTATTTCAAAGTAGGCAGGTCGTGGGCATGTTGTATTTAAATTAAGCTTGACCCCATGTAGATGCATGGCCGAACGAACAGTGCATGCGTGCGCATGCTCAGAATCACGTCGTATTTATGCCCAAAGATACGCCGGCTCAATGCCTGCGACGTGAACGTAACCTACGCACAGCCCCATTCACGTATGACTTATGTAAACAACGTAAAAAGATACGCTTGTTCCGACGTCCATACCTTGCATGGGCTGCGCCACCTAGAGACCAGCTTTATCTTTACACCGGCGTATGTCTTACGTAAACGGCGTAACTAATTGCGACGGGCGTACGTACATTCGTGAATCGGCGTATCTTGTTCATTTACATATTCGACGCGGAAATCAACGGAAGCGCCACCTAGCGGCCCAGCGTAAATATGAACCCAAGATACGACGGCGTAGGAGACTTACGCCGCTCGTATCTTGGCAGAATTTATGCTTAACTGATTCTATGAATCAGGCGCATACATACGACGGCGGCCATTCGGACTTACGACGGCGTATCTGGAGATACGCCGTCGTAAGTCTTTGAGAATCTGGGCCACAAGGCAGTAAGAAACTCACCAAGCATTGAGACAGCAGGCACAGGGAGATCTCTTTAAAAAAAAAATAGAGCTTTAACTCTTCTTGGATTTGATGGGGTCCATAGATATTTTGATAAAGGGACGGAGAAGAATAAAAAGCCAAGGTCTTTTTTTTAGGTAAATATAGGTAAATGTACATAAAATCAATATATTGATTTTATCAGTAACATCTGCAGTGGGTTGTTTTTGCCAGATGGTATGGAAGCAGTTTACGTGTGAAATTATTACACACAATGGGCTTGTGGGGGATTTAAAGGCATATATGTATAATGCAACAGGAAAAACTGGGCATGGGGAGATTGTTATTGGAAACACTCGGGTGGGTTTTGGCAAGTACTGCTTTGGGTTTCAAGGTGATCACAGGATTGTATTCTTAACTTTTGCTGCTGCCTGCACTTCCATTCTTTTTCTTGGAGAAAGAATCACAGGAAAAGGCTAATGAGGACCAAGGACGATTAAAATTAGTCTCTCAGCAAATGTGTTATCCCCAAAAAATCCAATTTAGTCCCCTTTTCTAGTTGCTAATTATTTTACCCAGTTTGCAAAATGCCATCACGTTCCATGTTTGCTAGATTAGAGCAGGGGTGGCCTTAAAGGGGTTGTAAAGGTAAATGTTTTTTCACCTTAATGCATCCTATGCATTAAGGTGAAAAAACATCCGATGGTACCGCCCCCCCCCCCCCCCCCCGAGCCCCTGTTTTACTTACCTGCCCGTTTCGAAATTCCCGGGCGCGTCCATGTGATGTTCTCGGGTTCCCAGCCTGGCCGTTGATTGGCTAGGCTGGGCGGATTGATAGCAGCGCAGCCATTGGCTGGCGCTGCTGTCAATCACAGCGATGACGCGGCACGCTGGAGGGCGGGACCGAGTGATACAGTCGGCGGCTACGGCCGCTGCTGTAACACTGGAACGTGCACGCAAAAGCTTTCCACCATGCGAGGGAGCTCGCATGAAGGTATAAAGCTTTTGCGAGGAGGAGCTGAGACAGCCGCCGAGGGACCCCAGAAGACCAGGATCGGGGCCACTCCATGCAAAACGAGCTGCACAGTGGAGGTAAGTATAACATGTTTGTTATTTTAAAAAACAAAAAATTTTGACTTTAGTGTTCCTTTAAGAGAAAATAAAAATAAAGTAATACAAATGATAAAATAGTGCATCTTTAAATAATTTTAACAAAACAGGAAATATTTAAAAATTTGACTTTGATGGGCATGGTGCTTTGTTGGGGTTTAGCAGACTTTTGCAGAACCTTCTGTGAATCAAACTTTTCCTAGTTCACATATCCCGAGCCTGCGGAACTGTATATAAGAATACTTTATATTAGACATGAATTTTGTCTATCTATGAATGACCCATGGAATCTAATTAGACAACAGCTTTACAAAGAAAATATTACAATTAGAAACATATCTTGGTTTGGAATGAACTTTGCACAAACCATGTGTTTTTTCAATGAAATACTTCTAATGTTTAAAACAGTATATGCTGAAGTATATTTCCTTAGGAAAATCACAGTAATTATTCTTTCTTTACAAGGCCATTTACTCAAGCCACATTGAACCTTTTCCTTCCTCATACCGTGCATATATCCTTTAATAACTGCCATCTTCACCTGCATATATTTCAGTCTCACCCTCTCCCTCACATCAGACAGGCTGCAGAATCTCAACATACACATATTCTTTCATGTACTAGCCCTAGCAACTTGTCTGTAATTTGGCTTCTAATGTACTGCTGCGTATTCTAGGCATGTTATTGAATATTTTTCCTTATTGAGTTTTACATTTATCTGCCAGAATTCTGCCATTAATAAATATACATATTGTGAGAAGACTTAGGCCCAGATTCACAAAGCACTTACGCCGATGTATAACAAGTTACGCAGACGTAAGTGCAAATGTGCGCCGTCGTATCTGTGCGCCAGACCCACAAACAGATATGCGCCTAAAACCAGGCTACACCCCGCTGACGTAGCTTGCTTACGCCTGCGTAGGGTGGGCGTACATTTAGGCTGGGTGCACGGTGCCGCTCCCATTGATTAGCCATTCAAACATGCAAATGAGGGAAATTTGGGCGATTCACGAACCTGCGTGCGCCCGAAGCAGGCTACGCGAGGTGTGCGTAAGTTGTACGTCCGGCGTAAAGTTATTCCCCATAAAGGAGGTGCAACCCAGCAGCAGACATGCAAAGGTCTGCACCAGGGAACACAAGCCGGCGTATTTTACATTGGTCGTGTGTCTGGCTGGGCGTAGGTTACGTTCACTCCATACGGAGTGATCTGGCATAGTTTAGGCAGTTGTTCCGACGTGGTTGTGAGCAGGCACAGGGGGATGCATCCACGTCACGGCGCATGCGCAGTTCGTGATACGTATCTGTCTGGCGCTCGGCCCATCATTTGCATGGGGTCACGCCTCATTTGCATGGGGTCACGCCTCATTTGCATGGGTCACACCCACTTCCACCTACGCCAGCGTATGCCTTTGAATCCCACGCCACGCTGGCACAGCGTTGGGAACTCTGGCTTGCTGAATGCATTGCTTGCCTCTCTGCGCTGCGTTGGTGTAACGTACATTGGTTACTCTATGGCGGCGTAATGTGTGCCCACACTCTGTGAATCTGGGCCTTATTGTGCTAGAACTGTAATCTTGTAGTGCTCAAATGTGCATTATATTATATCTAAGTATTCTTATTTTATACAACAGAACAGGTATGCTTGTCGTTCATTTGTTATGTTTTTAAAAATGGTTGCTGGAATACTATCTAAAACACTGTCTCAGATAAAATGCATCCCGTTTGAGCATATTTGGTATATTACAATGAAACCTATTGTTTCCACAGTGTTTATATCTATATGTGGAAACAGATGGAGGTGAAGTCATTTTATGGTGGTCCATTTAAAATCTGTGTTTTTTTTTTTGTGTATTTTGTGCGTGTACTCGAGAGAGGAGCCGGACTGCAGGAGTTGGGAGTAGGCAGGCCTCCCCCAGAGGCAATCTGACACCTTTCTCCATGCCCCGGGTGGCAATGGCGGGTGTGTGAGGGGGTCCTCCCACACAGCCCGCCCTACCTGCTCCGCTTTGAAGCCCAATGGGGCAGAGGGACTCCTTATAAGGGAGTGAGAGTATCTAACCCGCTCAACCAGCCCCGTTAGTCCTTCTCCTCTCTTTTTAGAGACCCCGTGGTCAAAGTGCGTGCATGTTAACCCAATTTCGAGTGCGTGTAAGTGTGGTGGTTTTTGTGGGAGGGGGGTGGGCGTACTAAGCGCAGGCTTACCTCGCATAGCACACCCACCGGGAGCCGGGCTGAGACCACCAAACTCAATTCACATGTAGCCGAGACCGGGATCCGAACCCCTAGCTGCAGAGGTGAATGGCTTGTCAGCGCAGTGCCAATCGCGTTGAGCCACCGCAGCTCCCGCAATTAAAATCTGTGTTTACCTCAAAAATCCAAGTGCAGGAGAGTAAAAAAAAAAAAAAGATTGCTATCGATCCAACTGAATTTTCAAATGGGGAAATGGGAAAACGGGCTCCCTGGGCAGTAAAAAAAAATACTACTTTAGTAAACCTCAACACATTCCTGTAAGTATAATTGTTGTTTTTTACAAATGTAGGGCAAAGTACAGTAGCTATATATAAATATACCACAGAAACCAGTCAGAAATTGCTTAAAGTGTTTGTTAACCCGAAAAAAAAATATCCCGCTCCTTTAACCACTTGACCACTGGACACTTAAACCCCCTTCCTAACCAGATACATTTTCAGCTTTCGGTGCTCTCACAATTTGAATGACAATTACCGGCACTCATACAACATTATACCCATATAAAATTTTTGTCCTTTTTTTCACACAAATAGAGATTTCTTTTGGTGGTATTTGATCACCTCTGGGTTTTTTATTTTTTGCGCTATAAAAGAAAAAAGAAAATTCTGTAAAAAAATAAATAAAAAATTCTCGTTTCTGTCATATTAGCAGGTCATTTCTCACACACAGCATATGCATATCACAAATTACACCCCAAAACACATTCTGCTATTCCTTCTAAGTATTTTTGCGAGACCACATGTGTGAGACTTTTACACAGCCTGGCCACATACAGAGGCCCAACATGCAGGGAGCACCTTCAGGCGTTCAGGAGCACTGGAGGCCAATTCTGACATTTCTCTCCTACATGTAAAAATCATAATTTATTTGCTAGGAAATTACATAGAACCCCAAAACATTATATGCTTTTTTAGCAAAGACCCTAGAGCGGGCATCACTAAATGGCGGACCGCGGTCCGGTTCCGGCCCCAGTGGCCATTCTATCCGAACCGCAGCCCCGCCAAGTAGTTTCCTGTGTGTCCTCTGTCACCGGCTAGTTCGCTCGCCCGCCTGCCTGCCGCTGCGGATGCCGCTCTATACACAGCATGGCAGGCGCGGCAGGTCCGTGCCTCTTGCATTGTTTCACTCCCCCCTCGCTCTACTCCCCCCTCCCCACACTGCCTGTGAGTGTCTTAATCACACAGGACATGAAGCGCGACTGCTCTGGACAAAGGGCGGGACTTTTTAAGTTAAAAAGTGGGTGATTGGTTGCTAGGCAGCGGGGGCGGTCCCAGCAATAAATCACTCACTTTTAATGGGGAAAGTCCCGCCCATTGTCCAGAGTGGCCATGCTTCATTTCCTGTGTGATTAAGGTAGGGTTCTGTGGGGAGGGGGGAGTGCAATGCAATGCAATGTAGGACAGGACAGTGGACGTCTGCGATGGGGAGTCTGATGTGTCAGGACCAGTTTGGGATGGGGGGGGGTCATCCTGTGATAAGGGGTCTGTGATGGGTCAGGACCAGTTTGTGATTTGGGGGGGGTCAGTCTGTTATAGGGGGTCTGTTATGGGTCAGGACCAGTTTGTGATGGGGGGGGGGGGTCATCCTGTGATAGGGGGTCTGTGATGGGTCAGGACCAGTTTGTGATTTGGGGGGGGTCAGTCTGTGATTTGGGGGTCAGTCTGTGATTTGGGGGTCAGTCTGTTATAGGGGGTCTGTTATGGGTCAGGACCAGTTTGTCATGGGGGGGGGGTCATCCTGTGATAGGGGGTCTGTGATGGGTCAGGACCAGTTTGTGATTTGGGGGGGTCAGTCTGTTATAGGGGGTCTGTTATGGGTCAGGACCAGTTTGGGATGGGGGGGTCATCCTGTGATAAGGGGTCTGTGATGGGTCAGGACCAGTTTGTGATTTGGGGGGGTCAGTCTGTTATAGGGGGTCTGTTATGGGTCAGGACCAGTTTGTGATGGGGGGGTCAGCCTGTGATAGGGGGTCTGTGATGGGTCAGGACCAGTTTGTGATTTGGGGGGGTCAGTCTGTGATAGGGGGTCTGTGATTTGGGGGTCAGTCTGTTATGGGTCAGCAGGGCCAGTTTGTGATGGGGGGTCAGTCTGTGATGGGTCAGGTCAGTCTGTTACGGGGGGGTCAGTCTGTGATAGGGGGTCTGTGATGTGTCAGGACCAGTTTGTGATGGGGGGGGGGGGTCAGTCTGTGATAGGGGGTCTGTGATGGGTCAGGACCAGTTTGTGATTTGGGGGGTCAGTCTGTGATAGGGGGTCTGTGATTTGGGGGGTCAGTCTGTTATAGGGGTCTGTTATGGGTCAGGACCAGTTTGTGATGGGGGGTCAGTCTGTGATGGGTCAGGTTAGTCTGTGATAGGGGGTCTGTGATTTGGGGGGGGTCAGTCTGTAATAGGGGGTTGGGTATTTGGGGGGGGTCAGTCTGTGATAGGGGGTCTGTGATGGGTCAGGACCAGTTTGTGATGGGGGAGTCAGTCTGTGATGGGTCAGGTCAGTCTGTGATGGGGGGGGATTAGGCTGTAATGAGGGGTCTGTGATTTGGGCTGTCAGTCTGTGATGGGGGGGGGGTCTGTGATGCGTCAGTCTCTGCAAGGGCAATAGAAAACAATTGTTTTCTATGTGTCCTGTTCACACTGCAACAGCGCCCCTGCGTGCTGAGCAGTATGTTGCAAAATGCATTCTGTTTCTATGCACCGCAATTGAACTGTGGTGCATAAAAATGAATGAAATGTATTTTTACATTTCAATAAAGTTGAAAGAAAAAAAAAGTGTGATGTGTGTGGGTCATAAAGGTGTGTGCATGTGTGTGGTGGTGGGGGGGGGACGCTGTGATGGGAGGTTGTTAAGTGGAGGATATCATGTGGCGTCATAGCACCAATTTGGCATTCGGACCTCCGCTGGAAGAATTTTTTTCCGACTGGACCCCCGTGAATTTTAATTCAGTACCCCTGCCCTAGAGGATACAATGGCGGCCATTACAACTTTTTATCTCGCACAGTATTTTCACAGAAATTTTTTGAACGTGTGTTTTTAAAAAAAAATATGTTTTGTGCTTCAAAAAAAAAAACAGTCAAATTAGCCCAATGTTTTTGCATAATGTGAAAGATGAAGTTACGCTGAGTAAATAGATACCAAACATGTCACCCTTCAAAATTGCACACGCTCGTAGAATGGCGCCAAACTTCGCTACTTAAAAATCCCCATAGGCAATGCTTTAATTATTTTAATTGGTTACATGTTTTTAGTTACAGAGGAGGTCTAGGGCCAAAATTTCTGCTCTCGCTCTAACGTTCGGAGCGATACCTCACATGTGTAGCTTGAACACTGTTTTCATATGTCGGCGGAAATTACGTATGCGTTCGCTTCTGCATGCGAGCACACGGGGACAGGGGCGCTTTAAAAAAAATAATAATAATCATTTATTGTTCATTTGACTTTATTCATTTACTTGATTTTGACACTTTGTTCCCCAAAAATACATTTTTTGATCACTTTTATTCCTATTATAAGGAATGTAAACATCCCTTGTAATAGGAATATGACATGACAGGTCCTCTTTACAGTGATATGTGGGGTCAATAAGACCCCACATCTCACCTCTAGGCTGGGAAGACTGAAAAAAAAAAAAAAGATCCTGGCTTCGATTGTAGCAGTGAGTCTGTAAAAGCACTGGAGGGTGGCAAGAGGGGGACGTATTGCGGAGTATTGCAGGGTATTGGAGTATTGCAGGGTATTGCGGAGTATTGGGGTATTGTGGCGTATTGGGGTATTGCGGAGTATTGAGGTATTGCGGAGTATTGAGGTATTGCAGAGTATTGAGGTATTGCAGAGTATTGAGGTATTGCAGAGTATTGTGCAGGGTATTGCAGAGTATTGCGCAGGGAATTGCAGAGTATTGCACAGGGAATTGCAGAGTATTGCACAGGGAATTGCAGAGTATTGCGCAGGGTATTGCAGAGTATTGCGCAGGGAATTGCAGAGTATTGCGCAGGGAATTGCAGAGTATTGCGAAGGGTATTGCAGAGTATTGCGCAGGGTATTGCAGAGTATTGCGCAGGGAATCGCAGAGTATTGCGCAGGGTATTGCAGAGTAATGGGCAGGCATGGATGGCTGGATCTGTGACTGTACTTGTCACAGATCCAGCCCACAGTGCTGCTGCTGCTTCTGCTCTCTCCCCTCTCCTCTAACAATGTACCGATCGGTACAGAGAGGGGAGGGAGGAACTGGCGTCATCACATGACGCCAGTTTGTTTACAAGTGATCGCTCCGTCATTAGGACACAGAGAGTATTATATGAAGCAGTCAAAGTCGGTTAACAACCACTTTAACAGATTTTTTAATAATAAATTAATTGTTCTTTGCATATAAAAAATGCACATTCATTGCTTTAATGTGCATTTCTGATAAAGTGTGAAGCTTTTCACATATAAAACAGAATAAAAAGGACATCATTGTACACTAAGAGCACTTTCACATTTGTAGCGCCTTCGGTGTGAAAGGGGTCTTAATGGTCTTGACAAAATAACACTAACCTAAAATCTGGAGATGAGATGTGATGAGATGTCATCCAAGCATGCTCTTTATAGAAAATAGAATTGTTCCTCATATAAAATAGGTGATTCAGAGATCTTGAGGTTAAAACATGGCAAGGTGACCTGGCCAGAAGCAAAGAAAAGTGTCACCCTCAAGAAAAAGGCTTCTCTGGAAAATAGAGGTTTACACATATCTCAAAGGCTAAGTGGGTGCTTGTCAAAACATCTGAGTAGCAGATCTGGAATAACCCAGACGTTAGCTAATGAGAGGCAACATTTGGAAGGAACTATTGAAAAGTACCAAAAGAGAGCAATTGAAGTAGCCTTGCTGCTACTGAGAAGAGACGGGGAGCTGCCTTCTGTACAGAACAGTGAAAAGCTGAACTGAACATACCTGGGTTCGGTTCAAAGTGTGTTTACAGGATTTCAAACAACATTAAAGACAATAGGAGCTGAATGTTAAAAAACAGTAACGACAATTTTCTATGGGCACTGCCCCGAGTAACATGCATCAAAGCAAATAATTTAGTGGGGAGTAGCAAGTTTAAAAAATGCATAAATCGCAACATTGAAATGAATTAAATGCATAATTTTTTTTTTTTTTTAAATGCCTGGGGGATGCCCTTCACCTGCATGCAGTGCAGCGCTGATATTTACAAAGAAAAAAATGCTTTTTAAATTGTTGTAAATTGATAGCTCCTGGCTGCTTCATTTAGTTTATGAATAAAGCAGCCAGAGATTCCCTTCTTCTATACCAGACCCTTATTTTAGACATGGCTCTGGTTAAGAAGTTAATAAAGAGGGCTCCACACAAAAAAATAATAGGATGTTAAAAGAAAGCGTGCAGCCTTCCAAAATCCATAATAGACCTACAGTAGTTTCTCACAAAATTGAGTACACCCCTCACATTTGTGTAAATATTTTATTATACCTTATTATGTGACAACACTGAACAAAAATTACAATTTGCTACAATGTAAAGTAGTAGGTGTAAAGTTTGTATAACAGTGTATATTTTCTGTCCCCTCAAAATATTTCAACACACAGCCATTAATGTCTAAACCGTTGGCAACAAAAGTGAGTACACCCCTAAATGAAAATGTCCAAATTGGGCCCAAAGTGCAGCACTGCCGCACTTCCTTAACCCTCTTGGGCATGGAGTTCACCAGAGGCTGCTTTACTTTCATGATGACATTACAGAGCTGGTGGATGTTAGAGACCTTACACTCGTCCACCTTGCATTTGAGGATGCCCCACAGATGCTTAATAGGGTTTAGGTCTGGAGACATGCTTGGCCAGTCCATTACCTTTACCCTCAGCTTCTTTAGCAAAGCAGTGATCATCTTGGAGGTGTGTTTGGGGTCGTTATCATGTTGGAATACTGCCCTGCGGCCCAGTCTCTGAAGGGAGGGGATCATGCTCTGCTTCAGTATGTCACAGTACATATTGGCATTCATGGTTCCCTCAATGAACTGTAGCTCCCAAGTGCCCCCAGAACTCATGCATCACCAGACCATGACACTCCCACCACCATGCTGGACTGTAGGCAAGACACACTTGTCTTTGTACTCCTCACCTGGTTGATGCCACACACGCTTGACACCATCTGAACAAAATACGTTTATCTTGTTCTCATCAGACCACAGGACATGGTTCTAGTAATCCATGTCCTTAGTCTGCTTGTCTTTAGCAAACTTGTTGCAGGCTTTCTTGTGCATCATCTTTAGAAGAGGCTTTCTTCTGGAATGATAGCCATACAGACCAATTTGATGCAGCTTGTGGCATATGATCTGAACACTGACAGGCTGATTCCCAGCCCTTCAACCTCTGCAGCAATGCTGGCAGCACTCTTACGTCTATTTCCCAAAGACAACCTCTGGATATGATGCTGAATACATGCACTCAACTTCTTTTGTCGTCCATGGCAAGGCCTGTTCTGAGTGGAATCTGTCCCGTTAAACAGCCACGGTTCTGCAGCTCAGTTTCAGGGTCTTGGCAATCTTCTTATAGCCTGTATGTAGAGCAACAATTCTTTTGTTCAGATCATCAGAGAGTTCTTTACCATGAGGTGCCATGTTGAACTTCCAGTGAGCAGTAGGAGAGAGTGAGAGTGATAACACCAAATTTAACACACCTGCTCCCCATTCACAACTGAGATCTTGTAACAATAATGAGTCACAAGAGACCAGGAGGGAAAATGGCTAATTGGACCCAATTTGGACATTTTCAATTAGGGGTGTACTCACTTTTGTTACCAGCGGTTTAGACATTAATGGCTGTGTGTTGAATTATTTTGTGTATACTTACCTGTCGCCAAATGACTTTGACGCATGAGCGGTAGCTTCCTAGGCATAGGTGTGGTGCAGCAAGATGGCGGCATCGAATGTGACGAGCGCATGCTCGTCGTACGCGATGACGTCACTGCGTTCTTGCCTTCCAAAAGTTCTTTTGAAAGGAGTGTCTGTACACTCAGGTGGCAAGAGATTCTTGTCAAGAATCTCGTCAGGAAAAGCTACAGTTTTTTTCCTGACGAGATTCTGGCCTGTGTGTACACGGCTTTAATGTGGAGTGTACTAATTGGCTGTGTGGACTCTTTCTAGAACACACAGCAGCAAAATTGTACTGCCAGTAATAATGGCAGAACCAAGCAAAGTTTGGTTTGCTGCACATTTGCCGAACACTGGAGAAAAATTGAAAACCCTAAACATTGCATCCGAATCACATTGAAGTCTCTGGAAGCTAAATCCTCTGCTTTTTCCAAGGTCAACTTGACAAAAAAGTGTAAGGCCCTGTACACACGATCAGTCCAAACTGATGAAAACGGACTGAAGTTCAGTTTCAGCGGTTAACCGATGAAGCTGACTGATGGTCTGATGTGCCTACACACCATCAGTTCAAAAACCGATCGAGTCCATCGCGGTGACGTAAAACACAACGACATACAGAGAAAAATTAAGTTCAATGCTTCCAAGCATGGGTCAACTTGATTCTGAGCATGCCTGGGTTTGGAACCGATGCTTTTGCATACTAACTATCGGTTTTGACCTATCGGTCAGGCGTCCATCGGTCCAATTTTAAAGCAAGTTCTCTGTTTTTGGACCGAAGGACAACAGACCGATGGAGCCTACACACGGTCGGTTTGGACCGATGAAACTGAACTTCAGTCCGTTTTCATCAGTTTGGACATGTGTACAGGGCCTTAGGGTTTCTTGGCACTGCCAAGGGTAGACAGGACCCAATGCAAAAAAATAAAAATAAAAAGTATCATTCAGTGAGGAGCAGTTTAAAAATACAACATCAGAATCACATATTTCCTTTAAATAACATGCCTGAGGGATGTCGTAAACCTGCATGTGAAGTGATGAATCTGTGGGATGTACTCCAGCAAAAGTGACCCATAAAAAATATACATTGTTACTAAATTTAATTTTCTTCCCCGGTGGCCTCAGTGTGTAAATAAAGCAGCTACAGTATGAGATCCATATGGATCTATCTTAAATAGCAAAGTACCCTCCATATGTTGAGGAGAAGGAGGAGGTTCATGTTTTTCTGTACTGTACTGGATTAACGAATTATACTTTCTAATTATTATTTTTTCTCAGTTGGCCTTAGGTTGGCTTAAAACCTCAGGCATAAAAAAAAACAATTGCCACACTAAATAAATAGTGATATATACATATGAAATAAAAAAAAGTGACAATGATCAGTCCATAGGTTTTCATTATAAGTCCATATAGAAATGAATGTGGTGAAATCGTTGGAACACGTTTCCAAAGATAACGAACAACCATACACCCAAGTGTGCCTTCCACCCTATTAATACAAGATGTGCCCTTACCAGATAGCTAGACTCCACATTATAGGAGTCTCGTCAGACATGGAATCACACATCATGAAGGATCCTTGACATTCCTGACACTTTCCAAAAATGCAGCGGCTGAAAAAAAGCAAAGACGTGAACGAGTCCTATAGCAAACCATGTTAAATGAAAATATAAGCATTTAATGAAATGCTGGGTACCTGAATAAACATGATTCTTTTCCAATATAGCTGTTGCTTTTGTCATTTTTGTCTCTGATACTTATTTAGTCACACACTTCTATAAATAAAATTAGCTTTCCATTAAATAGAAAATATTTAAGTGGTTCCATTTATAAATAATTGTATACATACAGTGACTATGGAAGTCTTTTTACAAGTAAATACTAGCAAACATTACTTTCTAGTTTATTATATGGGCAGTTCAAATTTTCTAAAATTGAAAAAAATATAAACATGTCTTCCATCATGGAGAAATAATGGGCCAGATTCCCGTAGAATTGGGCAAATCAGCAGCGGCGTAACGTATGACATTTACGTAACGCCGCCGCAAGTTTTACGGGCAAGTGCTTGATTCACAAAGCACTTGCCTGTAAAGTTGCGGCGGCGTAGCGTAAATCCCCCGGCGCAAGCCCGCCTAATTCAAATGATCCGGGTAGGGGGCGTGGATCATTTAAATTAGGCGCGTTCCCGTGCCGAACGTACTGCGCGTCCCTAAAATTTCCCGACGTGCATTGCGCTAAATGACGTCGCAAGGACGTCATTGGTTTCGACGTGAACGTAAATGGCGTTCAGCCCCATTCATGGACGAGTTACGCAAACGACGTAAAATTTTCAAATTTCGACGCGGGAATGACGGCCATACTTAACATTGGATAGACCTTTTACATTAGGCATATCACTTTTGCTTATACAGCAAAAAAAAAAAAAAAAAACCTTTAAAAACAGTTCCTTAACTTTAAAAGCTCTCTACTTGACAGCAATTAGTATGCTTTTGTGATGTGTACTTTGTTATTAGAATTATGTTTTCAGTATAATTACACCATGTGCAAGCTAGCCATTCTTCTTGCTCTAAAGATAAGCGAATCAATCTTTAGAATTTAGAACAGAGAATACGTTCTCAGTGAAATAAGTGCTTTTCTTAAGAGTGCCCACATGATTTGTAGGTCTGCTTTTTGTTTGCAGTATTGCTCATTTCCAATTCAAACATTTAGATCAACCTGACATGTATTTTTGCATATTTCAAATACTATATAATTTTTCATTAGGGGCTCTGTTTAATTTGGCAATTTTGGACTGCTTATGTGTTTTTTTGGATGACTGAAACAAGCAAGAATGTCTGGGTTTTTGAGATTCTGGCTAACAAGATAATGGATTTTACTAGCGGCTTCCAAAATGTTTCAGCATACGTAGTTTTGCGTCTGGTACACTAAATCAAAAATATCAGATTTTCCAAATAAAACATACAATTAAATTTTTAGATGTATATTGATCTTCAATTGTGTTTTGAACACACTTAGTTTGTTAGAATTCTGGCTACATCAACTAGCAAATGACACAGTTCCTACAGACCTACAGTTGGAACACATTTGAAAATGACTATTTAAAAGCATTGCATTATCCATACATATATTTATACATTTGCATGCTTCCAAACTATTTCTGAGTTGTAAGGATCCAAGGATGGCTGAAGAGAGAAAAGGATTGAAATGCCATCTAAGCTCACAACCACCAGCACTAAGATCGGTGGGCCTCTTTTAATGTTTCACAAGCTTGGTCAACACTGACATAAGCAGGCACATTGCCCCATAGCTGTTACATTATTGACAATAATCATGTAAACATCTAGCACACAGTTCTTGGTTGCGTTTTTAAGGTAGAAAAAGTAGTTAGTGGTGAATAAAGCAACCAAGGTGCCTTTGTGAGAATGCGGTTTAATTCTTCATTTTTTGCTCAAATACAAACATGTATTAACTCTGTATAGATAGATACACTACATGAGCAAGTCTACAAATGCCTGATCATCACGCCAAACACAGGATGTCAATCTGGAACAGGCAGAAGAAGGTCCGTGAAGCAAGCCGGGTTCAGAGCCAGGAGAGAAGCCAGAGCAGGTCAGGGGTAAACATAGGTAATTAAACAGGAGCACAAGGCACAGGAACACAGGAACACAGGATACAAGGCTGACGATAATCCAGCAATTTGTGAGAGCCACTGTGTCCTTATATAGGCCAGTAAACACTGGTAATTAGCACGTTTTGCATTTACGCACGTTCGCTGTCGCGAAAGTACGTTCACTGTTGCATGCCGATCGCTAATGCGCATGTGCGAATTAGATTGGCCATATTGGATATTGGCATACCTGTCAGTTTTTCTCTGGATTCTTCCCTGACTAGGGCCTTCCTTGAACTGTTACCACAAGTTTAAAAACTCACAGTTGTCTAAAATATCTGAGTATTCTTTCATATTTCAATCATTCTCAAAGGGTTTTGACATACTTTTGGCCACATAGGTAGGTATGATGGTCACTTGTCCACAATTTTTTGGACTGATAGTGTAGAAGAGAAGATGAAGAGAGTCCTGTAATAAACCAGAAGAATGGTTAAAATTTGACCATTTATTCATAGGAAAGAGACAGCTGGCAACTCCAGAATTCTTAAGTAAGTTAGTAAGTTAGTAAGCCATAACAGTTTGTATACAGATGGTTTCAGACGCGTTTCGGCAATAAGCCTGGTTCACATCACACATATGAAAAAAATGAATATATATATATATATATATATATATATATATATATATATATATATATATATATATATATATATATACACAACAATCTCAAAATAGGGTCTTCCCCTCCTTCAATAAGTAACATGTTGAATTAAACAATTAATAACCAATCACAAAGTGTCAGCAGGTGTGGTGCTGACAGAAGGAGGATAGAAAATATTACCTATGTACAACACCTAATATAATAAAATAGTCTTATCATAAGTGTATAACTATATATATATATATATATATATATATATATATATATATATATATATATATATATATATATATATAAAGATGTTCTAAAAATACATATATAATGTGATATACACAAATAAAGTTTGACTGGATAAGAACTACTAAAGTAATAGATCTACATTGTAGCAGTGATTCATTCCCTGGGGCATTCTCGTTTGGAGATGAAATATCCAGCAAACCTCACGCAACAGCAGTTTATGGTGAATATCCCTGCAACGAGAGAACAGTTTAAACCTCTCCAAACCTAAAAAGGAAAAAGATGCCAGAGAGATAAGAAAGCTGTTCAGCTGATAATCTCCGTTTTAGCTGCGAATTTGGAGACCTGGGAGAGGGGAGGGGTAGTGTATTGAAGAGAATGAGAGAAATCCTGATGAGAACTGAACACATCTGCAAATCAGATGTGTGCCCATAGAAGATAATGGGCCTGAATTTGCACCTGAGCCGCACCGCAATGCCTAGAAAACACACCTGTTTTTTCGGCAATGCGCAGTGCGAATCAGCCTCATTGAAAACAATGTATTTAGAAATGTTCTGCGAATTGGATGTGGTTTAAGCCGCACTCAATTCACATAGGTGTGAATCCGGCCTTAGAAGATGCCCCATGGAAATCTTAACTTACTCTAGTTCTTAAAGGTCTAGAAGCACAGCCTACATATTGCTTATTGCATTTCTTGCACTCGACAGCATAGACCACGTTGTCTGTGCCACAATTAATGTAGTCAGGGATGTAAAATTCCCATCCAGTGGCACATGAAACAACTGTCCTGTGTTGTCTAGAGTGCCTATTGTAAAAGCAACATGTAGTAGTACCGCAAATGTATGATCCCCTAGTATTGAACCAAGAATTATTTGGTCTGTCAGACTCGAAAAGACTGGGAGATAAAATGTTACCTAATGTTTTGGCAATGAGACTTGAGAATATGCAACCTGTCATGATTATTGGTGCTGAATCATTATCTGTGAGTATGGGTAAGTATTTATATACAATGGCCCGAATTCACGTAACACTTAGATACTCTCGAGATACGCCGCGTAAGTGCACATATGCGCCGTCGTATCTATGCGCCTGACTCTGAAAGCAAGATACGCCTGAAAATAGGCTTCATCCGACCGACATAAGTTTCCTACGCCGTCGTATCGTGGGTGCATATTTACGCTGGCCGCAAGGGGCGCTCCCATTTATTTACGATTTGAATATGCAAATGAGTGAGATACGCCGATTCACGAACGTACTTGCGCCCTAGGCATTAATATACGTGGTTTACGTAAGTCGTACATCCGGCGTAAAGTTAAGCCTCATAAAGCAGGTGTAAGTCAGCAGCATCAATGCAAATGGCTGCACCAGGGAACACAGCCGTCGTTTTTTACATTGTTTACGTAGTACGTGAATAGGGCTAGTCGTAGGTTACGTTCAAGCCGTAGGCAGTAATTTGACGTAAATTAGGCAGTTGTTTCGACGTGATTCTGCACATGCGCACTGGGAAGCGTCCATGGGACGGCGCATGCGTCGTTCGTTATTCGTATCTTGATGGCGCTCGGTCCATCATTTACATGGGGTCACGCCTCATTAGCATGGCTCACGCTCACTGCCACTTGCGACGAGTTACGCCGAGGGAACCCAGCATAGATTAAGGAGCAAGTGCTTTGTGAATAATGTGCTCGCCGCTCTGCGCTACGTCGGCGTAGTGTATATTCGATACGCTACGCCGGCATAACTATGCGCCAAGGTATGTGAATCCGGGCCATAATTTTTATTTGTATTGAATTCCAAAAAGAAGGCGTGACAAATGTAACCGCACCCTTTGCCCTGGTATCCACGCCAGCTTTGCTGGTTTTGTCTCTCCCATGGCTGGCATTCTCTAAAAGGGTAAGTCTATTTTGCCCTGAGGCCAGATGAGCTGTTCTAGCAATGTTCCATTTGTCATAATGTTGTGACTGAATCCTAGAGGCAATAATATTGAATTCTTTGTTAAATGCTTCTTCAGTAGAGCAGTTCCGTCTGGCCTTGGTAGACTCCCCTATCGGAATAGATCGCTTAGTGTGTATGGGATGAAAACTGCAAGTCAGAAGTAACGAATTTCTCACACACTTCTTGCGATATGTACAGCATCACCCATTAATGTTATATGCAAAAAAGTAATAGTGTCATTATGGCTGTCAAACAGTGTTGCCAACCCAGCAAAGTGAAATTTACACCAATTTTTTAATGACAAACAATCATGACATTTACTGACAAAGCCACATTTTTTATTGGCACAAAAAAAAAGTACCTACAATTGTTGTTTTCAGTGCTAATCAGTGCACATATCAATATTTAAATATAAACATGTAGCTAGTGCTATTAGCAATGTGTTTAATTTAAACAAAAGTCAAAAACCATATTTGTTTAATTAATATAGGATAGCATACAGGAGGTGAACTGTAGATAGAGGCTTCAGACAGGATACAGGAGATAGAAAAACAGAGATTGCAGGCCAGGGGTCTGGTGGTGGGACTCTATGTTCAAGTTGGGGCTTGTTTGCATGCTTGCTCACTCACCAGGGAGCTGCAGCCAGGGCAGGGTGTGCTCAGTGCCGGCCAGTGGCCAGTGGCACTCGTCAGGGCCTTGTGTATCTGTCCAGGGGGTCTGCCCAGCCAGGTCCCCGCTGTCCATCTTTCTTGTGGTGCTGCTTTCTTGCAGTCGCTGCTGGTGCTGCCAGTCCTCCGGCTCCCCTGCACCGACACTGTCCACTCCGAGTCTCCTCCTTCAGCCCGCTCGGCTACTGGCATTCGGCTTATGGTATTACATCATCGGTGGGCGGCGGTGGGCCAGGTGGCACGGACTCAGATCAGATTGGTGCAGTTCTCACCCAAGCCTGTCACAGCCATTTTTACTGGTTTTCTGGTCTTACGGGCATTTACGGGCAGGATACTCTGTTTTTACGGGCTGCCCGTAAATCTACGGGCGGTTGGCAACACTGCTGTCAAAACTGAATTGCAGATTAAGGGGATTATCGTTAACTCAGGACACAAAAGAAGCACAATCTAGAGAAGAGCTATCCCAAACTATGAGCAGGTCGTGTATGTATTGACCATACCATAGGATAGAACCCGCAAATGGGTTGGTGGCAGAGAAGAGGAACCTCTCCTCCCACCAACCCATGTGCAGGTTTGCCAGGGAAGTGCCAGAAACTATGAATCAGACCGAGACAGAAGTACAGTTAAATCACACTTGTTTAATAATAAAAGTAAATAGAACAAATGTAGTCAAAACTTAGCCAAAGTTTGGTAACTGGAACGGATAGTCAGACAAGCCAAAACTAAACACTTTCAATGTGCATGAAGTCAGATAGGACCTTGCACTTCATAGTTGAGGGTAAATCTAAAGAAAATTGAATAAAAAAATTGTGTATGGCCAACCTAAGTCTCTGTGATGTTAACCAGGTGAAGGCAGAGATCATCTGGGCTGGACGGCTTAAGTAGGCAGGACTGACGAGCAGGAAGTCCTCAACAGGTGAGTCATTGTGGAGAGATAGGAGCTGTAAATTAGCCGACAGCTGAGTGGCCAGCTCAGAGAAGGAAGGGCTGAGCCCAACCTGGTCAACACTAAAATAATTGCGAGTAAGAAGAAATTCAACTGTCATCACCAGGAACTCTCTAAGAGCTATGTCATAAATGCTATACTGTGTTAAATGATAACGGAGACCCTCGATTGCCAGATCATGGGCAATACAGGAATACTGTGATTTAACATTTAATGTAAGCAACTGATAGCCGCTTTGTCATTTCACCTCTTGTATGTGTGTTAATACTGATGTGGTGTCTTTACTATAACTTTGTAACTAGTGATTGCAGGTATTGGGCTGTTCATTGCCCTAATTTTTCAAAAAGGAAGCCAATGCCCACAAATATTGGTCTCCCTTGTGCGAGCAATACTTTTGGTACGGTCCAGTGCGATTCAGCCCATTCTAAATCAATAGCCTCAAATCACACTACACTGCACCGCATGTGAGATGCAAAGGAACACGCAGTGCCTTCTTGTGCGTTTATGATATGAACTGGCCCTTCAACATGTTTATACATGTTCTAAGCCTTTTATCAGCTCCTGATTTAAATTGTCTTTAAACAAAGCTAAAATAAATGCACCCAAGTTGCAAGTAAAGACTGCATTATGCCATTTAAAATCATTACATGCATCTACATACATTTAGTAATGTCCTATAAATGCATATAAATATAAATAATCACATGATCATGTCAATAACTCGACTGAGGGATTGGAAACAAAACTGAAAAAAACGTTTGGATGCCTGATACTGTCCTAATCACACAGGCACAGATTTTTTTTTTTATTACAAGACTGTGTGTGTAATGGTACAGAAGGCTATTACTCAGCATGTGATAGAGAATGACAGCTTATTTCACACCATATGAAGTACTGAAATACAGCAGAGAGCAAATATTCAAAACACTACATAGTTAAGAAACAAACTATAAAATAATCCAAACAAGAGAAAACATTGAACATACATTTAAAAATATTACTTATAGTGTAATTGACTTATTTTTATATATAAGAAAACAATAATGCAGTATCACTGAAGATTCTTACTCCCATACATTGAGGATTTTAATCTTGCTTAACTGTGAGTTTTCAGGGTTTTTATATTTTTTTATGTTTTTCTGGTATTATGGGCCAGATTCACGTACACTAGCGGCGGCGTAACGTATCCCGTTTACGTTACACCGCTGCAAGTTTTCAGCGTAAGTGCCTGATTCACAAAGCACTTACCTGTAAACTTGTGGCGGTGTATCACAAACACGTCCGGCGCAAGCCCGCCCAATTCAAATGGGGCGTGTACCATTTAAATTAGGCGCGGTCCCGCACCGGACGTACTGCGCATGCTTCGTTCGTTAGGAAATTCCCGCCGTGCTTTGCGCGAAGTGACGTCATTTTTTTGAACGGCGACGTGCGTAACATACTTTCGTATTCCCGGACGTCCTACGCAAAAAAAAAATTAAATTCGAAGCGGGAACGACGGCCATACTTTAACATGGCTCGTGTAAAGTTAAGGCATGTAAAACGAGGCTTAACTTTGCGACGGGAAAAAATTACTAGCCACTACGTAACGAACGCGAAAACCGTTGTGGATCGCCGTAAATGCTCATTAGCATACCCGACGCAGGAAAACGACGCGAACTCCACCCAGCGGCGGCCGAAGTATTGCATCCTAAGATCCGAGGGTGTAAGTCAATTACACCTGTTGGATCTTAGGGCTATCTATGCGGAACTGATTCTATGAATCAGCCGCATAGATACGACAAGAGATACGACGGTGTATCAGGAGATACGCCGTCGTATCTCTTTTGTGAATCTGGCCCTATGTCTCCAAATATACAGCTGTTGTAGAAAGCAAAAATGTAAGACTCTATGTACATGTTCAACATGCATATAGTAGTTATTTTATACAGTACAAAGGGCGTAAGGTGATTAGGGGCTGTGGCATTCAAGTAATGTTCAGATGGCATTCAGGGGCCTAAGATGTGCCAAGAACATTATTTTCAATATTATATCACTGCCATCTGAACCATCAATAAAATGCAAAGGAAAACATAGATTTTCTGACCCTAATGTCTGTATGTCAAAAAATAAATTGAGAACTCTTGGATCATGAAGTGTGTTTCTAGTCTTCATTTATCTGTTTTCAGTGATCCTGTATCCTCTGTGGTCTTATTTTCCTATTCTTAGCTGAAAGAGTTGGAATCTGGTGTGTTTGTACAATGATGTTGTACAGGAAACCTGTTATGGGTGTACAAAGATGTGGTGCAGGAAACCTGGTTGATGGGGACAAGGGCCTCATCCCCACAACCCTTGCCCGGTGGTTGTGGGGGTCTGTGGGCGGGGCTTATCAGAATCTGGAAGCCCCCTTTAACAAGGGGACCCCCAGATCTCACCCCCCTATGTGAATGGGTATCGGGTACATTATACCCCTACACATTCACCAAAAAAGTGTCAAAATGATAAAAATGACAGGAGACAGTTTGGGAAAAGTTCTTTATTAAAAAAAGTGTCCCACAATGTCCATTCATCTTCGATCACAGCATCCGACGACCCGAGAAAAAAAAACTGAAAAAATCTGCCTCCATGGGAGGCTCCTGCTGACTGTAGGCTTTCTGCATTGACAGCTGATATATAGCTGAGGGCGGGCCCACCTGGTGACATAAATGGATAACCCTGTCCCCTCTGATGTTACGTGATGTCACATGATGTCAGAAGGGGGCTTCCAGTTTCAGGACAGGGTGTTTTGGGAAAGCCCATGTTGAAGGCATGTGGCCTGGTACGGTTCAGGAGGGGGGTGATCTCTTGTCCCCCCTTTTTCTGTGGCCTGCCAGGTTAAGTGCTCGGATAAGGGTCTGGTATGGATTTTGGGGGGACCCCCTTGCAATTAATTTTTTAATTTTGGCGCAGGCCTGGTAATGGACTGAGGGGGGACCCATGACATTTTTTTCAATGGTTTGTATCTATATTGCCAGGATCCAGCAATACATTACAGCCGCGAGCAGTTTTAAATGACATTTTTCTTTACAAATGTAATTTTGCTGCTCTCATTCATAAAACTATGTACGGCTGCCTTACATAGAGTGGGGCATGGACCCATTGAGCCATGATTGGCCAATCAGCAGCTGTCAATGCACTGCGATATTGCAGTGCATTGACTGTCTCGCCATTCATTATGGTGCATTCTGTGAGCGCTCAAATTTCCCGCAAACTCCCCATAATGTTCTGGGCCATTTTTACCTCTTTAACCACTTCAAACCGTGAGTTTTCACCCCCTTCCTGCCCAGGCCAATTTTCAGTTTTCAGCGCTGTCACTCTTTAAATGACAATTGCATGGTCATACTACACTGTACCCCAATGAAATATTGATCATTTTTTTCCCACAAATAAAGCTTTCTTTTGGTGGTATTTGATCATCTCTGCGGTATTCATTTTTTGCGCTATAAACAAAAAAAGACTGACAATTTTGAAAAAAAAAACACAATATTTTTTACTTTTTGCTATAATAAATATCCCAATTTTGAAAAAAAGATTAGTTTAGGCCCAAATGTATTCTTCTACATATTTTTGGTAAACAAGCAATAAGCGTATAGTGATTGGTTTGCGCAGAATATATAGCACCTACAAAATAGGGGATAAATTTATGACATTTTTATTATTATTATTTTTTTACTAGTAATGGCGGTTATCTTCATCTTTTGTCAGGACTGCTAATTGCAGCGGACACTTTAGACACTATTTTGGGACCATTGATACTTTAGGAAACATTTTATAGAATTTGTATTAAAATTGTGAATATAGTAGCAAAAATATTTTTGTTTCCAGCAAATTCCAGCAAACTTTATTTTTTTTTTTATTTATTTTTTTAATAGAATGGGAGAGCTTTACTCTCACTTCCTGTCAGATCAATAAAGCCACAAATAAAATAACATGTTTTAATAAACTGAGGAAGGGTTTAGGATATCTGATAATGTTTGTATTGCTGTTTGTGCCATACTATTCTAGTGATGACTCCTACCCGACATTTCTTATACAGACATGACAGGGACAGTAAGAGGGGGTCAAAGTGCTTCTTGGTATCATAGACTTGAGAAGTTTCAAAAGATGTAATTCTTCCCCACCTAAAAATGTTGTCTGGACTTTAATCACTACACCACCATTGTGAGTTTTTGAATAGCAGAGTGGTGGACTATTATTTACCCAGCCTTGTTTCCAAGCAGCAAAATTACCCACAAGTGCCCATTTCCCCTGTTAATGTTCATATCACTCATCACAGATACAGTATACCAAGCCAATATGAGCTCTGTACCATATGATTGCTGTGATGAGCAATCACCATGATCACAAATGTAAACATGGTACTGTTTACATCACTAATCCCTCCTCTGACAACAGAGGAAAGAGTGGAAATATTAGTAATTTTTGAATGGGAAAGGAATGAATTCAGCAACTGCAGATCCCGACATTCATTTTTGCTAACTGTAAAATTGCTTTTTAACTCTTTACCCCCCCCCCCCCACACACACACACAGACATGTTTGCGCTCTACCCTGTCTCTGTAAGTGATCTGTATAATATTTTACCTACCTTATCCTACACTTCTGTACATTAACCCTTTCATCTTACCACTGTATGTGTCCAGTTCATTAACTTCTTCACCTCTACCTCCCCCTTTGCATGACCTAATGTACCATTATCAAGCTCCCTGTATTATCCACCTGAATTTCCAAAACATTGAGGCAAAACAATGAAACCTTAGAGCATCTAATTTTAAATAAGGGGTAATTTTGGGGTTTCACATTGTCCTGATATTTTTATTTGATATGTTTCTATAATAGAAATTTTTCTTTCAAAATGTGATCTTTTTTTCTTTTTTTAGTAATCTATTTAATAACCTAGTAGTCATTAAATATCACTATAGAAAGCTCTATCTGTCTTGAAAAATTACATAACATGTCTTTGGGTACAGTATTGCATGACTGAATTATTTTTTTAGTCAAAGTATCACAGCACTTAAAACTGAAAACATTTATTTAATGAAGGGGAATGGCAGGCTAGTATTCAAGGGGTTAAGTAGGTGTAGCCCTCAGTAGACATAATTCAATTTTCTTTAAAGTTATTCAGCTCTGTTTGGCACTCTGTTTCATTTGAGTTTATTAGGCCTCTGAAGCTGTCCATGTACTGATCAAATTGTGTTTAATTCCTGATGAACCAGCCACCCTACCACCCAACATACCTAGATCCAAAAATCAAAGGAGCGGGGTGGTCAGTTCCTGGACCAACAGTGACTGCAGCCAATCAACTACAATCACTATTTCACAGTGTCCAATGTATGCTGACAGCCACTGGCAGTAGTTTTACAAATACACTAGTCCAAACAGGGGATTCATCCACCTGTGCTGTTGGATATTACATTTAGCCATGAGGTTGACTTAAAAAATTATTAGTGTATGGCCTACTTTATAAGGGTTACCCAGGGTGAGGCTTATGGGTCCCAGAGGTAGTTGAGACTATTTCTGTGATGTCTCATATGAATTAGTTACTGGATATAGAATATTGTGTGGAGATTTGATTATTTTCAATACTGTGCAACTAGTTTACAGCTAGCCCGTGTTTAACCCTTTCCCCAAGATATATCTATGTGCTGCTTTATCATTATCAACAAATACAGCAATTAGAATAACAATAGTATATATGGTGTTTCAAATTATTTATATTCTGTGATATTCTACTACATATCAAAATTAGCATATGGAGGAGGAAGGCATAGTAAAATGTATTCTTTGAAAAATGTGTTGATTTATTAAAAAAATGCTTTGCAAATATAACTAGTTAGTCACAAATAACCACTTTGCACATTCTCTCAGGTATTTGGGCATAAACATACAAGTCAAGATGACTCAGAAAATTCCAAAGCTGCCTATAAATGGGCATTTGGAGCTAGATATCTATTTTCAGAGCATTGCTGGAAAGATATTTCTGTTACAAGTAAGGTTCTAAATAGATCGTTTTTGTATGAGAAAATATAAAAGCAACATCATGACTCTAAAGATCATGGTATTTAGTTTCTTTCACATATAAATAACTGTTGTTTTTTTTTCTCCCAGGCATAAGAATGCACTCACTCATTTTCAAATAGCAGCAAAAAAAAGACAGTGAACCATCCCTATTGTATGTTTTATTATTGTATTTGCTACTTTGGCTACTTGTCAGCTTTTTTAGTATAGTGGAATATGCGGAATGCCATGTAATTCGTTTAATAGTTGTTCTGGAAATTTTATAGATAGGCATCTCCTATCCTCATATTGAGTAGTGGTTCCAAATTAATATTAACTACTGCAATAGGGAACAGACCCAAAAATACCCTCAGCATCTTTCCAAGTCACTGTTCTGTTTATTCGGCACAATTTAAGTTTTTTAGATACATGCTTATGTAAGTATCACATTGAAGTAAAAGTTCACCCAAAACTAATCCAAACAAAAATTGCTATACATACCATTCCTAAAGCCGATCTGGTCTGGTCTCCAGCAGCGGATGCTGTGTGCAGGAGAGAACTGACAATGGCTGGGAAATGTCAGGGAAGTGATGTCACCCGTAGACTTACTATGGGGCTTCTGTTGTCGGCTGCCTCTCCTGCACATCCCTACTAAACACTGAAGCTGCCGCTGACAGCTCAGCATGGGACCGGACAGGAGCAGCTGCAGAAGAGGTAAGCACAGCAATTTCTTCTTTACAGGGCTAGATAGATTTGTTTTAAAATGTGGCTGCGAGTAGGTTTAGCGTTTGTTAGGTGTTGGCTAAATTTCTACTTTAATTTTACAACTGTGCTTTTATAGTAACAAGGGGTGTAACATAGGAGGGCTAATTTCCAATCAGGCCATGTGAACAATGGCCCAGATTCAGGTAGATCCGCGCAATATTTGCGTGGGCAAAGGGCAACGATTTTTGCTCTGCGCCCACGCAAATATTTCGATTTGCCCGCGATTCACGGAGCAGTAGCTCCGTAAATTTGCGCGGGCGCTATGCTAATTAGCCCCTGGCGTAAGGGCGCCTAATGTAAATGATCCCGCCGGGGGCGGGAATCATTTAAATTAGGCGCGCTCCCGCGCCGAGCAAACAGCGCATGCTCCGTCGGGAAACTTTCCCGACGTGCATTGCGGCAAATGACGTCGCAAGGACGTCATTTGCTTCTAAGTGAACGTGAATGGCGTCCAGCGCCATTCACGAATCACTTACGTAAACGACGTGAAATTTAAATTTCACAAGCGGGAAGGGTGGCTATACTTTAGCATTGGCTGCCCCTGCTATTAGCAGGAGCAACCTTGCGCTAAAGTCGCCGTACGGAAACTCCGTACCTTGCGTGCGCAGGGCCCGCGCAACTTTTGTGAATCGGTGGTAGTATGCAATTTGCATACTATACGCCGATCACAATGGCCGCGCCCCCTAGCGGACAACGCAAGAATGCAGCCTGAGATATGAATGCATAAGGAGGCTTATGCCTGTCATATCCTAGGCTGCAGTCCGCGTAGCGATGTTCCTGAATCAGGGGCATTCGCTACGCGGGAGCAAAACAGCTATTGCGCCGCGCAACCTATGGTTGCGCGGGCGCAATAGCTTCTTGAATCTGGGCCAATGAGTTCAGTGTGTAATACATCAGCAAAGCACACAACATGTTTATAAATCTATGTTGCAAAGGAATAAAAATAAAAATGTGTTATAGACGATAGATAGATAGATAGATAGATAGATAGATAGATAGATAGATAGATAGATAGATAGATAGATAGATAGATAGATAGATAGATAGACAATCATTTGAATGTAGATAGGTACAGCTAAATATTTTTAATTTGCTGTGCTCTAATTGTATTGTACATTTCACTTGAGGCAGAGAAACAACAATATTAAGTTGGCCATGGAAAATGTTATTTAGAGATAAAGCCAAACAACTCCAGTTTAAAACCCCCCTCAATCCTTGTGGCCCCACCTCCCTTTCGAGCAACTCTGGCACCCTTTACAAAAAATTATATATATATACAAATGGAAGTGTTTTCATTCCAGTGTAATGTAGAGATGAGCCTATGTAAGTTTGCTCGCAAGCAAACCAAACATATGGGGCATTCGTGGGAAATTTGAGTGCCGCAGAAACACCCTATATTGCACTGTGAAATTGCAGTGTATTGACGTCTGATGATTGACCAAAGCATGCACCTGACCTGCATGCTTTGGCCAATCACAGTGCGTTCTGCTATGAGAGCCATAACTGGCCAAAGGCAGGGGGACTAAGGTCACGCCCCATAGTATATAAGGCTACTTTCATAGTGGACGTGTATAGTGTGTGGATAGAGATAAATTAAGCTAGATTAGGTAGGCAGGTTAGTTAGTGGCATGCAGGCAGTGTATTATATATATATATATATATATATATATATATATATATATATATATATATATATATATACAGTCTAATATATATATATATATATATATATATATATATATATATATATATATATATATATATATTTATATATATATATATATATATATATATATATATTCTCTGCACTTAATGTAGACTAAATATTCAGTGCAGACTCTATACTCAGTGCAGGCAGTGTAGTATATATGGATGGAGGAATAATTTTACAGACTGAAAATGCAAGATTTGAAAACCTGCTAGAGTTCATTAATACGGGTGAGATAAAGAAAAGGTCTGTTCCCTTTAATCAGTAAACTACATCATAAATAAGTAAAAGCACTGCAGGTGTTACATAACTTTAGGACATAAATAGCTAAAGCAGATAAAATCTTGCAATGTAGTTAAAAAGGGCAATCAGCTTCCAAAAGACCAGCCTAAGGGTTTATAAATGACTGCTAGACAATACTTTTCCTGGGAAGCACCACGTGTAAAGTCACATTTGCATCATTTCCACATCTGTCATTTACAGCAGGGGCAAACTATTAGTTTGTTTAAAATCTAATTATTCCTACATCCTGTGTTTTATATACACTAAAACCCCATAGAACGCCAAAATAAAAACACTGAGCTGAAGATGGCATTTTCCAAGTTACTTTCAAGATTTACAAAATCTATTATTAATTACAAACAGTAAAAAGAAGATAAACAATTGCAAAGTAAGGATTAATTACTATTAGTCTTAAAGGGACTCTAAACTCTAAAAAAAAAACATATTCAAGTATGAATCCTTAATTCAAAAACGTACCTTGAGTCAAAAAGCAAGATTGGTTGAGGGTTTAGGTTTAGCTTTAGTGATATGTGTAGGTGTTAGATTAGAGGTTAGGCCAAGGTCCAAGAGTACAACAATTTTTCTTTTATACCTAGTTCCTTTGCCCAAAATACTGCTGCTATTTTTTATCACCAGCATAACATACTGATCTAGTTACAAATAGTACAGAAGAGCAGGTTTTTAAACCATCAATACATATTGATAAAGTAATTGACAACAAGCCAATCACATCCCATACATAGCTAAACAAAAACAAAAGAAAAATGATGGAAAAATCTAAAGAATCCGTTTAAGTGTGCATGTATTTGTGAAGAATGAAAGCAGTAAACAAGCCTCTTCAAAATGTGACCTAAAAACCCTTTGAGGGATACCCTCTTCAAACTCTAATGAGTAGCTGAAGCTAATAATCACATTCACTAGTGCCATAGGCCATTCTCTATTTACTACATTGGATGAGGAACTGATCCAACATTTTGATGAGGTTTTTTGTTAACAAAAACTGCAATAAAAGTGATTTTAAGTTTATTTATATATTTTTATAATTTATGTATAATTTTTCGTGAGTATTTCTCTCTAAATGTAACCAATATAGTTAGGGTTTTCAAGTAGAAGGCACAAGTATTCTGTTCTGCTTTCTCCATTCCAATATTCTGTAAAATGTTAATATGTAGGTTATTCAATTTCTTTAAAAATAAACTTGAATCAGCGTCACTATATTTAGACTTTATAGTATTCTTGGATTGTAAAATATATTCAATAAGTTAGCAAGCTCCCTGGATTCTGATTCATATGTATTGCAGAAAAATGAAAATTCTTTAGCTATAGCAATTTACCAAGAGCAATACAGTAAAGTATGATGGCCAAGAATAAACTGAGGTTCTCTTGTACTCTCTTATGAAAAGTTCAAAAATTAATATGAATAATATTTTAAAATCTAGAATGCATGTATATCAGCACAGGGATCATTGTAAACTCTTTGAAAAATATTTTCACCAGAACAGTATTAGACCTTTGTAACAGGGCTGTGTGAAGAGCAATGTATAAGTTTAAAGTTTGGTGACTCTTTTTAATAAAGAAGATTTTCCTTGTACAGCCTTAGCATCAAAAGAGAATGTGCATAACCTTTATATTGGTTGTACATATATGGATATTTGATTACTTTTAAAAGGCACTCAGCTTCATATTGTTTACATATTATTATGTTGCTTAGTGAGTGAGTGAGAAACTTATATAGCGCAACACATGCAAACTGAATCGCCTCTGGGCGCTTAGTATCCGTTCCCTACTGTCCTTTTGCCTTCAGAAAAGATGGGTTTTGAGTTTTTTCTGAAGGCCAGGTGATTCACCTCCATTCGGATGCTGGTTGGTAGAGCTTTCCATAGTCTAGGTCCTTGGACTGCAAATCTTCGTTCTCCTTTTGACTTGTATCTGGCTTTGGGTATCTGGAGTAGATTTTGGTCGGAGGATCGGAGAACGCGATTGGGGTTGTGACATTTTTTGCATAGGTATTGGGGGGCATTTCCTTGAACACACTTATGCGTTAGACAGAGTGCCTTGAAAGTAATTCTGTCTTTTACTGGCAACCAATGAAGGGATCTCAGTGAAGGCGAGATTGATTCCCATGTTTTTTTCCCAGTCACGAGTCGAGCGGACGTATTTTGAACGACTGCTATGTCTTCTTTCGGGATAAAGGGAACGAGTCTACGTAGTAGGCGCAGCAGATGGTGGGATCCGCTGACTACTGACCCTATTTGTGCATCCATTGTCATGTGGGTGTCAAAAATGACTCAGAGACTTTTGACTTTGGTGCTAGGGGTGATGATTTGTCCCAGAATGGGTGGCGGTGTCCATGTTGGTGCGGGAGATCTCTTTCGGTTGGCGTGAAACAGGAGAAGTTCTGTTTTTGAGCCGTTGAGTTTAAGGTAACTCTTTGTCATCCAATTTTCTATCAAAGTAAGGCATTTCTCTAGTCCGAGATATTGATCCTTATTGTTGCAGATGCAAAAATTTAGTTGCGTGTCATCCGCGTAGGAGTGGTAGAGTAACTTCTGGTTACTGATGATTTAAAAAAGAGGACGAAGATAGATATTGAACAATACAGGCGACAAAGGGGATCCCTGAGGGACTCCGCATGACAGAAGTGAAAGGACCTAGTTTCACTATTTGTGATCGGTTTTCCAAGAAGGAGGAGAACCAGGGTAAATCCGAATCCTCGACTCTAGCTACTTCAGCTAGGCGAGTCAGTAATAATTTATAGTCTACAGTATCAAATGCTGCGCTTAGGTTCAACAGTACCTGAAGACAAGATTCTCCTTCGTCTGCTGCTTCGAGAGCGTCATCCCATATTTTGAGTAGTGCTGTTTCTGTTCCGTGACCAGGACGGAAACCCGATTGAAATGGAACAAGTAATTTATGGATGTCTAAGTGATGTTGTAGCTGTTATCTTGGAGAAGACATTTAGGCCTGTTATGGGTCGACGATGGTTTGGGTCTTTGGGGTCAAGGGTGTTTTTTTTTAAATTGGTTTGATTATGCCTTGTTTCAGTAAGGTTGGCACCATGCCTTCCTTGAATGACTGGTTTATGAGATCCGTGATAGCTGGTGCCACAATATCGGCACATTCTTTCAGCAATTTGGTGGGGATGATATCATTAGGCACTGTGCTATCTCGCAGAGTGCTGATGATATTTTTAGTGGCATCGATGGAGATGGGCTTTAAAGTGAAATTAGTTGATTGCGGCATATTTGTGTGGATATTAGCTTTTTGATTTAAAGGGGGGGTCGATGAAGGTTCTAATTTGCTGAATAATTTCACGGATTTTGTCAATTTTGTTAATGAAATAATCCGATAATTCGTTGCAAAATTCTTGTGATTCGAAATTTGGGGCCTCTAGGCAGACTGGGTTCATGGACTGAGCGACTAAATTAAAAAGTTTGCGGGTGCGGTTCAGGGCATTTGCGATGATATTCGAACAATGATCTTTTTTGGCCTTAAAGATTTCTTTGTGATTCACCTGATGAATGTGTTAAGAGCTCACACGGAATGCCACCTTTCCACATGGAATTACCACCTAGCCTGTTTCATTTTCAGCAATAGCTTGTTAGGGAATTCATTACACATCAAGAATTTTCTTAGAAGTGTAGCATGGTCCCCTAGGGGACTGCTGAGAATTACCTGCTCATATGCATGACCATGACCAAGTGAACCTTCCAACCCACCTGACACTCTGGGTTCAGACATCCTTGTAGTACTGTGTGGCAATAATCAAACAACTCAGTACAATTAGGTGCTGAAATATTTTACTTGAACCAAACAAAGTAAAGTTATTTCAAAGACAGAGGTAATAAATCTGCTGAGCCGAGATAACAAAGCAAACTTAGCAAACAAATTTCTCTCAAAGACACAAGACATTGGTTTAGCAACAACAATATTATATACATATATATGCACTCCCTTTTGATCAGAGGTCACCTCCTAGTGGATGTTTCAGTAAATGACTTATGCTGCCACACTGAGAAAGATGTAATCTAGCCAGCCTATGCTATCCTAATGAAGGGAGCGGGTCTACAGAGAGTAATATAGGGGCCTTCCTATAAGTAATGGCAACAGAGTTCCGCATTGCAGATCGTTGGGCAGATCCACAAAAGGATTACGCCGGCGTATCTATTGATACGCCGGCGTAATTTAAAATTTCCCGCGTCATATCTTTGTTTTGTATCCACAAAACAAGATACAACGGCATCTGGGATCGATCTGACAGGCATACGTCTTAGTATGCCGTTGGATCTAAGCTGCAATTTTTCGGCGGCCGCTAGGTGGCGTTCCCATCAAAATCCGCGTTGAGTATGCAAATTAGCTAGTTACGGCGACCCACGAACGTACGTCGGCCCGGCGCATTTTTTTATGTCGTTTTCGTTCGGCTTTTTCCGGCGTATAGTTAAAGGTGCTATATGGTGGCGTACTCAATGTTAAGTATGGCCGTCGTTCCCGCGTACAATTTTGAATTTTTTACATCGTTTGCATAAGTCGTTCGCGAATAGGACTTTGCGTAGAATGACGTCACAGTCGTAAGCATTGGCTTCTTCCGGTCAAATTTCGAGCATGCGCACTGGGATACCCCCAGGGACGGCGCATGTGCAGTTAAAAAAAACGTTGTTTACGTCGGGTCACGACGTATTTGCATTAAAACACGCCCCCATTACATCCATTTGAATTCCGCGCCCTTACGCCGCAAGAGATACACTACGCCGCCGTCACTTACGGCGCAAATTTGTTGAGGATTCAAAACAAAAAAAGTAAGTTACAGTGGCGTAGTGTATCTTAGATACGCTACACCTGGCGCACTAATGCGCCGTTGTACGTGGATCTACCCCCTTATGTTCTTTGTCAGCTATTGGGTATAATGACAGCAATAGATTCCTGGTGGTGAAGATCTAAAGACATCTGAACACAGCGTTCAAGCAATGCAGTAAAGTGTTCTTGGGGTAAAGATGTCTGTGCAAAGTGTCTCTGTAATAATGGCAATGAATAGATAAAGGTCGAGCAATTTGCCCTCTCGCCAACGACCAAATCGCTCCGATTGTCTTCTGGACAGGAACCCGTGTAGCGTCACTAGTGCAGTGGATCTGCTGTCTCGGTCTTCCGAAGTGAAGCTTGCCACACACACCCCCACCTACAGGCAGGCAATCCAAGTGACATGTTGGCTACAGGATGCCACCAGCAAATAACAGAGCTAGACCCTCCTAGGCCTCACGTTGGAAGTAAGACTCCGCGTGGTAGGCCAAGACCTCTCTCCCTGTTGCAAAGAGAGGTCCGTGTTGCGTCAGCCCCAGGAGAAAGTGATCTCTGCACAGGCTTTCCACTCCCTTTATAGCAAAGCCCAGCAATCTTCATGTTACAGCAAAGATCCTTCGGATGTGTAGTCTTAGGCCGCATATACACGATCGGTCCATCCAATGAGAACGGTCCGAAGGTTAACCGATGAACCTGACTGATGGTCCGTCGCGCCTACACACCATCGGTTAAAAAACCGATCGTGTCAGAACGCGGTGACGTAAAACACAACGACGTGCTGAAAAAAACGGAGTTCAATGCTTCCAAGCATGCGTCGACTTGATTCTGAGCATGCGCGGGTTTTTAACCGATGCTTTTGCATGCTAACGATCGGTTTTGAACTTATCAGTTAGGCGTCCATCGGTTCAATTTTAAAGCAAGTTCTAATTTTTTTGACCGAAGGTTAAAGAATCTATGGATACATGGGTACAAAGCAACAATCTGAAGGAGAACTGTATGTCCCTTAATTCACTTTGTTGGCCACACAAATATGAAGTCACTGGTTAGACTAATTACCAAACGGACAAGCGATGTCTAGAAACACTGAAAGATACGGTGCTTTCTGCTGGCAGTCCATATCGTTACAGAATTACATCCCCTATTTTCTGCTATTCATGTACCACTGCACAACATATACAACTTTTTGTTAATCAAACTTGACGTGATTGTAGCCGTATTAGTGCAAAAAAAAGTATCACGGACAGTACTCATTTTTTTTGTTAATCAAAAAATTATAGATTGACACTTAAGATTAGATGAAAATTTACAGAAATAAATCAATCTGAGCAGTCATAAATTCAGCAATAAACAAATATATTACAACAGTATAGCTGGCCAGTAGTGTATGGATAATGTGCAATACAAAAGGATGCCAAATGCAAGGCTTCCTTTGAGGAACCTGCCCCCTCAATCCATTGCTCTTTCAAAGAGATAGGTTGGGTTTAGGGAGAACCCAAAGAATGGTATCCAAGCTCTTATGGCACCATTTTGTTAAGATGACATCACTTGCTCTAGTAACACTGAATCATTGATTCTGGTCTGATTGCTGTGTTATCGATGGATTGCTATACCATCACATTAGTGGCACTGAATCACAACATTTATAACATGGAAGCATAGAAATTGCCACTTCTCCAGGCTTGATCGAATAATACCTCATTCATGTGTTCTTGTGCTTCAGGACCCATAGACACATAGAGTATATCTGCCTTAAACGTCACATATAGTGTACAAATAGATAATTGTTTGTCTACACACAGTTTGACAGTAGTGTGATTTCAAAGAAGGATCATATTAGTTCCCCCCAAGAATGGCATTAGGTTACACAATTTATCTGTGTCTGCTTGCATGGGCTTGGAGCCGCTGTCCCCCCTCTATCCATGTCACTTTAAATTGCTTCATGTTTAAAGTTAATAAAAGTGTTGCTGACCCTTTACATTTTTAGAAGCTTATATGTACAGGTAACACCTGAGTGGTTCAAATCAGCATGTGACCTTTGAAGAATCTTCCAGAACTCTTTGGACCAGTATAAAAGGCAACAACCCACTTGGCTTATTGCTGTTGGCTGGACACTGGGAATTGCTCCTCCACCCGCCCAGCTTGTTGCGGACACTTTGTAAGTATGTCACTCTTGTATCAAGGGGGGGCATTGTTCTGTTAAATAAAAGTAATTTGAGTCCTATGACTGAGCTTTTTTGCAATGTTTACTATTCAAATGTGTTTCATTTCTATTGGATGTCATTTGAAAAATCTAATTCAAACCAATAAAAGTGTAGCGGCCATTATTCATGCCAATTGCTGTGTGTTTGATATATTTCTTTATTCATTTAGTGGGGGTTGTGTGGCCTGCAATCTCATAAATACACTATGCAATATTCACTTGTCAAATTCCCTTTGACTTTGTTTTTATATTACCTTTGAGCAGTCTATAGCTAACTAAACAAATTCTGGATATCTTCCATTGAAGTACAATACAATTTAATGAAAAAAAAAAATATTTGGAAAAAAAAGCAATATTTTTTACTTGTTGCTATAATAAATATCCCCAAAAAAGATACAAAATTGTTTATTTTTTTCAGTTTAAGCCAATATGTATTCTTCTACATATTTTTGGTAAAAAAAAAATTGTAATTGCGTATATTGATTGGTTTGCGCAAAAGTTATAGCGTCTACCAAATAGGGTATAGTTTTATGGCATTTTTATTATTATTTTTTTATAAGTAATTGCGGCGATCTGCGATTTTTATCATGACTGCAACATTATGGTGGACACATTGGGCACTTTTGATGCTATTTTGGGGCCATTGTCATTTATACAGCGATCAGTGCTATAAAAATGCACTGATTACTGTGTAAATTACACTGGCAGGGAAGGGGTTAACAACTAGGGGGCAAGGAAGGGCTTAAGTGTGTCCTAGGCCTGTCCAGGAAGTTATGGAGAAGCAATGGAGACTTTTTTTTACAACAAACTGGACACTGTAATGGCCGTGTAGAATAAATCAGAAGCTTTTTAATTTCTGGAAAATAAGTAATTTAAAGCTATATTAGTACATAGGGGAGCTGAAATTTCTTAAAAATATCTCCTATAGTCAGTCCCCTCCCCCCACAGTTAGAACACACACTAGGGAACACAGTTAACCCCTTGATTGTCCCCTAGTGTTAACCCCTTCACTGCCAATCGCTGTATAATTGTCAATGGTCCTAAAAATTTGTCAAAAGTGTTCGATATGTTCGCCATAATGTTGCAGTCCCAATAAAAATCACAGATCATCGCCATTACTAGTAAAAATAATAATAATAATAGTAATAATACAAATTCCATAAATGTATCCCCTATTTTGTAGATGCTATAACTTTTGCGCAAACCAATCAATATACGTTTCTTTTTACGCTGTTTTTTACCGCACCAAAATGCTGCTTGCTGGACCCTTTTCCTGCCTTACAAGCGCACCGCCCCAGTGTGAAAGCACCTTTTTAGTGCTAAAACTCCTGAAAACTGCCTCAGTGTGAAAGTACTACTGCTGATAAATGTAGCAGCTTCCCATTTAGGCTGGCTTTTAGGGCTTCCTGACAACCAGTGAAATATTCCCACCCAGCCCATTCATATGTCAGCAAGGAATCCAGTTAGTTTTATTTGTATAGGTGTCTTCTTTTAACCTTTGAATCCATGCTAAAGATTTTCAATAACATTTTGTTGTGTTTTGTTACTGATAGAATGTTTCAATGGGTGAGCAATTTTGTCTTGGGTTATGAAATGACAACTTGATATCAGTTTTGACTTGATGTTTAATGATATGTATTCCTTTAGAAGAGTTGCGTTTATTGTATAATGCCTTTTTCCCTGCTCCTCCTGTTTCTGTGGTTAAGCACACTGCAGGGAGGGCAGATTCAGTAGGTGTAAAATGCTTTTAAGCTTTTTTTTTTATCTGGGGGAATTGGTGGAAAGGGGTAGGAATGAGGGATGGAGGGGGGATTATATATGCTCAAAAATAGGCCTTGATCATCATGGCTTACTTTTAGCAATGTAAAAATCTGTGGCCAATATTATGTGTACATTTATTATAAAAACAGACAGACATAACATTTTCAGTGAGAGAACAGACCCTGGTTTGTACTACTAGCATTGTAAATGTACTTCTCAATTCTCTACAGGTGGCTTTTATCTAATATGATAAACTATACATTCTACATTCCAAGTCATAGTCTTCTTTCTTAACACATTTTGACAAGCTCTTGAATAAACTAACTCTACGACAGTAGAGTGGGGAGAGCTATTACAGTTCATGTATAGTTTTTTTGTATTCCCATGTTACATGAAACAACTTTAAGTTCAACACATACCATTTTGTTTAATATATAAAATGACTACTTCTAATAAACTCCAGCACATATTCATGCCAGAACCATGTAGGGATCAAAGGAAATCAAGTCTTTAATTTTCATAATTCATCAGAGACTGACTTGAGGTCATGAACTGCACTGCTGTTGTTTCAGGCTCCATGCTAAGATGCTCTCATTGGGACAACTCATCTCTCATAAAATATATACCTTAAATAAAGAAGTGAGGAGGGCCTTGTCCTCACAGTCAGGATCCATGACAATCCAACCAAGGCACGTTTAGCTTTGGGTGACTTAGCTAACCCTTTAGCAACAAGCAAGTTATTTTTTTTGAGAGATATAAAAAGTTTCATTCTTTTTATGTCATCTTTTTACTATTGGCAAATTATTTTTTTGTTCTCAAATATAGTTTGAGCTTTCTCTGTGTCGCTAAGTAAAAATAATAACTTTAGTGTAGGTACTGTGGATAAAATTTAGAAATACATGTTTTGTGAGTCATTCGTCTTTTAAAACCTGAAACAATGTTTAAGGTGGGCCTGCCCCATATTCATGCTCTTACAAATGTCCGAAAACGTATATATGGACACATTCTGTGTGCATATTATCTATACTACAAGTATAATTATTTTATATATTTTAATACAGATCTGCAAAAGTAACTTAGACGTTGGGCACAGGAATAATGGGGGGGTGAGTCTTTGTGTCTTTGTAAATTCCCCATACTGGTAATGTTTATATAAGATGTTCTTCTTTGGATATTCTCAAAGTACATGTAGATGCCTAGCCTAGTTTGTTTTTGAAGACCCTCTGTTAGGATGTTAAAGCTACACATGTCCCCCACTGGGGAAGATTTAAATTTCTTCCTATCCTGGATGAAACCAGTGAATGGAATCCATTTAAAGCGCACACACACACACACACACACACACACACAATCTTAACATAGAGGGGCAGGGTTCCATAGCCCTCAGATAGAGCTGGGGACAATAGTAACTGATAAAAATAAGTACAGGCAAAGAGGACATTATTTATCAGCTAACAACATTTCTGGGAAGAGCAATGGGTATATCTTGCATTTATCAAACAGATATAACAATATTGCATATTTTTATGTATGATGAAGCATAATAAAAAAAAAGAAGTTCATTGTTAGAGTTTACCTTTAATATGGATACAAATGGTAGCAATGGTTTAAAGGGGTTGTAAAGGTTTGTTTTTTATTTTGTAAATAGGTTCCTTTAAGCTAGTGCATTGTTGGTTCACTTACCTTTTCCTTTGATTTCTGTGTTCACAGCGTCTCCCCGCAGGGATGTAGTACCAAGGGAGGGGGCGAGCACGCTGACTAACCCCCAGCCAGAACGGCTCAGATGATGGGGGCAAGCTTACTGAGGAGGAACAGGAAGTGAGAAATTCAGACAAAGAAAAATAAACATTTAGAAGGGAAATCGAAGGAAAAGGTAAGTGAACCAACAATGCACTAGCTTTAAGGAACCTATTTAGAAAATAAAAAATGAACCTTTATAACCCCTTTAAATATCTTCTTTACATGGTCCCCTGGGGGATATATTGCTTTACTTGGTCCCCTGGGGGATGAAATCAAAGATAAACATGCTTGTGAGTATTTTTTAAACCCAGTTTTTTATTTCTATCTCACTGATAGCCAGACCAATTGGGGCCCAGAATCCATCCGCCCATCAGTGGTTCCATTCATTCATACATCCATCAGTTCATTCATGCATTTATCCATCAGTCCATCAATCTACTCCAGGATTCTAGAAGGGCCACTGGAGAAAACTCTCTGAAAGGTAGCAGGTCATAAACAAAACATTATTTCGATACAAATAAGCAATACAACAACATTTTCTACTAATTCTGTCAGTATCTACGATAATGTTACAATGTAAGTAAAAACTGTTTTGTATACAGCCATTTTGAATAAAGTCCAGACACAGATTGAACAACTACTGTTAAAAGACATGCTGGTTGGTAATTGACTGCTGTCTAATTTGGCCCTACTATGTGTATGTATGCTTGTGATGTACGGACCTTAGAGTGTAAGTTTATGGAAGGCATGGTCTGGTATGAGTTTATAGTGTATAAAGAATACATTTCAATGGCCATATAAAAAATAATAAATAAACGATTTTGAAGCTTTCTACAAAGGAGTCATAGACTCAAATAAAAGGCTCTAACAATGCTGATTTTATACTGCTGCCTACCGGGCAACAACAGCATATATTTAAAAACCAATTTCTTCAGTATCTGTCTTCTCTCCCACACTGTGATATTGACTTATACGCGTCAGATTAGCTTTAAGCTGTTACATTTTTTTACGCTGTTACATTCTCAGGACCTTGCTGTGAACAAGCAATATAAATTAAGTAAAGGGCACAAGGAGAATTAAAATTGTTTTGTTGCAGACACTGTACTGTGCATTTTAATTCTAACTGGCATGTTCTTTTAGAGGATGTATTGAAAAGACTGAATGCATTGTCTAAATTCACACATTCACTTTTCCAATAAATTCCTTATCATGCCACTGTTATACGCCTTAACTAAAACTAGTGCTCAAGTAAAATGGATTCCCCTTTTTCTTATGTATGAGTAAAGTCAGCAATAAATAAAACAGCAGGTTGTAACCATGCTCATAAATAAATAGGAAAGACTGCAATGTAATGATGTAGAATAATTATAATTTATGTTAATGCACTAGTCACATCTTATTTCAGATTTATCAGAACCATTTGGCAAATCAGGAAAATTAAAGAAAAACAGTAAAATACATTTCTACAAAAGCATGCCTACATGCAAATGAAATCTGCCAAAGTGAAATAAAATTCTTGTAGAGTGATAGATAAAACATCCTGAAATGATGAAGATAACATCTTCGCTTACACCACTATTTAAAAGATTATGAATGCATTGCATTTATGTTGATTTCTATTTTCTAATACAATGTGTATTATATTTTAGTTACCACTTAATGTATGTCTTTGGCTTGTCATCTTTCTCTTAATTTGCTGCGCCTAGGAAGTTGACTGTCTTAAAAGAGTAATACATTCATGACTTAATGTATCTGAGAAGTCCTTAAAAGATAAAAAAAATGGCTTGAATATGATCTGTTGTGAAATTTAAATATAAGTAAATTAGTTAAACTAAATGTACTTGCTCTAAAGTTAGAGGCCATGTTAGATGTGCATTCAAAAGAAGTGAAATGCAGGTCTGATCACTTTAAACTTTCAGTTACATGCAAAAAGTGTCTCTCAGTAAGGCTGGTCATATATTATGCAATTTTCTTGAACAATGTTCCTTTAGATTTACCAAAACCGTACTGTATAATATGAGGTCAAACCCAAACTCTTTTAACTTGTATGCAATCAGACAGGCCCTTGCACTAAATATTTAAAGGTAAATCTAAAGGAAATTGAATAAGGAAGTTGTATAATGTATGGCCAGCTTAAAGCGGAGTTCCACTCCTTGCCCCCTTAAATGCCACATTTGGCATGTAATTTTTTTTTTGGGGGGGGGGGGGAGTGAGGGTTTCAGTAGGAGTGGGACTTCCTGTCCTACTTCCTCCTTCTGCCCAGGGACCGCTCAGGCGACACCTCATATCGCCTATGGAGGCCCCTCCCTGTAGGCGATCGCCTGGGACACGTGACAGGTACCAGGCGATTGCCTGACCACTAATAGAGCACAGCGCCGCTCGCTCCATGTGCAGTGAGTGCCCGGCCGTGAAGCCGAAAGCTGTCACGGCCGGGTGCCCACACTATGAATGAAGGCGCCAACCGGAGAGGGGGGAGAGGAGCAGAGCTTCGGGCGGCCGCATCGCTGGAACGTGGAGCAGGGGAGTGTCTGTTTATTAACCACTTAAGCCCCGGACCATATTGCTGCCTAAAGACCCAAGGGGTTTTTACAGTTCGGGACTGCGTCGCTTTAACAGACAATTGCGCGGTCGTGCGACGTGGCTCCCAAACAAATTTGGCGTCCTTTTTTCCCCACAAATAGAGCTTTCTTTTGGTGGTATTTGATCACCTCTGCGGTTTTTATTTTTTGCGCTAAAAACAAAAATAGAGCGACAATTTTGAAAAAAATGCAATATTTTTTACTTTTTGCTGTAATAAATATCCCCCAAAAACATATATAAATTTTTTTTTTTCCTCAGTTTAGGCCGATACGTATTCTTCTACCTATTTTTGGTAAAAAAAATCGCAATAATCGTTTATCGGTTGGTTTGCGCAAAATTTATAGCGTTTACAAAATAGGGGATAGTTTTTTTGCATTTTTATTTTTTTTATTTTTTTTACTACTAATGGCGGCGATCAGCGATTTTTTTCGTGACTGCGACATTATGGCGGACACTTCGGACAATTTTGACACATTTTTGGGACAATTGTCATTTTCACAGCAAAAAATGCATTTAAATTGCATTCTTTATTGTGAAAATGACAGTTGCAGTTTGGGAGTTAACCACAGGGGGCACTGTAGGAGTTAGGGTTTACTTTGTGTGTGTTTACTAGTGTAGGGGGGTGTGGCTGTAGGAATGACGTCATCGATCGTGTCTTCCCTATAAAGGGAATGACGCGATCGATGCGCCGACACAGTGAAGCACGGGGAAGCCGTGTTTACACACGGCTCTCCCCGTTCTTCAGCTCCGGGGAGCGATCGCGACGGAGCGGCTATAAACAAATAGCTGCGCCGTCGTCCCGGATCGCCCCCCGAGCGGACCCGACCTCCGCATGTACCGGGGGGGGGTCCCGATCGGACCCCCCACCCACGTCTAGGCAGGCACGTACAGGTACGTGATTGTGCCTGTCCGTGCCATTCTGCCGACGTAAATGTACATGAGGAGGTCGGGAAGTGGTTAAAAGCCAGCAGCTACACTTTTTGTAGCTGCTGACTTTTAATAAACATAAAAAAAGCCTCGAACTCCCCTTTAAGACAATGTTTTAGGGAAGCTGAGCAGTGAAGGAGGTGCTGGAGGTGTTCAATAGAAGCAGTGCAGTGAAGGAAGCACTGGAGGTGTAAGAAAAATAACAGTGAAGGGGGTACTGGAGGCTGACAAGAGGAATACTGAGGAGAGATGGAGATAGATTGGATGGACAAGAAGTACATGGGGCCACAGAGGCATACAAGAGGAGAAATGTAGGGATGCAATGGAGGTGAAAAAAGGCAATACAGCAAAACAGGGGGTGCTGGAGGTAAATAAGCAGAGCCATGGTTGGGGGCACAGGAGATATATAAGAGAAGCAGTATGGGGAATTTACAAAGACACAAAGACTCGTTCCCCCCATTATTCCTGTGCCCAAACTTGTATTTTTTGTTAATATATATATATATATATATATATATATATATATATATATATATATATATATATATATATATATATACACAATATATCAAAGTTGTTTTTGTGTGTAAGCACCACTATACTAAATGCCAGATGAACTGAGGTTTGGAACACCAGAATACCAATGGAAGCAGAGGTTGTCATGAGAGGACAAAGGCCACTTGACCATTCCTTGATGGTAGAGACCAAAGGGCAAATGTGCACTTCACCTTAAATCAGGCTTTGGTGACAGCTGTAATATCAAAGCAGCAAAAAAAATATATATGAAGCTCTTTTTTATATTGACTTACCCAGGCTCATGTAATGCCTGGGGGAGTGCTCGTCGTCCTATGTAGTGCTGTCCTGATTGAGGCAAAAGGCTCTAGCTAAAATGTATTGCACAGTGTATACATGTTACCTCTTTTGAATCTGGGACTCCTTCATTGAAACAACTATATTCCACAAGTGTGTGTTGTATGTGTTTAATATGGATACATTTGGTAGCAATATACAATATTTATTTAAATATTGCTGTATATGGTCCCCTGGGGGATTAAATCAAAGATAAACATGGTTGTGGGTGTTTTTTAAACCAAGATTTTTATTTCTATCTCACTGATAGCCAGACCAAGTGGAGCCCAGAATCAATCTGCCCATCAATGGTTCCATTCATTCATACATTCATCAATTCATTCATGCATTTATCCATCTGTCCATCAATCTACTCTAGTCCACTCAACTCCAGGATTCAAGAAGGGCCACTAGGGGAAACCTTCTGAAAGATAGCATGTCATAAACAAAATATTACATAAATAAATAACAAAGCAGCATTTTCTACTGTCAGAAGTCATGCTGGTTGGTTAATTTACTGCTGTCTAATTTGGCCCTACTATGTGTATGTATGCTATTGATGTAGGGACCTTAGAGTGTAAGTTTATTGAAGGTATGGGACTGATATGAATTTATAGTAATAGAAAAGCAGCTAAAACCAAAATATATGATTTTTTTTATATATATTGGCTTACCCAAGCTCATGGAATGCCAAAAGGCTAGAACTAAAATGTATTGCACAGTGTATGTATGTTAGCTCTTCTGAATCTGGAACTCCTCCATTGAAACAACTGTATTTCACAAGAGTGTTTTGGTTGAGTGAAATTGGCAAAGCCCAACCCCTGGGTGAGTCTTTTTGAATTCATCATCTTTCTGCCAAAAAAAAGATCTCTATGAATATGGATATGAAAGGATGGGAGGAGATACAGTAAGCAGTGCAATAGTTGGTGTTAAGGTGGTTTTAAAGGCTGAAGGTGATTCACCTTAATGTATTATCTGCATTAAAATTATACTAAATTCACACTGTTTAATTAACATTTCCCTTTTATTTATGTATGTGGATGATGGCAGTGTATTTATTTGACTGAAAATCCTTTTTCATAATCGATATACAGCTGTCACATGATCCAGCTCTTTCCTAGCCTGCATCCTGGGAAATATCAGCAGGAGAAGCTTCTAGTTCTCTGCTGCTGGTCACATGTTAAAGAAAAAAAAAACAGCCTTTGGAATACAGAGCAAAATACATAATTAATATCAAATTAATGTTTTAAACTGTCACACAAATATGTATTTGAACTCAAATCTTTATTATTTTTGTTCAGGGTATCTAGGGGGAGATTCTGCCGATCATAGCCTGTTTCATGCACTACTGGCATGTGTCTATTGTTTGTATGAGCTTAGAATTACAGGGAGGCAATGCCTCCATCATGCAACATGTAATATCCCACCCCATAGTGTAGGAGATGTTTAATGGGCTTTGAGGAAGAGGGAGGGAGTGGGCTGTTATTTATCTGGAGTGTATATGCCCACATGTGTGACTCTATAGTCATGTGGGCTACACAGATAAGAAAAAGGAAATTAACAGCTTAAAGGGAATCTGAAAATGGAGCATGCTCAGTAGATGTGACAACAGCTGGTCTGCACAATCTCTGACTGCAGCAGGGATACAGACATGGAGGGAGGGACAGTGAACAGCAGGATCAACAATGTTTTTTGCAGAATACATAAAAAGAGTCCCAAAGTGACTGAATGAGTATGTAAAACATGTAATATCTCATGTACTGAGTAGTTTTTAATGAGGTGCGTTTATTTACACTTTAAGGTAAAAACCCTTCGGAGTGCAGCCCCCCCCCCCCAATCCCCAACACCCCTTTATACTAACCTTAATCCAATCTCGATCTCAAGCGCTGGCAGCTCTCTCCCCCTTTATTGGCTCAGACACAAAAGTGGGAGACACTGGCTCCTGCTGCTGTCAATCACAGCCAGTGAGGAGTTAGCGGGGCTCAAAAGCAAGCATACACAAGTATCCCCCTTGTGAAAAATCACTTAAGTAAAGTTGGCCTTGATGCTGTAGTAGGCATTTAGAGGCAGCATAAATGGTATATTTTGCAGAATCTGGGCTAGCGTCATGTTAAAACATGCCCCAGGACTGATTTTTTTCTTATTATATACAGATCCAGGAATACTTTGTATAGAATTGACAGCTCATTTTTTTTCTCATTGGAGTTTCCTGGAAGTTACAAAAGCAGATAAGTAATCACAGTATTAGCGTCTTCAGGAATGTATGACCAATTCCATAATTTTCTATAGGTTGACAGCAGTGAAATCATACATATATACAGCTGCATGCACAGTAAAGCCACATAAAATGTGTTTATAATAGCTGACATGTCTATTTGTTTTGCCTGTTACACATTTCACTGTGTGACACTTTTAAAATGAATTATAGCTTAAAACCGTGACGAACATGCCTTTGTGTACATTAAATGGACAGACAGACCAGGCAGTGATATGACACCCTGGTACATGAGGTGATTTCTTTTCTGTAAATTACACTCAAACAAATATACTTTAAACTCACTCAGCGGAAATGAAGTACAATTGCAATAGTGGACTCGCTACATACTCATGACTGAATGCGCTGACTTTAGCCTAATAGGAACACAATACACAAATCACCTCATAACAGTGTGTAACCTGTGTATCATTGTAAATATAGCAGAGAAGCACAACTAGGATAGAGGAAAATTAATAAGCTCTTTGCTTCCTCCACACTCCCTCTCCCTCGTTTTTTATATAAATTGAAGCTTTTATAAATGTTTTTGCAAGCGTGTTCCGACTACTATGTGACTCACTTTGTACCAGCAAACCTCAGTGGAATATCTGGCCCACAAAATCTAATGTTACTTATCATTTTACTTTTCATATATTTGTAATATTCCACAGGCATTTTACCCCCAAAAAATATATTGCAGCTAAGAAAAATAAAGTCATAAAGAGTACCTGTTATTGACATGCAATTGCACATTAAAGAAAATGTATAGCCTTTTTAAGTATTTTTAACTATTTGGGCTTGATTTACAAAAGAAGTATAGGCTGTTCACTTAAAGCGGTAGTAAGCTCTGCCCCTTTAATTGCTACTTCTTAACCACTTCCATACCAGGCCTATTCTGGCACTTCTCTCCTTCATGTAAAAATCATAATTTGTTTACTTTAAAATTACTCAGAACCCCCTAACATATTATATATATATATATATATATATATATATATATATATATATATATTTATATTTTAGCAGACACACTAGGGAATAAAGTGGCGGTCATTGCAACTTTTTATGTCGCACGGAATTTGCTCAATAATTTTTCAAACGCCTATTTTTCGGGGGGAAAAAACGGTTTCATGAATTCAAAAATAATAAAGTTATCCCAATTTTTTTGTATAATGTGAAAGATGATGTTACACCAAGTAAACTTCGGTACTTAAAAATCTCCGTAGGCGACGCTTTAATATTTTTACAGGTTACCAGTTTAGAGTTACAGTGCTAGCATTAGGTCTAGTGCTAAAATTATTGCTCTTGCTCTAACACACGTGGTGATACCTCACATGTGTGGTTTGAACGGCGTTTACATATGTGGGTGGGACTTACGTCCGCGTTAGCTTCTGAGCGCGAGCTACTGGGTACAGGGGCGTTTAAAAAAAAAATAATCCAATAAATTTTTTTATTTTACTTTATTTTTTTTTATTTTTTTACACTTTTTTTAAAAAAGAATTTTGATCACTTTTATTCCTATTACAAGGAATGTAAACATCCCTTGTAATAGGAATAGTGCGTGACAGGTCCTCTTTATGGAGAGATGCGGGGGTCAACAAGACCCCACATCTCTCCTCAAGGCTGGAAAGAATGAGATCGGGAAAAATAATTCACAAATCTCATGCTTTCAGCCGCAATTGGAGCTTTGTTTTCTTCCAGGTACCCGGGCATGACATCATAACGTCGCGCCCGGGCCTCCGACGGTTATAGAGATGACCGGTGACCATCCGGTCACCGGAAATCTCTATCCTCCTCATCTGGCGGCGGCTGACTTGTTCTCCGGGCCTCTGATGGCACGGGAGAGCCCGGAGAAGCACCAGATGACGGTGGGAGGGGAGATGACCCCTCCCGCCACCTATAAGAATGATCAAGCAGTGAATATGATCATTCTTATGGTACGCAGAATCGCCACCTGAAAAGAAGGATATCTGAATGATGCCTGTAGCTGCAGGCATCATTCAGATATCCCCCCCCCCCTGGACGTCATATGACGTCCTACAGTAGGGAAGTGGTTAATAAAGCTTTACAAAAAATCTGCATTAATATGAAGCCCCTTAATGCCTCTTACTTATTTTGAAGTGGATTTTAAGGTCTTCAACTATTGTATGACAAAAATAATATCTTTTAAGAATGCAGTTCGGGCTTGTCCACTAGGTAGGTGACAAGGGATGACCGCAGCCTGGAGAGAATTGTCAGGAAAAGGCAATTCAAAAGTGTTGGGGACTTTCATAAGGAGTGGACTGAGGCTGGAGTCAGTGCATCAAGAGCCTCCCCACACAGTCGGATCCTGGACATGGGCTTTAAATGTTGTATTCCTCTTGTCAAGCCCCCTCCTGAACAACAAACGTCAGAAGCATCTTACCTGGGCTAAAGAAAAACAGACCTGATCTGCTGCTCAGTGGTCCAAAGTTATTTTTTTTCTGATGAGAGCAAATTTTGCATCTAATTTGGAAACCAAGGACCCAAAGTATGGAGGAATAATGGAGAGGCAAGATGCTTGAAGTCCAGTGTGAAGTTTCCACAGTCTGTGTTGATTTGGGGAGCCATGTCATCTGCTGGTTTTGGTCCACTGTTCTTCATTAAGTCCAGGGTCAACACAGCCGTCTACTAGGAGATTTTGGAGCACTTCATGCTTCCTTCCACAGACAAGCTCTATGGGGATAATGACTTCATTTTCCAGAAGGACTTGGCACCTGCCCACACTGCCAAAAGCACCAAAACCTGATTCAATGACCGTGGGATTACTGTGCTTGATTGGCCAGCAAACTCGCCTGACCTGAACCCCATAGAGAATCTATGGGACATTGCCAAGAGAAAGACGAGAGACATAAGACCGAACAATGCAGAAGAGCTGAAGGCAATTGAAGCATCCTGGTCTTCCATAAAACCTCAGCAGTGCCACAGGCTGATAGCTGCAAAAGGGGCCCAAACCAAGTTCTGAGTACATATGTATGCTTATACTTGATTGTGGATTTGGGTTTTTCATGAGTTGTAAGCCATAATCATCACAATTATGACAAATAACGGCTTGAACTATCTTGCTTTGCATGTTTTTAAGTTGCATTAGTGAAATAAATGAACTTTTGCACGATATTCAAATTTTTCGAGTTTCATCTGTATATATATATATATATATATATATATATATATATATATATATATATACATACTAACTTTATCTCATCAAACATTCAGGTGTGTTACCCCCCCCCCCACCCCACTACATATCCAGTAATCAGGTTTGATCCATCCAATTACTACTGTCTTTTGTTATAGGTTGTCGTATGCTTTTATACCTTTATTTGTACCCCTTTCCCTCGAGCTTTGGGTGAACAGGGTACAACACATCTATCTCAGTTCTTGAATCACATATTCAGAGATTTCTTACCCTATCTACCCTATTAGTATTCATACAAGCATCTTGTTAATATAGTGTAACTACCGGTAACACTCTGTAAAATGTTAAACTCATAGTGACACATGTCCTGTCACTTTCTTATTACACTGTATTGTTGCTTCTTTCAATAAATTCTATTGAATTCTTGCTTTTCTGGAGAAGCCGGTGAATAGAGGTTGAGGGGGGTGAGCGGTAAAGGAGGGATGCCAGCAGGAAGAGGGACAGGAGGCAGGCAGAGAGAGATGAATGAGCAGGAGATGGACGATGAGGTGGATGAGGAGTGCTGGGTGTGAGTGAGGTGTATGATCATCTGGAGGACAGCAGGCAAAGGATAAATACTAGCATGGGGAGGCTTCTAGGGAGGAAAAAAACAACCAAAAAACAAGAGGAATGAGGAGAAAGTAGATATACACCATTTTTCAGATTTCTGCCTGTTTCCTGCCACATTTCATTAAATAATTAAAACATTTTAGGATTTCAATTCATATTAATATTTTGTAAGTATTTTTTATTGTAGCAATCTTACATGTACATAGCTAAAATCAATGCAGAAGACATCCTTTCGACATTGTGAGAGGTATATGTGAAACATGGAAGTGATACAATGCTTGCACTGAACAGGATATTCTCTTTCTCTGTAACTCCACGTTCATGGAAGAACAAATCACAAACAAAAAATAATAATATAACATATGTTATTGCTACACAAGCCATAAGTGAACCATATTAAAAAAATGACCTTTCTTTTTATTTTGCAGCCCTGTAATTTTCTGTAAAATGCAATGCAATATGGCAACCTGAAGGCATTCAATACACAGTTGGTGTACAGAACACCCTCATAAATGTAATTTCCTGCTGCTGTTTTTAGCTCATTGATTTTCCCAGAAGATTTTAGGCATTCTCTGCAACAAAAATGTAATTTTGTTGAAAATTAAATTTTTGGTGTCCACCCACTCTGTGTCAGCAATGTCTGACAGATTATAATGGCTATCATAATTTGTGACAGGGGAGTTCAGAGTCAATGTCTATGAAAAGCATGTAGAGTGCAGTTACCTCAAGTCTCGTTGGGGTTTAGTAGCTACTGTATGCAGGGTGAGGATGGAGGAAAGAACAGTTCCTCATGTGCAGAGAGAGATGTTGAGTCTTCTGTGGAAAAGATGTGATGTCATCTTGGTTCAGCTCCCAGGCAAATTTAGCTAGTCACTTAGCTGAATCATAAGTGTTATTCTGACCAATCTCTACCATGATGATGTCAGGGTGAGGTAAAAGTAGAAAGAGGTCCAGCAGCTATAAAAGTAAGTTCAGGATAGCTGGACGAATTCTGTGACCAGGTGCCAAGCCCTCAGAACCCTGCTTCAATCTCAGCAGTCAACCACACCCCCCCCCCAATTATTATTTTAAAAAATAAACAAGAACATTTATGAAGTGAAAATACACATTACCTCAGGTCCGAGTCACCTCTGGATTCTCCTCAGCTTTCATGCTGGATCTTTTGACCTGCTCTCCCACCCTCCCTGCCCTTTGTCGTTTTCCCTCGTCATGGCCCTCTTTATGTGGGTAATGTTGGCAATTTAGTGGGTGGACAGTGGTTAGTACGCTGTTACTTGGTTGGTATAAGATATTGCTGCTTGAGTCTTAGTGACTAAGCATGGTGATCTGTTATTGATTACCAACAGTTCTGTTTGATATTGAAGGGCCATCTTTTTTGGTAATGTCACCCACTTTGTGGGTGTACAGTGGTTGGTAAACTGCTATTTGGTTGGTATAAGATATTGCTGCTTGAGTCTTATTGACTAAACATTTTGGTCTGTTAATGGTTAACAGCGATTCTGTTTGGTATCAAAGGTTAAAGTCAATTTCAAGTTAATTTCATTTAAACCGAATAAAGGGGCTGTGACCAAAACTTTTCTACACTCCTTGTTGTGTGTTTATTTTATATTTTAGGTATGTTCTTATTTTATTGTGTTAATGGGGTGTACAATCCCATTGGAATGTGTCCCAGTTGTAAGGTGACCCACTGAAGCAGAGACCATCTATGAGGAGCCTTAACCTATACCTTGCATGATATGCAAAATACTACTACTACTAGGAAGGATCTTCTTGTGATGAAATAGTAAATAGTTGTTTTAAGAAAAAAGAGTATACAGTGACAGTAGTTTCTTCAAAGCAACTTGTTAAATCCTGCCTTGTATTTTGTTGTCGGGACAACTTTCCTCTGATGAAGCGAAACTGGCAGAAATGCAACTAGAACACCTAACTTTTTATTTAAGCATAGGATCCCAACTCCTCACTTAGCAATCCTATGTGTGCAGTGCATTGTGTAAATGTACAGTAAATAGTGAAGCAACTTCCATAATTGTAGGGGAGTCCTTACTTTACCCTAGAATTGTAATTTAAAGTATTTGTAAATCAACCCATTCAGTTTAAAATAGAAGTGAAAGGCAAAATATTTGTGTATATACAGTATATAAAACACTATAAACAACTTTGTTCTCTCTTTTTTGTAGGTGATCACGCAATCTCTGTTCTCAGCTGGAAAAAGGAGCTCAGAGAGCTGGGGGGGGGGGGGTTAGTGCACTGGTCTTCCTAGCTTATGGCTGTGCAGGGGTAAGGGGCATGTCAGCATAAGTCTAATAATTGGAGGAGAGCAGGCTGAGTTCTCAGCACATCTAGAGAACTGACAACACTGTACTCTCATGTCTATTGTGGTCAGTTTTCGATAGGAAAGCAGAGGGACTGGCAGAAACACCAGATATTTCACACAAAGTAAGCCCGGAGCAAAAACAAAAGAAATGACAATAAGCGCAGGGCGGCATAAGAAGGTGCCCAGTCAGACTGGGCTAGTGGGGTTTAATGTGGTTTAGTGCAGGATACAGGCAAAGCAGGGGCAAAGCAGGGGATTGGTCGGCTAATTCAGGGAGGATGGGCAGTGTGGGGGTCACAGGGCACGCAGCAGCTTACGGTCAGCACACGAGGAGGAGAAACATTCCTGCCCACCCTACAGTTTTGGAGTTTTGGTAATGTGTGGGGTTGTTCTTTAATTAGATGTTTTCGGTTCCATGGGATGCAGTTGGGTCTTTGGAGGCATTGTTAAACAGGCTTATGGAATTTGATGGGTGGGGACACATCTGAGGTATGGGTCCCAGGTGAATACCAGTTATGGTGGATTAACTGGGAAGGGAATGGTATATCTGCTGAAGGTGGTCGTCCCTGAGTCGGTGCAATGCGGCAGGGACCAGGTAGTGTTTAAGCAGATATAAGGTTAAAAAGGATTTTCTAGGTAGTGCCTCCAAGGATCGGCAGCCAAATAAGAGTATGCTTTGTTTTGGTATATTGTTAAATTATTTTACTTTAATAAAGGGGCCGTACAACGGACAGCTTTTTCCCAACCTTTGGTGTCAGTCTATTCTTGGTAAGTTATAGTGGGTGGATATATGTGGGGTGGTGTAAGAGGGTTCACCGGTCCAGGAAAAATATGGGTTACTTTTTCAAGGAATCAAGTACATGGTACAGCAGGCACATAACAGGTATATGAAATGTTGGGTTTACATATTCTTTAACCCTTGCCCTGAAATAGCTTTGAATCTTTTAAATTACTAATACACCTCTGCCCTCCATGGGGGAGAAGGAACTACCCCTCTCTGCTCCATATTTCCTTCTCTCTCTCCCCTCTCCCCCCACATACCTACCCCCTTTTTAATCTTTATTTCTCTCTCTTCTTTTATTCTTTTTCTCCTCTACTCTAACTTACTACCTATTTCCTTTACAGTGTAGGTATTGCCACCTCATTGTGACTTAATACTGCCAAAATAACAACAGATGCATAACAGTCAAGGTCAATAATACCAGATTGCCCCCCCATCTTCCCTTTGAAAATTTGTCATTTATATCTGTATATGGTATAATTAGTTGACTCGTGTTTCCGGACTTTATTAATGTTATAGTTCAATTGTGGCATCTAACACTTTTTTATGCCATGTTATTTTAAAACAACCATGTTGTAGAGGTGCTTCTTATGTCTGCTGCTCTCTGTATTGAACATTGTTGATAAATAGAATTGAACAAGTTGATCAAAATGATCAGCAGCAACCATAGAATACCAAGACACATTTTAAACCAGGAAGTTTATTAAAAATTATCAAACATCAGCAGTAGTCATAGAATGCCAAGAAATGCCAAGATGCATTTCATAACACAGTGGTTAAACTTGGACCTTGTGTAAAATGCATCATGGTGTTCTATGATGGCTATTTATGTATGCTAATATTTCTTAATTAACCTCCCTGTTAATTGTTATTGCACGGACACTTTCTTTCTTAATAGCGTACAATGCGCTAACTGGTTCATTTACTTGTTGACATCAGGTCACAGAGAGAGGAATGAAAAGTCCATGCTCTGTCTTTTACATGATTGTTGTCAGAACTTATAAGGATTGCACATAACAAATAATGCTCATCTTAGGGGCTTATGTAACTATTTGGATCAAAGACAAAAGACAAGGACACATTTTGTAACCTTTTTCCTCCAACATGCCTGGTGCATTTTTTATGACTGTAAAGTTCTTCAAATCCTCATAACAGATAAACGGAAGGGCAGTGCCCTGAAACATTCAGCATCAGAAATGAACCTGACACAGGGGTGAAGAGAGTCACTTCATTTTACATATTTCTCACATTCTTGTCACTTGCGAGACTCATAAAGACCTCACTTAGTGAAGCCTTTATAATTTATCTTTGCTCCCAGTTCACATTCCCTTGTAAAATGGAAAATTCAGCTTTAACTACTTTTGTATCCTAGGTAAATTTGAAATGTATTTTGTGCAAAAATAAATGCAGGTTTAATTAGGAGGGTAGTGCAAAGAGTGCAAATAATAGTACCTGCTTTACATAAGCAATCAGAGCTTTTAGTTCACTGCAGGACTTTGTTTCCTTGTCCTTTTGCTGGATAGTCAAATTTGGAGGGGGGGGGGGATGTCAGAATATCAACAACAACTATACTGAGTACCTGCAATATAATTTTTGTAACAGTGGCAGATCCAGGGGGGCAACGGGGCAATTAGAGAAATTAGTTGCGGGTTAGCGGCAGGCCAGTCAGCAGGTGAGTGAGTGGACGGCTCGGCGGCTCGGTGAGTGAGCGGACGGCCCAGTAGGTGGGAGGGCAGCTCGGCAGGCAGGTGAGTGAATGGGTGGCTGGTTCGGTGGGTGAGTGGGCAGGCAGCTTGGTGGGTAAGCGGGCGGGTCATTCGATATGTGAGTGGGGGGCTGGCCAATCAGCGGGATTGGCCAAAGAGATAACATTCACCCTGCATCTCTGAAGTTTTGCCCTCACTGTGCAGACAGCACAGAGATTACATCATCTCTCTGCTGCCTGACTTCACTCTGGGACACAATAAGTGACTATACCCACCTTAGCAGGACAGTGACAATTGTAGCAGGCAAGTGACAACCTGAAACGTGTGGCAGGTGATGTGGCAAGTGACAAACTGCAACTTGTGGCAGGTGACGTGGCAAGCGACAATCTGCATCTGGTAAAAGGCGACGTGGCAAGTGACGATCCACAACATGTGGCAGGTGACGTGGCAAGTGACAATCCTCAATGTGTGGCAAGTGACAATCTGCATCTGGTGACAGGCGATGTGGCAAGTGACAATGCGCACCTTGTGGCAGGTGACGTGGACTGGGATGGTGCAGCAGTAGCCTTGGACTGGGGGGTGCAGAGGAGGTGCTGGAGTGGGCGCAGAGGAGGCCCTACACTAGTTGGTTTAGCAGAAAATTCAAAACACAGTGGTAATCAAATACCACCAAAAGAAAGCTCTATTTGTGGGAAGAAAATGATAAAAAATGTAGTTTGGGTACAGTGTTGTATGACCACGCAATTGTCATTCAAAGTGTGACAGCGCTGAAAGCTGAAAATTGTCCTGGGCAGGAAGGGGGAAAGTGCCTGGTATTAAAGGGGTTACAATATCATGGACTATATATGCTGCTTTATCTATGCATTCTTAAATGAGTAATGTTATTAGTGTTGGATTCAGCACTTGGAGTAATATTGTGATCACTTATGAATGCAAATAAGGAGATATGACCATTACTATTTATTTATGCACAGCAGATATAGGAATTTAAAGGGGTAGCTTTGTGAGTAGTGTTTGTAGTAGGTGCATGCCCTAGTAACAGCAGAAAAAACATATAAACATGTGTTAGATTATCACTGCATATGTACATAATTCAATTAATTTGTTTATAGTTTTTAATGGCTCATTTTAGATCTGAACACACGAGAGACATATAGAGAAACGCTAAATAATATCACCCCAGGTTACCACATTTAAGGGAAAGGGGCAGCACTGTAACCTTTGGGATATATCCAAATGATGTTAACAAATAGACAAAATATTTTTTTTAATGAAAAATATTTACATGTTCAAAAATTTACAGAGCCTATTTTAAAGAGAAAAACATAACTTTACAAACCTGATACTATTTCATCTGCCTATATTGTATTCGTCTCCAGTCAGTAGTGTGCCCTTTATCCAGAAGTCACAGAGTCTATTTATAAAATATAATGACTTTCTATATTTCACACTTGTGCTTCATGAACAAAAACACAATATGTTTTGAACTTTACAAAAACAAATATGACTTTGATGGATAAAAAGGGATATCAACTGCATCTAAGAATGAAGAAAAACTACAAAAAGCATTAAAAAGTAAAAAAATCTAGTTCTCAGTACTATTAAAAAAACTGACTGTAAAACCTCCGGCAAAACTGGAAAAAATAAACTGCATAATATTTATTTCGTTATGACAGAATCTAGCTTACACGATACGGTGGGATCCTTTGATACATGATGTTCTGGTTTTGCTTGGAGCAAAGCAAAACATTAAAAACGTAGTTACCTTTCTGCATTTACAGCCTGTTTTCCTTATTTTTAATTTATTCCTAAAGCCATAATAATAACTAGCTACTGAGTTTCACTGATCTGCAGACAGAAATACACATTTCATCAAACAAAAAACAAGTGCCTAGATTAAAATAGAAAGTGTATACTTGTCTTCCTGATTTATTATAGTTTACGTAAAGGAAAACTGTTGTGAGAAAATTATGAAGTCTGACAATGCTTGTCTGTCTGCCTTTGAAATTAATATTTTCTTACTGACCTGAAACAAGCATAAAAATAAAAAGCAAGAATTATGAACTCTATGACCTGGAAGATAAAATGGTGTCAAACTCTGTTCCTGTCATCCTTAAAGTGGTATTTTGTTTTGCCAAAGGGGCTTCATAGTTGGTAGCCTAAGGCTGCTCCATGTAAACAAACAACATTTTATAAATGCGTAACCGCTTGATGACCATATCATGCCAATATATGTCGGCAGAATGGCGCGGCTGCGCAAAGCAACAAATATATACATTGTTTTGAGTTTCACACCGTGCGGGAATGCCCCTGCCGCGAGCTCCGTGACCTTGCCCACGGGACCCACGGACTCGATGTCAGCCGGTGTCCCACGATTGTGTCACGGAGCTGCAGAACAGGGGGATGTGTACACAAGGCATTTACCTGTTCTGCCTTGTGACAGGACACCATAGGCGTGCACAGCCTATTGCATTAGGGTGTGCACCTCAAAGCTCCAACACATAAGCATGTGTGACATATGTACCGGCCTCTACCTCACTATCCATCCTGAAACAATGGGGGGGAGCACGGGTGACCCGGGCATCAGAAAGAAGATGAACAGGGACAGGAGGGGTGGCGGCGGTGGCATATATTGGTACTGATCCCCCTTTTTTTGCTCCTGTACCAGCTGAATGTTGGGGAGAGGGAGAGGAGAAGAAGCCTACTTTCAGCTGCTGCAGGAGGAAAATGCAGATTGGTTCCACTATATCCCAGCCCTGCTGCCCTTCCTGTCCAGATTCTGGGGGTCAGCAAGGAAAGATTGCAGTTTACCTGTTACCTGCCCATGATTGGCAGGTAGATCACAATTGACGGGTTGCCAACCTTGGGATTAGGGTGTGCCCAGGCACACCTGGCACACCCCTTGCACACGCCTATGCAGGACACTGATCTACTGCTCCCTGTCATTGGGAGCAGTGATCAGTGTCGTGTCACTGGTAGCCCAACCCCCACACAGTTAGAATCACTCCCTAGGACACACTTAGTGGTTAACCCCTTCCCTGCCAGTGTCATTTACACAGTAATCAGTGCATTTTTATAGAATTGATCACTGTATAAATGACAATGGTCGCAAAATAGTGTCAAAAGTGTCTAATGTAATGTCACAGTCACAATAATAATCGCTGATTGCTGCCAATACTAATAAAAAAAAAATAATAAAAATGCCATAAACTATCCCCTATTTTGTAGACGCTATAACTTTTGCGCAAACCAAATAAATATACGCTTATTGTAATTTTTTACCAAAAATATGTAGAAGAATATATGTTTATAGCACAAAAAAATAAAAACCGCACAGGTGATCAAATACCACCAAAAGAAAGCTCTATTTGTGGGGAAAAAAGAACGTACATTTTGTTTGGGTGCAACGTCGCACGACCATTCAATTGTCAGTTAAAGTGACGCAGTGTCGAAGCGCAAAAAAGGCCCGGTCACTTACACAGTGACTGTGTAAAGCATTTTATGATTAGGACAGAAAATACTTAAGTGAGTTTAGTCTGATCATGAAAAAGTATAAATATGGATGCTCTGATTGGCTCAGGTGATCTCTGCCTTAGCGGAAGCTTTGTGTTCATTCATAGAATGCAAATGTCACGCTTACCCCTAACGCAGGTGGTCAGACACTTTAGCTGGCTACTGTGTTTTTCACCTATAGCAGCCCCCTTTCCCATAAGGAAAGCAGGCTTCCCGATATACGGTTGCCCTCATAAGTTGCGTGAACTGAGCAAAGCAAACAGGTACCTGCAGTTGGCAGACAGGCAGAGTGGTTCAATGACAGTCCAGGTAAAAGGCAGGCAGCATTCAGAGAATAGTTGTTATCCAATCACTCTGCGTTTTTATTTTTTTGCGCTATAAACAAAAAACGACTGACAATTTTGGGAAAAAAAAAACAATATTTTTTACTTTCTGCTCTGAAACACATCGAATGAAAAAATTTCAAAAATCTAATTTCTTCATCAGTTTAGGCCAATATATATTCTGCTACATATTTTTGGTAAAAAAAAATCCCAATAAGCATATACTGTATTGACTGGTTTACGCAAAAGTTATAGCATCTACAAACTATAGTGCATATCTATGATTTTTTTTTTTAATAGCAATGATGGTGATCAGTAACTTATAGCAGGATTTCCATATTGGACTTCTGACACTTTTGACACTGTTTTGGGAACCAGTGACCCTAATACAGTGATCAGTGCTAAAAATATGCACTGTCACTGTACTAGTGACAATAGCTGGGAAGGAGTTAACATCAGGGGCGATAAAAGGGTTAACTGTGTGCCTAGCTGGTGTTTCAGTGTAGTGGGGGAGTATTTTTACTAGTGGAAGGTATGGATCAGTGTACACAGGATCCATGCCTTCTGTACTGACAGAACACAATCTGCCTTGTGTACAGATCGATCAGTGGGTGTCTGCAGACATCCCGCTGCGCAAATTCACAGTGGGAGTGAGCCGATACCCGGAAGTGCAGGATCACATATATATATATATATATATATATATATATATATATATGTACAAGATCCTGCACAGTGTGGCTGCCCTGTAGCAGTAATTGTGCTATAGGGCATACAGCAAGTGGATAATAATCTGAATTGGGGGTCAGCAATCAGTCGATCTAAGAAAGGTGGCATGTCTCTTCCTTACTGACCCCCGAACTGCTCCTCCCACATATGCAGTGTAGGGAAGGAACAGCTTAGTATGCTGCTCCTCTTAGGCCTCGTACACATGACCGAACATGTCTGCTAAACTGGTCCGCGGACCAGTTTCCGCGGACATGTTCGGTCGTGTGCATGGCCGACCGGACAATTTTCCGGCGGATCGGACAGGTTTCCAGCGGACAAATGTTTCTTAGCATGCTAAGAAACATGTCCGCTGGAAGCCTGTCCGTCGGACATGTTCTGTCGTCTGTACGACTCACCGGACATGTCCGCTCGGCCGAAAGCCCTCGCATGCGTCGAAGTGATTCGACGCATGCGTGGAATCATTGACCTTCCAGGGTCGCGCACGTCGTCGCGTCATCGGCGTGGCGACGGCGCGGCCATGTCACCGCGTTCGCTGTCCGCGGGAAATTTGGTGTGATGGTGTGTACAGCCATCAGACCAAAATACGGCAGCGGACATGTCCGATGAAAACGGTCCGCGTTTTTATCGGACATGTCCCGTCGTGTGTATGAGGCCTGACAGGCACAAAAATGGTAACCTGAACAGAAAGGGTGTCGGGAGCAGCATTTACTTGAACCAATCCCCTGTAGTTACCCCTTGCAGCAGCTGTAAGCCAACATCTCCTCTTCTCCACTACCTTTCAGCTGCTGCATGGGGGAACTACAGGGGATCAGTTCCAGTAAATACCAGCCATGCTGCCCCTTCTATCCAGGTTCTCCTTCCTTCTCCTGGCCAGACCCCCCTGTGTGCTTCCCTGCTCTCCCACCCCCTCCCCACAACACTGCTAGATTCTTCTCTTTTCCCTCCGTAGGACTTCTCCGGGGATTTTTTCAGTATGAAAAGCAGGAAAAGGGACCAGTGAATATTGCTGTTTCTGAATGAACACAGTGAGTGATCGCTACTGATCATTCACTGTGTCTGTTTATGACTGAAGCATAGTAAGACTTTGCAGAGTTCTTCCTGATCATTCATTATGTGTAGCTGAGGCTGTAGAGGTGGAGATTGAGGACACAGTCCTCAGTATGCCTTTTCAGTCTCAAAAGTGAGACATCAGGGGTCTGTTTAGATCCCTTCTTTTTCACCAAAGCCCCCCCCCCCCCACAAACACACACACTCTCAACAAGGCTGTTAGAAAATAATAAAATATAATAAAAAAATAACATTGTAAAAAAATAACAAAAAATTAAATAACAATTACAAAATATTGACACTGTCCTCTGCCCTACTAACATCAATCTCTGAAAAACTGACATCATCCACTGCCCTACTGACATCACCTACCCCTCTACTGACACTGTGCACTGCTCTACTGATACCATCCTCTGCCTTGCTGACACTGTCTCCTGCCCTACTGACAATGTCCACTATCCTAACTGACACCCTCCACTGCTCTACTGACTGACACTGTCAATTGCCCTACTTACACCAACCTCTGCCCCACTGACACTGTCCACTGCTCTACTGACACCATACAGTGCCCTACTGACACCTTCAACTGCTCTCCTGACACTGTCAACTGCCCTACTAACAACAACCTTTGCCCCACTGAAACCATCCACTGCCCTACTAATGCCATCCACTGCCCTACTGACACTGTACAAACACCATCCACTGCTCCACCGACACTGTCCAAAAACTGTCCACTGCCCCACTGATATGTTCCTCCCAAAACTGCCTGTTCTCTATCTCCCTTGTCATCTCCTTCTATACTTCCCTTCAGGACTTCTCCTGAGCCTCTCTTATCCTTTGAAATTTCCTATCCTAATTTGTCTGACTATCTCCAACTCTATCCACGTTTAGGCGACCCCTGAAGATATTTCTCTTCGGAGAAGCCTATCCTGCCTCCACCTAACAACTGTACTTTTATTTTCTTCAGCTCAACTCCACTATTATTACCGTATTTATCGGCGTATAACACACACTTTTTTCCCCTTAAAATCAGGGGAAAATTGTTTGTGCGTGTTATACGCCAAATGGCTGCCTCGGAGAGAACGAGTGCCGCCGAAATAGAAAGAGCCAAGTGTACTGTGTACTCGGCTCTGCTGGGCTCCGCTCACAGTCACGCCCAGTCCCGCCTCCCGCCATTGGACTGGTGTTATGTCCATCATAGGAGCCGGGCCAAGGGGCGGGACTGGGCGGGACTGCAAGATGAGCTGAGAGGAGCCAAGTACACAGGACATCTGGCTCTGTGTATCTCTGTGGCGCTTGTTCCCTCCTCGGCTCAATGGCAGAGCAAAAGAGGGATGATGGAAGGTAATTCAGGGGTGGTTTGATTTCACTTTATTGAACAATTAAGAAAACATTATTATTATTAAGTTATGGTGGCAGTCTCCTTCTAAACTCCGAAGATGGACACTGATCATGCTGTAATTTTGGGCAGGCTGCAGATGGACACTGATCACGCTGCCAATGATGGGCAAGGCTTCAGATGGACACTGATAAGGCTGCATTGATGGACATTTAAAATGTAAGTTTTGTTTCCTTAAAATTCCCTCCTAAAAGTTTTCTTCCTTAAACTTCCCTCCTAAACTTGGGGTGTGTGTTATACGCCGATAAATACAGTAACTTTGTATCACTTGAACCTCCCTTCTAGACTGTAAGCTCTAATGAGCAGAGCCCTCTGATTCCTCCTGTTTTAAATAGTATTGTAACTGTACTGTTTGCCCTAAAGTTGTAAAACGCGGCAAAAATTGTTGGCGCTATATAAATCCTGTATTATAATAATAATAATAATAATAATAATAATAATCATACTGTCCACTGCTCTACTGACTGTCACTGACCACTTTTAAGGTAGTTATTTTTTCAGTGAAATTTGCTTTATAATATTTTTTTCAGTTTTCCTTAATATTCAGTTAGGCCTGGCTAGTTAAAAAAAAAGGGCACCGCATCCCAGTGATCTTTGATCTCTTTCATGTTGTTCAGGTAGATCCCCAGGTCTCAAAGGTTCTCTACCCCTGATATAAATTATCCTAAAGATTGCTGACCTTGATTGTTTAAAATATTTATTCAATATAATATTATATCTTATATCTATCTATCAATATACTATATATATATATATATATATATATATATATATATATATATATATATATATATATATACATTTTGGATGCATATCAATACCACAGTTTTACATTAAAATGTTTCATTTTTTGTTTTCTTTTTATATAAAAAACACTCAGAATAAAAACATAGACAGAAATCTAAAAGAGAAGGGGAAAAAAATCACCTGCAACTTTCCTTTATTGGCAATAAAAATAAAATGCCAAGGCAGAGTCAGTCATGGCTATGATTTCCACATTTTCATTGAAACTCAGTGCAATATCCCTTTGGGAAAATTTCTTTTTGGTGGAAGTATAAACCGGCAAATGAATAAACCGTACAATACATTTTTATTTCAAAGCAGGTGCTCACCTGTCTTTTCAAAGAATCATTATTATCAGTGGGAACACAGCTCTATTCTCAATAAAGGTGAAACAGTGCTGGGAAATAACCAAGTTACCGTATGTGTGCTGCATCAGTAAAAAGCACTGGAAGAAATTTATCATCCCGTGGCAAAGTGCTGAGCACTGTGGCTTATTCTAAAATTAACTTGTAATATCTTGGGAGTATTCCCACGCTAACCTATCACAGTATATTGGGGAAAGTACATGTCTCTTAAAGAAACCAAAGCACATTTAATTTTTAAATCACACATATTTTGGAATAATTTTGTTCAGTAATGATATTATATTGTCAATAGCCTGTGGCAGCATCTTCAGGTTCAGGAACATGTTGCTATGAACTGTAAGATAAAGAATTAAAAAACAAATGTGCCAGAAAATGTTGGCAGGAGTGACATTGTTTGGAACACTTCATCAGCTGCTCTCAGTGGAAAAAGTCGATTTAAAGCGGCTGGTGCACTTGAAGCTAATCAGTATTTTATCTATTGCTCAAAAAACATGTAGTCACCCCATGTCATGCCATAGATTCTAGAATGGTGGTTCACTGACTCTCTGACTCTCAGCTTCAGTGCTCTCCTGTGTGGGGGTAAAGCAATTGGAGGTGGGTTTTTTTTTGCAGTTGTATACAACATAAAATGTATTATTTAGTGATTACTTATGTATTAAACCAAAAGATCAGTATACCTTCTCCACCCTGGACATCAGTTATCACTTAGTTAGCCTTTGAAATTTGTGCTATGTTCCACATTTTAATAATTTGGTGAATAGCACATAAGACAAACACATAAGACAGAAAACGGGTTACAAGTTAATAGTTACATGGCCTCCCATTAATATATGGGTGTATTAATCATTACCTGGGGGTGTTTCTGGGGCCCTCTCTAATTTTTAAAAGAGGCTTACAGATTTTGATAAATTCCCCCACCCACAGACCCCCACAACCACCAGGCTGGCCTCATGAGAAAGAAATCCTTGTCCTCACCAGCATGGGGGAAAAGAAGTGCTATGCCAGAGGGGGACCATGTACACCCCCTTTCCATGTTAAGGGCATGTGGTCTGATATTGTTCAGGATAGAGGATGCATGCTCACCCCCCATTTTTGAGCCAGCTAGGATGCATGCTCAGATAAGGGTCTGGTATGGATTTTGGGGAGAAGCCACACTTTTTCTCTTGCTTTGTGCATAGGAATCAAAGGTGAAAGACGATTGTGCTTGGTGAATATGAGTCACTGGTTGTTTGAACACCGGCAGGTGTTGGCTTTCTAATAAATTATTTGCAGTGAAAAATGCATTTTAGCAACAGAGTTGCTTTAAAACATGAATAAACATGAATGAAAAGCATGAGTAAATGCATTCTAAAATTGTATGCATTAATAGGTGTCATGAAAACTTGTTATGTTATATTCATAAATGTAGAAGGGTCCTCCCTTAATCTGTAACAAATGTACATTGCATGTATAACTATTCATGTAAGGGTTTATTTTGTCTATATTTTGACTTTGACTTTATAGATGACATTTGGTTAGTTTTTGAAATAATCTTTGGATGAATCTGTAAATTGTATCTGACATTGTCATTATGCATTTTAGTTATATCAGGCAGTAAGCTTACCAGTATGTGGTATAGGAAAATTAATAAGGTTTATGTGGCCATCCAAAATCGCACTTGATTTTGGGGCATAAAAATAGGTCTATAGAATGAAAACCATTGTTCATAGCTACTATTAAATTCAGCTGACTTACCCAAAAGCTTATTGGCCCTTCTAAGCCCACTGGCCCCTGTTCAAAGGTCATGCAGTGCATTATAATGTAATAAATCTCTTCACGGTAAAGCTGAAGAAAAATTTGCCAGCACTGGAAATCTCAGACCCATGGAAGGAGCATATCTGATTCCCATCTCTAGTATTTATCAATCAGATTCTACATTTTATTGTTCCATTAAACACAGAATTATAACAACATGTAGATATTCTCTATTTAAAGTACACTGTACTAAGAGAAATGTGTAAGCTGCTCTCTTCTGAAAATGCTGACCGGAGCTGCATACCAGGCAGAGTCTCACCTTGATGCTGAGAGGTACCCCAGCGGCTTGTTGGGTTCCAGATCCTAAGCTGGGAGCTGTACGATGAGGAGTCTGCTCTGGAGAACCTAGATACAGAGGTTGTCTACGAAGTTGGGACGTACCATTGGGGATCCGGTCACCACGCCACACGACAGGTACATTGCAACTGTCCATGGGTGACCCTAAATTGTGCTTACTGGGAGGATTCGTCAGTCCTAATCTTTAACCATTTCCAAATACCTATCAGGCCTGTCCAGAGGCCCTGTTTCCTCCGAGTGACTTTATTTGCAAGTGACCCACCGGCTGCCAGGCTAAAGTTAACTACCTGTCCGGGGGCACTTTACCCACTCCGGCGGGAGTGGTGACTTTGAGCTATCTGTACTGAGAGCAGGCTTGCTCTCAATGCTTTGATATCCAAGGCCTGATACCACAGTTTCCTCTTGCTCATCAACCCTTTCTCTATTGTGTGCTATGTTGATGTTGGCTATGTTAGCCTTGGAATAAAGCATTGGAAAATCTACGCTGTTGTCTGGACATTCGTTCCTTATCCACAGGCACAAGTTATACACCTAGACGAGAGAACTTGGTAACTTAATACGCCAATCCCAAACTATTCAGCGGCTCCTTCGGGGGTGAGCGCTACAGTAGTTTTACACCAAAGGTTTTTGAACAATCTGTACTGGGTGGATTGAAAGACTTCTGCAGGCTGTCTACAAATGGGAAGATGTCTCCCTAAGTACTGTATAATTGAGGAGATATATGCCCCTCTGCTTACAGCTCCCATGAGTGATGGGAATTGCCACAAAACTTGCCAGTTGCAATAAGTTGCTCGAAGTCAGCACTTTTGCTCCTACACTCTACTATACAAAAAAGTGAAGGATCTGGAGCAATTCATTTGGACATTTTCTAACAAGTTCAAAAATGTCCCTGTTAAGACTCCCTTCATCTGTCTGGGGTGCCTGTTATTTCTTTCCTGTAGTACGGAACAGCAGAATTGCTTTCCTTATCTCTAATTTTGATGTGCAGTGTAAATGGATGAAAAGCCAGCTGTATCACAACATCATTTAGACGATGTCACAGTTAAATTCACTAGCACTGGAGCTGTAGGAACCATGTCCATGCTTTCTCAATGTTTTTATGCATGAACAAGGACCTTATGAGACCTTTGCGGAATCGAGGAATCACAGTGATTGACTGTAACAGCAGTACAGTAATTGGCTAGTACACAGGGGGTATAATAAAAAAGACAGCTGTGAAATCAGTTTGTACAGGCAGCTTTATTTCAAATATTTACTATGAGAAAAACAAATGATATACCATACCATAATGAGAATAATAAAACTCTTCAGCATAACAAGATTAATATTATTAATTATGGAGACTTTGTATCAAAAATGTTTATTTAGTTCCCCAGGATTCGATTAATCATTTTATGAACTTTTGAATGTGAAAATTAACATTAGGTTTGTTTTCTTATTAATTAATTTTGTGCGCTTGTCTAACTTAAATATGATATGCAAGCTTACCCAGATCTGTAAGAGAAAGTGTGCTTTGGCTGCGGTTGCTTCACAGCTACTTGGCTAGCAGAGTAGCAGGTTGCCAGCCTCTGACTTAAGGGCACAGGTGCAGGACAGGTCTAGCCAGCAGAAAGGGGGCAATTATACTCTGGGCAAACAAGCAAACACAAGCAGGAGATACAGGTGGCTTGGTTTCCCACCAGTCCTAGAAGCTGTTTAAAACATAAAAACAAAGCTGTCGTATGACCATTTGTTACACTACATGGGGCCTTACACTTGTTCATTTTCACAGAACACTTTGAAGTAGATTTTCTGAAAGCAAGATTACTTGCTCTTTAGAGGTCCAACACACAATATATATCTTATATATAAAACAGACGTACATTGACCTGCACATCTCAATACATTCTACTACATAAAGCTGTAATGGATAAAATAGAGGCTTATGACATTTGTATCTCTGGGTGAGCTTTATTATTTCTCTGGCAATGTCCTTTTATTAGAAATTAACTGATTTTATTAACAGTTGGTCTTCAAGTGACATGAGGATGGACTTTCACATTCACTTAGGAGAGTGAATGTTCATTTAGCTAGCCTAATAAATAATAGGAAGATATGTTCTGTTTGAATACCCAATCACATGCAAGCAAACTAAAAAACAATGCATGTGATTGGATAATGAATGTAGGCACAGCTTCATTTTATTTGCTAAGTTAAAGCGGATTTCCGGCCACAATTTCACTTTTTAAATATAAATACCCCTGTAATACACAAGCTTAATGTATTCTAGTAAAGTTAGTCTGTAAACTAAGGTCCGTTTTGTTAGGTTGTTACAGCATTTAGACACTTTATAAAATAGAAATTGACTGGGGCCATCTTAAGTGTGGGCATCATGAAGCCAGACTGTATGACTTCCTGGATTTCAGCCTTGCAGACCTCGCACATGCTCAGTGCTGCACAAGCAGTGTCAGATCAGGTTTCAGCACCTGTGCTGTCCAAGTCACATGATTCTTTGAGACTGGGGAATGCACAGACTCCTGTAAAGTTACACCCACTACATTCCCAGGAGTCTGTGCGGTGTAGGTTAGGAAGCATTAAGCACCTAGGTGCAGGAAGTGGGAAGATTAACTATTCTTCCTAGCAACAACACTTTGAAGGCATCTAAAAAAATAAAAAAAAATCGTAAAGGACTAATGATATTTTTTTTAAAACTACTGATGTAATGTTATATTTATGGGTGGAACTCCACTTTAAGTGAACAGTCGCTCTGTGAAGTGAAAAGTCTTAATCCCTTTAGTGAATAAACCCCACGTAGTCTCGTGTTTATCATACACATTGACAATATTGCCATACCTGTCACACAAAAACATCACCGGGTCCAGTAATTATTTCAACCAATTCAACCAAAGTTAAACAACAGTTTTATTAAGATAAAAATTCCTCCATGCCAGCTATGCACATTGTATGGCTTTCAGGAACCTTAACCTATTTTTATTTAGTAGACACTGAGCCAGGCCATGCCAAGGTACTTATTTGAATCTTGCTAAATTTGTACACGCCCCGTACACACGATCAGAATTTCCGATGGCCTAAAATACGATGGAATTTTTCTTCAGAATTCCATTCAAGCTGTCTTGCATATACACTGTCAGACCAAATTCTGACTGTCCAAAACGCAGTCGAGAAAAATGAAGTTCAGTGCTTCCGAGTATGCGTCGACTTGAATATGGGCATGCGTGGGTTTTTTCTCCGTTGGAGTTGCACACAGACGGTAGGAAAAAAATAAAACATGTTCTATTGCTAAACACCGATGGAAAAAAGTCCGATGGGGCCCACACACGATTGGAATTTCCGATTAATAAAGTCCATTAGACTTTTTTCATCGGAAATTCCGATTGTGTGAACGTGGCATTAGGCTAAGTTTACACTTGTGGTTGCGGGACAGTCAACCACAGAAGGTAACAAACTATGGTCACAACTGTACTATCTTTTGTTTCAAGGACCATCTATCTTAGTTATAAGATCGGCCTGCTTAAAACTTTCTGTATATGCTTTTTTATCACTGTGAGCATTCCGCTCATAGTGAATGGCACGGGGATCACAGTACCAAAGAGAAAACCTTGCTGTTTCATGACAATGAGAACATTCAATATCCAAATTCCTGCACTGAGGTACATGAGCCAAGCCTATAGGTACCCTTAGTTATTGATGCAAACAGCCATATTTTGAGATGATCTCGTACCGATGGACAGCAGAAGACATTCATAAGTGATCCTTAAGAGGAAGATACAAACCATGTTTGAAATGTATCTTTTCCCTCAGGATAAGTCAAAATTAGTTTGCGGCCAGCTTTACGACACATTTGAAGAGAATGTAATTATTTATTTTAGCCATTATTATTTTTAGTGAGATAAATATAAAATATGCATATTAATATTTTGTATTCTCATAGCAAGCAGGTGGACCTTTGTAACCATTTCCAACAAATCTGCTTTTATAGACTTCAATTGCCCAATATGGCATTTAAGCAAACAAATGGATGGAGATGATAAGCTATTTACTCTCCCTTCACTGTACAAAGGACTATATTCAATACTTTAACCACTTAGGGACCGCCTAATGCTGATATACGTCGGCAGAATGGCACAGCAGGGCACAATCACGTACCTGTACGTGATTGTTAAATGCCCAGCCGTGGGTCGCGGGCGGTCCGAAGCTCCGTGACCGCGGCCACAGGACCCGCGGACCCAATCGCCGCTGGAGTCCCGCGATCGGTCACAGGAGCTGAAGATTTGGTGGAGAGGTGTGTGTAAACACACCTTCCCCGTTCTTCACAATGGTGCTGTCATTGATCGTCTGTTCCCTGATATAAGGAAAGGTGATCAATGATGTCACACGTCCAGCCCCGCCCCCCCCTACAGTTAGAAACACATATGAAGTCACACTTAACCCCTTCAGCGCCCCTAGTGGTTAACTGCAGTTGTCATTTTCACAGTAAACAATTTTTTTTTATAGCACTTTGTGTTGTGAAAATGACAATGGTCCCAAAAATGTGTCAAAATTGTCCCATGTGTCCGCCATAATGCTGCAGTCATGAAGAAAAATCGCCGCCATTAGTAGTAAAAAAAAAAATTATTAATAAAAATGCAATAAAACTATCCCCTATTTTGTAAACGCTATAAATTTTGCGCAAACCAATCGATAAACGCTTATTGCGATTTCTTTTTTACCAAAAATAGGTAGAAGAATAAGTATCGGCCTAAACTGAGGAAAAATAACGCTTTTTTATATATTTTTGGGAGATATTTATTACAGCAAAAAGTAAAAAATATAGATTTTTTTTCAAAATTGTCGCTCTATTTTTGTTTATAGCACAAAAAATAAAAACCACACAGGTGATCAAATACCACCAAAAGAAAGCTCTATTTGTGGGGAAAAAAGGACGCCAATTTTATTTTGATGCCACGTCGCACAACCGCGCAATTGTCAGTTAAAGCGATGCAGTGCCGAATCGCAAAAAGGGGCCTGGTCCTTTACCTTTATATTGGTCCGGGTCTTAAGTGGTTAAGCAAGAGAGTCTGAAGGGAAACGACTTCTGCTGTGCTTTATTTTTGGAAAACCCATAGTTCAATCTTGTGTCATGGGCACACCCTAGCTTGAAAAGTTTGTTACCCTAAAAAACAAACAAAAAAAAACAGATCCTGTTCCCTTAAAGCCTGAATAACAGCACAGTGCTGTGTAAGTCCCCCCCCCCCCACATCACCTACAAAACCTGGCTAATTATGCCTGGCTATGCCCTCCCCCCTGTAAACTATCATGGCTGCTGAGCCCTGAAACCGTGGTCAGTTTACATGCCTCCATCATCCGCAGCTCTACTCTCTGCTCTCCCCCATCCTCTGCACCCTCCCTGCCTGTCAGCTCTGTCCTCTCCCCAGCTCTCCCCTTCTGCTGCTATCATAACTACAATATAACTATACAATCCCCTCCATAAAATAACATTATGTGCCCCAGTGTTACATTAAAAGATGCCGATCTATACCTTATATCAGAGCATCTCCCAATGCTCATGTGACTCCTCGGCTCTCTCTCCTCCCCTATTCATCGACTGACTTCAGCGGGAGTTCTCAGCCCCGCCCTCTATAGCTGTCAGCCGGGAAGAGGAGAGAGCCAAGGAGTCATGTGAGCAATGGGATAGGCTCTGATATAAGGTACAGATCTGCATCTATCTTATATAATATAGACATTGGGGTGCATAATGTTATTTTACAGAAGGGATGGAGGGACTTTGAGTGTTTCTAGGTAAAATAAAACGTTTACATAGATGGTAAAACAAAAGTAAACCATCATTTTAACAATATAGAAACAAAAACAAAATAGGATACAACCATTTTAGTTTTCCTTGCAGAGAATAAGGCAATAAGGTAAATGAAAGGAATGGATGCAGGTTTGAACAGGCAAACTGCAACATCTGTATAAAAATAAATACTGCGCAGGTCTAAACAATCTTATATAGTGAGAAACCACTTGAATTGGTTCAAAAAACTGTGAAAAAAATAATAAACAAAAAATAAAAATAATTAAAATAACAAATATGAAACTAAAAAGCTGCTGCTGCTCAAAATGTCAGATAAACATAAATTGCAAGTAATAGTGGTATAAGCTGCGCTGCAATGTGATGTGAAAAATCAATATAACAATCAAATTATAAAGAATATGATGCACACAAAACGCTAGTGCAATGTGAAATGATCAGGTGAAGGTGCAAAGTCCATATAAATGGATGTATCTCAGGGAAAATCAGGATGACAGAAAGTTCTCCGAGTGTGTGAAAAAGTATCCAAACTTATCCAGTGAATCTGTAGAGCAGATAGCAAAGTCCTCCACCGTTAAATCCTAACTGCTTACCACAACGATAAGTAAATCAAGCATGTAACCGTGACTGCCAATTCCAAGATTCCAGGGGAAATTTTTCACTTTATCTTTGTTTCAAATATCAGACTATTCACTTTCCAGAGTATGACCCAAAAGAGAAAAGGCTGACATAGCGTGATACCGTAATAAAATTCGTTTATTAGTAAAAGTGTTGCACTTACAGTTATGCAGTAAAACAATGCGTGTGTAGTAATAGCCGGCCGGCTTAACTGTCCGCTCGTCCTTCCGGATAGAGTGCGCAGTACGATTCGTGGTGACGTCAGCACGCCGCTCCTCCCAAGGGGGAGGAGCGGCGTGCTGACGTCACCACGAATCGTACTGCGCACTCTATCCGGAAGGACGAGCGGACAGTTAAGCCGGCCGGCTATTACTACACACGCATTGTTTTACTGCATAACTGTAAGTGCAACACTTTTACTAATAAACGAATTTTATTACGGTATCACGCTATGTCAGCCTTTTCTCTTTTGGGTCATACTCTGGAAAGTGAATAGTCTGATATTTGAAACAAAGATAAAGTGAAAAATTTCCCCTGGAATCTTGGAATTGGCAGTCACGGTTACATGCTTGATTTACTTATCGTTGTGGTAAGCAGTTAGGATTTAACGGTGGAGGACTTTGCTATCTGCTCTACAGATTCACTGGATAAGTTTGGATACTTTTTCACACACTCGGAGAACTTTCTGTCATCCTGATTTTCCCTGAGATACATCCATTTATATGGACTTTGCACCTTCACCTGATCATTTCACATTGCACTAGCGTTTTGTGTGCATCATATTCTTTATAATTTGATTGTTATATTGATTTTTCACATCACATTGCAGCGCAGCTTATACCACTATTAAACTGCAACATCTGCATTTTCAAGAAAATCTGGGTCAAATGTCAGGATTTGTGGGTTGTTGTTGTTTCCTGAGGACTGACAAGCCACAGTCAAATATTTTTGATAACACTGCAAAATGCACTCAACCTGTACATATTATGTGGTTGTGTTGGAGTGTCTACAATACCTTGCCAAATGGCTGTATTACTTATACTAAGAGTCATACTTGGTAAATTTTCTAAAATAATACTGCACCTTATGGTATCAACTGTTAAATATATAATAGACAACGGCATCATAAAGTTTTAACTCTGATAAATGTACAATAAAATTATTAGTACTCTACAACAGGAAAATGCAGGCTTCATCAGCTAAAAAACATTTTTGCGTCTTTAATTCTTTAAAGCGTATGTCAAGACCAAAAAGAAAATAAAAAAAATAGTACTTCAACATGTGCACAGAAAGTTATCAGCTTACAAGGTTTTTAGCAGAATCAACAAGTGCTTTTATTGCTTTCAACGTTATAAGCAGATTATAAGTGTCAGTTCACACATGGGCAACCCGACTTACAGCACGACTTTGCAAGGGGATTTGGATGCGTCTTCAGCACGACTTTGAGCAACTTACAGTGCAACTTAAATTTGCCTCCAGGGCAGGCGACTTTGGCTGTGGCCAATCACAGAATAATCAGCTCTGTGGGAGGGAGGGGTTTGCCTGGGTAAACTTTTTTTTTTCCTGTAAAGTCGCTTCACTATAGATGGAGATCCAACTTCCATTGAAATCTATGGGTACAAGTTGCCTAGAAGTCACCTTGAAGTACTGCAGGAATCTTTTCTGAAGTTGGAGCACACACTTCTATGGCATTTCTTATGTCCGGCAACTTGGGGCAACTTGAGGACTTACAGTCGGATTCCAAGTTGCTGTAGTTTGAACCGGCACTCAGGATTAGAGTTGAGCGAACCCAAACTGTAAAGTTCGGGTTCGGTACGGACTTTGGGTTTTTCCCGGACCCGAACCCGAATAATTGGAAAAAGTTCGGGTCCGGGTTTGGAGTTCGGGAAAAAAAATGCGCGGAGGTCCCCGCAAATTCAATAACCAGACCCTTTAGGTCTGGTATGGATATTAAGGGGAACCCCGCCGTCAATTAAAAAAAAAATGACGTGCGGTTCCCCCTAAATATCCATAACCAGACCCGTTATCCGAGCACGTTGACCTGGCCGGCCGCAGAAAAGAGGGGGGGACAGAGTGCGGCCCCCCCTCTCCTGAACCACACCAGGCCACATGCCCTCAACATTTTGATGGGGACAAGGGTCTCAAGTTTTATTGCCAACGCTTAAATGAACAAGCTGAGATTAGAAGCTAATTGGTTACCATGCACAGTTGTACCAGATTCTGAGTGCACCAGTTTTAGTTAATCTACCCCATAGGCTGTTATCAGTATTTTTTGGCAGCGATGTTTTCTGGCTGGAAACCCCCCCCCCCCAGAACTAGTGGGTTTTGAGAGGAGTTGTTCAGCTTTAAAAATGCTCTAACTCTGATAACCACTTAAGCGTGGGTCCATTTGGCTGGCCAAAGACCAGAGCACTTTTTGCGATTCGGCACTGCGTCGTTTTAACTGACAATTGCGCGGGCGTGCGACGTGGCTCCCAAACAAAATTTGCTACATTTTTTTCCCACAAATAGAGCTTTCTTTTGGTGTTATTTGATCACCTCTGCGGTTTTTATTTTTTGCGTTATAAACAAAAATAGAGTGACAGTTTTGAAAAAAAAAGCAATATTTTGTACTTTATGCTATAATAAATATCCCTAATTTTTATTTATTTTTTAAAAAGCACATTTTTTTTCAGTTTAGGCCGAAATGTATTCTTCTACATATTTTTGGTAAAAAAATCGCAATAAACGTACATTGATTGGTTTGCGCAAAAGTTGTAGCGTCTACAAAATAGGGGATAGTTTTATGGCGCCACCCTTGAGGCTGCTTTAGCTGATTTAGTGTTAGTAAAAGACAATTCGCGCTTTTCTGTCTGTTACAGCTTGATGAATGTGCTTATTACTCCATTACAAACGCTAGTTTTACCAGAACGAGCACTCCCGTCTCATAACTTGCTTCTTAGCATGCGCTGATTTTTCATGTCGTTAAAACCCACACACGATCATTGTTTACAACCCGAAAAACGACATTGTTTAAAACGTTGTGAAAAAATAGAGCATGTTCGATTTTTTTTTGTCGTATTTCAGAACCCGAAAAATGCACTGAAGCCCACACACAAACATTTTAAATTACATTTTTTTAAAAAACGTTGTTTTTTACAACCCGAAAAATGATCGTGTGTACACGGCATGAGAGTCTGCAAAAGACTTGAGACTGGGGTGGGTTTTCACCTTCCAGCAGGACAAAGACCCTAAACATACAGCCAGAGCTACAATGGAATGGTTTAGATCGAAGCATATTCATGTGTTAGGCCCCGTACACACGACCAGTTTCCTCGGCAGAATTCAGCTTCCGACCGAGTTTCTGGCTGAATTCTGCCGAGGAAACTGGCCGTGTGTACACTTTCGGCCGAGGAAGCCGACGAGGAGCTCGACGAGGAAATAGAGAACATGTTCTCTATTTCCTCGTTGTTCTATGGGAGCTCTCGTCCCGCCGAGCTCCTCGGCGGCTTCAGTGCTGAACTGGCCGAGGAACTCGATGTGTTTGGCACGTCGAGTTCCTCGGCCGTGTGTACGAGGCTTAATAATGGCCCAGTCCAGACCTAAATCCAATTGGGAAATTGTGTCAAGACTTGAAAATTGCTGTTCACAGACGCTCTCCATCCAATCTGACAGAGCTTCTCCTCATTTCATATCTACCCCCCAGATTTACAGCGACTGCACTTCCAAGTACACTTTCAGTGCAATTTTAAGTGCACTTTGCAGTTGTAGTTTGCACTTGTAGTGCAAAGTGGATTTGCCTTTCGTAAATAACCCCATTTGTGTTGGTCTTTCACATAAAATCCCAATAAAATATATTTACGTTTTTGGTTGTAACATGACAAAAGGTGGAATATTTCAAGGGGTATGAATACTTATTCAAAACACTGTAGGTATAATGTTTACGATATACTACAGCAAAACTGGTATTGACAAAGAACAAAATACCATTAAATTTGCCAGTAAATGACATTTCATGTATACTTCGTTCTGTATGTTCACAAAGGGGTAGATTCAGGTAGCTGCGCGCATTATTACGGCGGCGCAGCGTATCGTATTTACGCTGCGCCGCCGTAAGTTATAGAGGCAAGTGCTGTATTCACAAAGCACTTGCCTCCTAACTTATGGCGGCGTAGCGTAAATGGTGTCAGCATAAGCGCGCCTAATTCAAATGAGGATGAGGGGGGCGTGTTTTATTTAAATTAATGTTGACCCCTGCGCCGTTCGTGAAAGAATCCCAGTGCGCATGCTCAAAATTTCGCCGCAAATCGTCATTGCTTTCAACGTGAACGTAAATGACGTCCAGCCCTATTCGCGAACGACTTACGCAAACGACGTAAAAAGTTCAAATTTCGAAGCGGGAACGACGTCCATACCTAACATTGGCTGCGCCTCCTAATAGCAGGAGTAACCTTACGCCTCCATGTAGATCCAAGGTCTTTTAAAGGACATTATCAGGACCAACATGTTTGTATCAGAAAAAAACATTAATTAGGCCCCCAGTCATACCACTTCTGAACCAAAACAACCAATCCTTTTGCTCCAGGGCTTTTTGGAATGAACTTTTTGGCTATAATATACCAGAAATAATATTAATTCCAGCTCTGTCTTGTGTCCTGATTTTATGTTATTATCTTTCTGTAAAGATAATTTGTAAAGTAGTGTATATATCGTTTTTCGGGAGCTCTGAACTATATGGATTCTAGTCATCTAGCCAGGGGCGGATCCAGAGTCTAATCTCTGGAGGGACACTGCCAGAAAATATGTTTTTTTTTGTGGACAATTTATCGGGGAAAATGGTTGGTGTTGGCCCTTAAATCATCCTGGCACCATGGTTGTTATGTTGTCAGGATGATTGAAGCGCATTCTTTTTATATAAAATGAAATAGTTCAACTCACCATAATGCAGGATCAGTGAGAGCCCTGAGTGTGTCACTTGCCCCCGCCGCCTGCCACCAGATGCGGATTGTCACTTGCCACGTCACCTGCTAGTAGTTGTTGAAAGTCACTTGCCACGTCACTTGTCACAAGTTGCGGATTATCACTTGCCATTGTCACTTGTCACATCACCTGCTGGGGTTTTTTGCCTTCCTCTGGATCAACTGTGGGAATGGAGTTGGGTGTATAGGATTTTACTGTGTTTTTTATTTTTGTTTTTTTTATTTTTTGTGGTTGAACTGGATGGACTTGTGTCGTTTTTCAACCTGACTAACTATGTAACTATGTAACCTGCCACAAGTTGCATTTTGTCATTTTCTACGTCACCTGCCTTACATTGTGGATTGTCACTTGCCACGTCGCCTGTCACCAGATGTAGATTGTCACTTGCAACGTCACCTGCCACAAGTTGTGGATTGTCACTTGCCACATCACCTGTCACATGTTGCGGATTGTCACTTGTCATGTTGCCTGTCACCAGATACAGATTGTCACTTGCCACGTCATCTGCCACACAATGCGGATTGTCACGTCACCTGTTACAAAATGCGTATTGTCACTTGCCACATCACCTGTCACATGTTGCGGATTGTCACTTGTCATGTTGCCTGTCACCAGATGCAGATTGTCACTTGCCACGTCACCTGCCACACAATGCGGATTGTCACGTCACCTGCTACACATTGCAGATTGTCACTTTCCTGCTAAGGTGGGATTGTCACTTCCCAAAGTAAAGTCAGGCAGCAGAGAGATGATGTAATCTCTCTGCTCCCTGCACAGTGAGGGCTGAACTGCAAGGCGGGTGCCGGGTGGCGAGAGATGATGTCATCTCTCTGCTCCCCAGCCCACCGGCCCACTGATTGGCCATCCGCCCACTCATCTGCCAATTGGCCCATCCGCTCACCCCCTGAGCCGCCCGTTCGCTCACCCACGTGCCGCCCGCACACTCACCCGCCCGCCTGCCGAGCTGCCCGCTCACTCACCTGCCGAGCTGCCCGCCCACGAGCCACCCACTCACTTACCCGCTCACTGGCCTGCCGCTAACCCCCAACTAATTTTCTCCATTGCCCCCTACGGATCTGCCCCTGCATCTAGCACACATGGAAATGTAACTGAACTGTGGTTGAAGTATATTTATTTTCTGTGAGTTATAAAAGGAACTCTCATTAGTCCCAAGCATTATTATACATAATGTGACTACCATACCTCATGTAAGCTAGTGCAATGTAAAAGGTAAAAGCTAATTAAACCCCCAAAAAAAAATATTAATATATTGTAGCTCACCAGCCCTAATGCCGCGTACACACCATCACTTTATGTGATGAAAAAAAATGACGTTTTTAAAAACGTCACTTTAATTGACTGTGTGTGGGGGAAAACGTTGTTTTATGTCTTGTAAAAAACGACCAAAAAAAATTGAAGCATGCTTCAATTTTATGTGTCGTTTTTCAAAAGTGCACTTTTTACTTCACAGAAATTGACCGTGTGTAGCAAAAAACTTTGTTTTCTAAGACGTTTTTTCATCCACGCATGCCCAGAAGCTACTTATGAAGCAAGCTTCAATGGTAAAACGTGGTGGAACGTAACCTCACTTTGCAAGATCATTGTGAGAAAAACGATGGTGTGTAGGCAACTTCGTCTTTGAAAATTGAAGTTTCAAAAACGTAATTTTTTACTTCACAGAAAGTGTCGTTTTTTTTCATCACATAAAGTGATGGTGTGTATGCGGCATTAGATGTAGAAACATAAAATATTAAGATACAACTATTTTAGTTTGCCTTGCAGAGAATATTCTGATAAGGCAAATGAAAGGAATGGATGCAGGTTTAAACAGGCAAACTGCAACATTGGCATTTGCAAGAAAGGCTGGGTTGAATGTCAGGATTTGTGGGCTGTTGTTTTTTCCTGAGGGCTGCTCAGCCATAATCAAACATGTTTTTCTAGCATTGCAAAATTCACTCAGCTTATACATATGCTGTGCTTGGTGCTTTATACCAAACAACATTCACGTCAAATGTGATGAAGTTTCTACAGTAACTCTGCAAAAGGATACATTATGACTACTAAGGGCCATACTTGCTCAACTGACAAAAATAATACCGCACCTTGGGTCATCTTATGTAAGATATATAAAAGACAGCTTTTAAAATGATATAAATATATATCTATATCTATATCTATATATATATACATATATATATATATATATATATATATATATATATATATATACATATATATATATATATATATATATATATATATATATATATATATATATATATATATATATATATATATATATATATATATATATATATATATATATATATATATATATATATGTATATGTATATATATATATCTATCTACAGTATATACATATATATATATATATATATATATATATATATATTTTTTTTTTCCATAACAAAATCTAATTGTACAACTTTCTCTCCAGCAACCACGGATTTGGCTGGCCTAAGTTGACCTGGAGACATGAAACAAACAAATCTGTCTTGTATAAACCACCAATCCCAATAAAACCCGTAATGGAGATGAACAAAAGCAAACATGGTTGAAGTCCAGCCTGGAAGACAACCATTGCTCCCTCCATAGAATACAGTGAAGGAGATAGGCCTAGCCACCCTAGGACAAAATGTGTGATATTTGCAGAGTTATTGAGTGAAAAGAAAGGGAAATATTAACATGTTGCTCTCCAGAGCACCTTTTTTTTAAGTTTTTTTAATTACATTTTATTATGATTTTTGTTTTTCCCATTTAACTTTATTGCTATCACAAGGGGTCTAACAAGAGCCCCCTATGTGATCGCATTGGGTAGGTGATACGTTCTCATTATGGAAACACTCAGGGGTAGATTCACAGACAAGATACGACGGCGTATCTCTAGATACGCCGTCGTATCTCTGAGTCCGGACGGTCGTATCTATGCGCCTGATTCATAGAATCAGTTACGCATAGATTTCTATTAGATCCGACCGGCGTAAGTCTCTTACGCCGTTGGATCTTAACTGCATATTTACGCTGGCCGCTAGGGGCGTGTACGCTGATTTATGCCTAGAATATGTAAATCAGCTAGATACGCGAATTCACGAACGTACGCCCGGCCGACGCAGTACATTTACGCCGTTTACGTTAGGCTTTTCCCGGCATAAAGTTACCCCTGCTATATGGTGGCGTAAGTGCGGCATACCAATGTTAAGTATGGCTGTCGTTCCCGCGTCAAAATTTTAAATTTTTTACGTTGTTTGCGTAATTCGTCCGTGAATGGGGCTGGACGTCATTTACGTTCACGTCGAAACCAATGACGTCCTTGTGGCGTACTTTGGAGCAATGCACACTGGGAAATTCCACGGACGGCGCATGCGCCGTTCGGGAAAAACGTCAATCACGTCGGGTCAAGCCTAATTTACATAATACACGCCCACCTCTTCACAATTTGAATTAGACGGGCTCACGCTGGCCTATTTACGCTACGCCGCCGCAACTTTCTTTTAAGAATACGGCACTTGCCTGTAAAAGTTGCGGAGGCGTAACGTAAATAGGATACGTTACGCCCGCACAAAGAAACGCCGATCTACGTGAATCTACCCCTCAATGTTTACCTTGCCCTCCACTGCAAAAATTAAGCATAGATCATGTCTTATTAGTTGCTTTCTCAGGAACAGCAGCCAGGGAATGGACAGCTCTGATCCTGGAAACATTCAGAGCTGATCACTTCACGCCTTACTCAAAGCAGAAGAGATCAGGAATGAATGTTTCTCATTACCCGCCAGCTCACCATCCTGAAATCATTTGTATTGGTTTACGGTTCCTGGAAATAGCAGGAGAGTCCAGGTTCCATGGGTTGGTCCCACGGAAGGGGGGCACACCGGCTGCACTGTAAAAGGGAGCGGGTGCTATACAGTAACCCGGATCACTTTTACATGAAGAAATGGAAGGCTGAAGAAAATACAGTAAATACAAGCTCAAGGCTGCTATTGTAGAGAGGCAAGGTGGTTAACTAATGCAGACAACTCATCTAAGAGATGGTGCTTTTTTTTTGTTTTAGATATGCTTTACAGTTGCTGCACAACATATTAGGCCCTATATGTATATAATCACTCCAAAAATTACATTGCCTCCCTGCCACCCAAATATACAGGTAGGATGATTTGAATACATTGTGGGAGATTTATTAAAACTGGTGCACACAAAATCTGGTGCAGCTTTGCATAGAAACCACTCAGCTTCCAAATTCAGCTTGCTTAATTAAGCTTTGACCAGGAAGCCTAGAAGCTGGTTCTGTGTGCACCGGTTTTAGTAAATCCCGCCATTGTGTATGGTTAAAACACCTACAATATACAGAAAGTGGATATCAGGCTATGATATAATAATGTTTGCCACTATCACTATTTATAGGTAGAAAATTCCTTCTGTTAACACTTCCTAAGTCGGCCATTTACCATTCCACTGCTGAAATCATTAAATACAGGGGATGAACTTAGCATATCTTTATTCATGCACCTTAAAAACAAGTAAAAACTGTAATTTATCTCTGGCTAAATGTGCTTCTTTAGCAGACAGCACAATAGTGTTCTCAATGCAGATTTGCATAAGTGAATTATGCCCAAGAATTGTAGAAAAGAGTGTCCTAGGTAGCAGCACGCCAGTGAAAAGGAGACAAAGAAATCGATTTCAAAAGGATCTTTAAAATACAAGCAAAAATAACAATTCAAATTCATACTATCCTGTTCTCTATTAGCATATCTGAGTTTCATATAAATGAAACTAATGCAGCAGATTTATCAAGCATTTGTGTCTCCATTTTTTTTACCTTTATTTCCAATTCTTTTTAACCTCATGGTGTGTAAAGCAACTGCAGAAAGAAATGCTTTTGCATAGGCATGTGTAATTTGTATAATTAAGTCTGAGATTGCTATAAGAGAGAATATGTTGGTATGTAAATGCAGACAAGGTACCTATCAGCTGAACAAGGCTTTTTCAAAAAACTACTAATTATTTCCCAAGCCTTCTACCTGAATAAGATCTGGAAGTTTCTTTAAAGCAAAATGTACATACTTCTAAATAATGACTAATTATTTATTAAAATTCTTGACATAAGCACCATACTGTTTGAATATCATGCTGCAAAGTCAGGATGAGGCAACAGTAAATTTGTGGTTGAAGCAATATAAAGAAAGGTGTTGTATGTGGTTAAAACATATCTTCAAATAAAGTATACTTAGACCATATTAACAGGAGTGTTTCAGAAAAAGATTGATGGCACATTTATTAATAATAATTGTGTCCTGAGCTAGCACCAGGTACTGACCAGAAAGGAGGCATCCATTTAAAGCGGAGGTTCACCCTAAAAAAAAATTCTAAAAAAAAATTCTAACATTACATTGTGCTCACTCTCGACATTGACAGTACGCTGATGTGTTTTTTTTGCCGTACATACCGTTGTATCGCTATTTTCCCCGCCGGCTTCCGGGTAGTGGCTCCCTCGGGAGTGGGCGTTCCTATGCACAGGCTAAGTGATTGACGTGATGACAAAAGCTTTCCCACGGCGCATAATGCGCGTAACGAGTTGCCGAAAGAAGCCAAACTGCGAGTCGGCACTATACGGTGCCTGCGCACCGACGTTCGGCTTCTTTCGGCAACTCGTGACGCGCCTTATGCACCGTTGGGAAGCTTTTTTCATTACGTCATTTACTTAGACTGTGCATAGGAACGCCCACTCCCGCGGGAGCCACTACCCGGAAGCCGGCGGGAAAAATAGCGATACAACGGTATGTACGGCAAAAAAAAAAAAACATCAGCGTACTGTCAATGTCAAGAGTGAGAACAATGTAATGGTAGAAAATTGTTTTTAGGGTGAACCTCCGCTTTAAGGCAAAGTTGGTAAATGGTCTTATTTTTTTATTTTGCTTTGCCTGGAGTTTATAGTGAACCCCATTGAAGTCTATAGGAGTTCCAGTTATGGCGGATCTTATTTAATTCTGCCATTTGTAGGAGTAGAAAGCAATCTGGAGTCAAACAAAATGATTCAGAAGGCAGAAACTTCCATGGGCTGACAAGTTATTTCCGATGAAATTCCGCTCAAGCTTGGCTTGCATACACACGGTCACACAAAAGTTCTCTGAACTTTCGACTGTCAAGAACGCAGTGACGTACAACACTACGACGACCCGAGAAAATTAAGTTCAATGCTTCCGAGCATGCGTTGAATTGTTTCCGAGCATGCGTCGGAATTGTTACAGACGATAGGATTTTCCGATAGGAATTTTTTCCGCTGGAAAATTTGAGAACCTGCTCTCAATCTTTTGTTGGCAGAAATTCCGACAGCAAAAGTCTGATGGAGCATACACACGGTCGGAATTTCCGTTCAAAAGCTTTTGCTTTTCCGTTCTGACTTTTGCTGTCGGAATTTCTGATCTTGTGTATGGGGCATAGAATAGCAAATTGTAGGAGAAAAAATAGTACCTCTTCCTCCACAGCATGTCAGATCTCAACAGCTATAATGCCTTGTACACACAATCGGATTTTCTGTCGGGATAAACTCAGACTGATTTTTCCGACGGAATTCCGTTCAAGCTGTCTTGCACACACACTGTCACACCAAATTCTGACCGTCAAGAACGCGGTGACGTACAACACTAGGACAAGCCAAGAAAAATTAAGTTCAATGCTTCCGAGCATGTGTCGACTTGATTCTGAGCATGCATGTGTTTTTCTCCGTCGGAGTTCCCTACAGACAGGAATTTCCGTTCTCACGTTCTCTTTCTAAATTCCAACAGAAAAAAGTCCGATGGGGCACACACACGGTCGGAATATCCGATGAAAGAATTCCGTCTGACTTTTTCCATCGGAAATTCCGATCGTGTGTACAAGGCATTACAGGCACTGAAAATGGGGACTCACCCTTTTCTAGAAAATGGACTGGGGAATCAGTTTCTTAAAATTATTGGCTTTTGTGGCTCAGCTGACCAGGAGCAAAGGCTATGTACAGTGCCTTGAAAAAGTATTCATACTCCTTGAAATTGTCCACATTTTGTCATGTTACAACCAAAAACGTAAATGTATTTAATTGGGATTTTATGTGATAGACCAACACAAAGTGGCATATAATTGTGAAGTGGAAGAAAAATTATAAATGGTTTTCAATTTTTTTTTTACAAATAAATATGTGAAAAGTGTGGCATGCATTTGGATGGATTGGATGGACAGTCTCTGTGAACAGCAATTTAAAGTCTTGCCACAGATTCTCAATTGTATTTAGGTCTGGATTTTGACTGGGCCATTCTAACACATGAATATGTTTTAATCTAAACCATTTCATTGTAGCTCTGGTTGTAGGTTTAGGGTTGTTGTCCTGTTGGAAGGTAAAACTCTGCCTCAGTCTCAAGTCATTTGCAGACTTTAAAATGTTTTCTTCTAAGATTGCCCTGTATTAGGCTCCATCCATCTTTCCATCAACTCTGAACAGCTTCCCTGTCCCTGCTGAAGAAAAAGCATCCCCACAACATGATGCTGCCACCACCATGTTTCATGGTGGGGATAGTGTGTTCAGGGTGATGTGTAGTGTTGGTTTTCAGCCACAAAAAAGCATTTTGCTTTTAGGCCAAAAAGTTCAACTTTGGTCTCATCTGACCAGAGCACCTTCTTCCACATGTTTGCTGTGTCCCCCACATGGCTTCTCGCAAACTGCAAATGAGACTTCTAAGGCCGCGTACAGACGAGCATACATGTACGATGAAACTGGTCCGCTGGACCGTTTTCACCGTACATGTATGCCCGGGGATTTCTGTATGGTGGCTGTACTCACCATCATACAGAAATCCGCGCGTAAACAATACGCGGGGCGTGTCCGCGCCGTCGCCGCAACGATGACGCGGCGACGTGGGCGGCCCTGCCAGTTAAATGCTTCCACGCATGCGTCGAAGTCATTCGACGCATGCGAGGGATGGCGGGCGCTCGGACATGTACAGTAGGTCTGTACAGACGACCGAACATGTCCGAGCGGGCAGGATTTCAGCGGGATGTTTTAAAACAAGTCCAGAAATATTTGCCCGCTGGGAAAAGGCCCGGCGGGCAAATGTTTGCTGGAATCCTGCCCGCTCGTGCCTACACACGACCGAACATGTCTGCTGAAACTGGTCCGCGGACCAGTTTCAGCAGACATGTTCGGTCGTCTGTACGGGGCCTAATGGATTTCTTTCAACAATGGGTTTCTTCTTGCCACTCTTCCATAAAGGCCATATTTTGGGATTGCATGACTAAAAGGCCTGTGGACAGATTATCCCACCTGAGCTGTGGATCTATGCAGCTCCTCTAGAGTTACCATGGGCCTCTTGGCTGATTCTCTAAATAAACCCCTTTCATGCCTAAGCCTATTTCTGACATTTGTTGTTTACAAGTTAAAATCCATATTTTTTTCTAGAAAATTACTTAGAACCCCCTAAAATTATATATATATTTTTAGCAGAGTAAAATTGCGATTGTCAAACAATATTTATGCAGCGGTCTTTCAAACACAAAAAAACTAAACAGTAAAGTTTGCTCATTTTTTTTTTTGTATAATTTGATAGATGATTTTATGCCGAGTAAATAGATAACAAATATTTAATGCTTTTAAATTATGCACACTCGTGGAATGGAGACAAACTACAGTACCTAAAAACCTCCACAGGCGATGCTTTAACCTCCCTGGCGGTATGATTCTGTCTGGAATTACGTACCAAAAGCGGTACAATTATTTGCAAGGAAATTTGGTGATTTGTACTGTAGGCCTGCAATTCTTAGGAATAACTCACTTAAATGCCAAGCCAAATGCCAATGCCAAGCTGCGGTTTCCAAAGCGAGCAAAGTCCTTTCTTGTATTAAGAGAGGTATGGACTCCAGAGACAGAGATATAATTTTGCCCCTGTACAAATCATTAGTAAGACCTCATCTGGAATATGCAGTTCAGTTTTGGGCACCAGTTCTCAAAAAGGATATAGGAGAACTGGAGAAAGTGCAGAGAAGAGCAACCAAACTGATAAGAGGCATGGAGGAGCTCAGCTATGAGGAAAGATTAGAGGAACTAAATTTATTCACTCTTGAGAAGAGGAGAATAAGGGGGGATATGATCAACATGTACAAATATATAAGAGGTCCATACAGTGAACTTGGTGTTGAGTTATTCACTTTACGGTCATCACTGAGGACAAGGGGGCACTCTTTGCGTCTAGAGGAAAAGAGATTTCACCTCCAAATACGGAAAGGTTTTTTCACAGTAAGAGCTGTGAAAATGTGGAACAGACTCCCTCCAGAGGTGGTTCTGGCCAGCTCAGTAGATTGCTTTAAGAAAGGTCTGGATTCTTTCCTAAATGTACAGAATATAACTGAGTACTAAGATTTGTAGGTATAGTTGATCCAGGGTAAATCCGATTGCCTCTCGGGGGATCAGGAAGGAATTTTTTCCCCTGCTGTAGCAAATTGGATCATGCTCCGCTGGGGTTTTTTGCCTTCCTCTGGATCAACTGTGGGTATGGAGTTGGGTGTATAGGATTTTACTGTGTTTTTTTATTTTGTTTTTTGTGGTTGAACTGGATGGACTTGTGTCTTTTTTCAACCTGACTAACTATGTAAAATCTGACCAAACAAGAATCTAATAGGCATCCCGGGTATGACATTTTTTTAAAAACAAAATTATAAATTATAATATAATAAATAATTATAAATAATTATAACAAATAATAATATAATTCTAATAAAAATTATTCAATAATGTAATCAAATCAAAAACACTGAAATTTTCTCAGTTGCAGAATTGTTGCTGTCATTATTTTTTTTATTTTTTATGACGAATTTCCCCACAAATCGCTATCGCACAATTCTGCAAGTGATTATAATTTATTATCGCTGTTTTTTAGCTGATCTAAAACCATTTTTGACATAAAGGGACACTTTTGGTTGCTATGGACAATCTACATCTATTATATAAAATGACATGTAGGGCACTGGGCAGACCACTAGGGACAAGGGGGGTGTGTTTTTTTTACATACAGTACTGTAATCTATAAGATTACAGTATACTGTATGTACTGTGTTTGTTTACCTTTTTGAATTTGGCGCCGATCTCCGCTCCCGTGCGTTGTAACGTCGCAGGGAACGGAGATCGGCAGCACAGGAGGACGCTGTGTGAATCGAGCGAGGTCTCGCTCGCTCACACAGCGCGGTGACATCGCTGGATCCAGGACAAGGTAAGCCAGCGCACGCTGCAGGCTCTGACGAGCGTGACTCGGGGATACCGATCGCAGCAGAAAAAACCCACCCCGAGTCACGCTTTTAACCCAGGGGGGTTAAAAAATGGTTACCAGGTTAGAATTACAGAGGAGGTCTAGTTCTATAAGGAGGTCTAGTGCTATGTTCCCTCCCGCTCCTCCAGGATAACAATCGAGCGGCTTTTAGCCGCCTCGGTTGTTATCCCTGGAAAGCCAACCGCCCGCTCTAAAAAATGGCAGTGGGATGATGCCTGGAGCTGCAGACATCATCACGGTATAACTCCTAAAGCCGAAGCCACGTATATGTGTATGCACAGCACTACACAGTCGTTTAGGTGGACAGCCATGTCTTGGTTAGTTTGCAGTTGTGCCATACTCTTTCCGTTTTCAGATGATAGATTGAACAGTGCTCTGTGAGATGTTCAAAGCTTGGGATATTTTTTTATAACCTAACCCTGCTTTAAACTTCTCTACAACTTTATCCCTAACTTGTCTTTATGATGCTGCTTGTTTACTAAGCATCTCTAACAACCTTTGGGGGCTTCACAGAACATACAACTATATTTATACAGAGATTAAATTAAACACAGGTGGACTCTATTTACTAATTAGGCAATTGGTTCCACTAGATTTTAGTTAGGGGTATCAGAGTAAAGAGGTCTTAATACAAATGCATGTAATACTTTTCAGATATTTTTTTTTTATATAAACAATTTTGAAAACCATTTATCATTTTCCTTCCACTTCACAATTATGTGCCACTTTGTGTTGATCTAGCACATCAAATCCCAATAAAATACATTTAGGTTTTTGATTGTAACATGACAAAATGTGGAAAATTCCAAGGGATATATGATTACTTTTTTTTTGTCTGTCAGTATAGATGCAGCCAGTGGGACTTGAGAGCGAGATTGCACAGGTACCCCCTCCCAGCTAGAAGCTTGCTAGGGGGGATTCAGAAGGCAGTAGGTGCCAGGAGTGCTGGCAAGGACCACAGTAGAGGACAATTGGGGCAGCTTTTTTCAAAAACATTGCACAAAGCAAGTAGGTATAACAGGTTAGTTACCTAATAAAACAAATTAAAGGGTGAAATTCACTTAAATACATGTGTGCATTATTGAAGGTGACATCCCTCAAGCCCTTCAAATGTCCACAAACAATTATAATAGGTCTTTATTTTGAGCATAGCTTATGATCAGCAACCCATTTCAGACCTCCTAGGGAACTTTAGTCAATGCATTCTGCAGTTGGAGGCACTTGTTTTTGCACAGAGAAATATTCCCAAGAAGAAACTGAGAACATTGTTATCTGATCAAAAAAAAAAAGCTTTTACAGTGTGTGTTGGGCAAAGAGGGAAGAAGATTTCCGTGGGTTCTAATGCTACATGACTTTCTCAAGAACAAACAGGCGGTCTCCGTGAGACATCTTCTCATGTGCCTTTGTCTTAGCTGGTTAAAAAAACTGCAGGAAAATACAGAAGAAAATAGGATGATGGAGATTCAATTCTCTGTTCAAGCTAACATGTTACACACCATCAACAGCATCAGAGGATCATAATGTATTGGAATGCTTGGACATACATTTATGGAGCCTTTTTTTGCGTCTGGGAAATTCCACTGGGTATGCATTGCTGTCAGTCTTATTCATTCCGTTTCACTCAAGTGGAACATAAGAATGCTGACAAAACCAGTAAAGAACTTTCCTCAAAAAGTAAATATGGCAAGAGAAGTTCATAAATCATATAACAAAATAATAATAAATTAAGTAAAATGGTAAGCGACATACATTGTACCTGTGAAAAATGATAGCACAATATAAAAATAATAAATAGGACCGAAATTGAAACAAACTTCAAACTCAGATATGAGATAAATATATTAAAGTATAAGGAGTATAGCTTATTTTAGTTTTATAAAGAAACTGCATCTCCAGCTGTATTGAAATGTCTTAGCAGAATAACTGAACCGGAAAATAAATGAGATTGAACCAGGAAATTGATCTGATTTATGGGGTCAGGAAACATTTTCCCCACTGTGAAGATAAATAAGAGTGTGCCTCACGGAAGCTTTGTTTTACCTTCCTCTGGATCAACATTGCAGGACAAATTTTAAAAGGGTGAACTTGACTGGCAGCACGTACGTATATAATTTGCTATATACTGTAAAACAGCGACTACAGTTAAAAATATATATATATATATATATATATCTATATATATATATATATATCTATATATATATATATATCTATATATATATATATATATATATATATATATATATATATATATATATATATATATATATATATACATGTTTCCTAAGCAGTAATTCTTTCAGAAAATGGATCCACAAAACAAACAACACTGATATTGTTCTTACAAAGAAGAATTTGCAAGTAAAAATAATGGGTACAATCTATTGCTTATTTCTCCTAGTGATAGAAATATCCATTTTCCAAAATGCAAGCATGGATTGTCATCATTCCCTGCTGAATTGACTGTGTAGTAATTATCAAACCATCATTAGTCATACATATCAAGATATGCTAATATACTTGGATTAATTCAAGCATGATAAAAAGAAAGCATACTTACTCTGACCATATGCAAATAAAGTCCTGTATAAAGCTATTCTGCTGCTGTTAAAAGAATTACTCGCTGTAAAAAGATCAAGAGTACCATTTACATTGCATTAAATGATTTCAGCAAATTGACTTGCACCGGTAGAGTGTGTAAGGGCTAAACCAGTACTAATGCTTTTGGTTATCAAAGGACAATTTAATTGTGGGATACAATAATATGTCATGATATGGCCAGTTTTAATGCTGGAAATATTTATGAAAAGGTTTTCTCTTTCCACTTAAAAGGAATTGAAAGTTTGGGTGCAAACAGTACTTCTTTATGCCCTGAAGCTTATTGTATAACAATGTTTACACGGTAGTTGGAAACTCTTGGGGCATGGCTGTCAATAAACAAAATCATCAGCAATAAGATACACCATTATGATACGGTAATGGTTCCTGAGAAAATGCCTATCTACTAAATTACTCCTAATTACTGAAAACATGATGAGTTATGAATTCATTTCAGTCGTTCACATATCTGCTGATTTACTCTTAATTACTGAAAACATTCTAAGTCTGCAGGGGTTATGAATGCATTTTAGTTGTTCACATATCAGGAAAAACTGGACTGGAAGAAGTCAAGGGATGCAGAAGGTTATGGAATATTGTTTCATGTGAAGATAAGGAGAAAAGTTGATTATATCTATCTTCCAAGTTGCATCTAGAAATCAGACAACTGCTAATGCTCTGCATGACCAGGGAGTGCTGGCGATCTGTCTTTTTTTTTTCTATTCACAGTACATTCACAAGGTAAGAATTTTCCACAAATGTTTCCATGTGTAAGAGCCGTTTCACACTGGGACGACCTGGGATCCGACTTCAAGTCGCCCCAAGTCGTGCGGTCAAGAAAATGAATTGAAGTGAATGGGAGCCGTCTTAATGTACACTACTGAAGTCGCTCTGACTTCAGGAAAGGTTCCTGTACTACTTCAAGGCGACTTCTAGGCAACTTGTACCCATTGATTTCAATGGAAGTCACCTCAGAAGTCGGATCACTGTCTTAACTGAATCAACAATACAGGAAGATAAGATACATTTCTCAGGCACACCCCTCCCTCCCCCTCTCTCACACAGAGCTGATTGTTGTTTGATTGGCCACTGGAAAGCCTCCTGTCCTGGAGGCAACTTGAAGTTGCCTTGTAAGTTGCCTGATGATTCATACTCAAGTCGTGTCCAAGTTGCCTCCCAAAGTCGTGGTAGAAGTCGTGTTGCCCCTGTGTGAATGGGCTCTCATGGAGCTGTCCATAAAACATGGAACTGCTAAAGAGGGCGCAGAAGCTCACAGGATTGATTGGTCTTACAACTCAAGCTGCAATGCTAATGCAACTTTCCATTGATATAGGGCTTTGCACATTGGAAGATCTCTTACATTTTTATTTATTTATTTATTTATTTCAGGTACTTATATAGCGCCATCAATTTACGTAGCGCTTTACATATACACTCACCGGCCACTTTATTAGGTATACCTTGCTAGTACCGGGTTTGACCCCCTTTTGCCTTTAGAATTACCTTAATTCTTTGTGGCATAGATTCAACAAGGTTTTGGAAACATTCCTCAGAGATGTTGGTCCATATTGACATGATAGCATCACACAGTTGCTGCAGATTTGTCGGCTGCACATCCATAATGCAAATTTCCCATTTCACCACATCCCAAATGTGCTCTATTGGACTGAGATCTGGTGACTGTGGAGGTCATTGGAGTACAGTGACCTCATTGTCATGTTCAAAAAAACAATTTGAGATGATTGCAGCTTTGTGATATGGTGCATTATTCTGCTGGAAGTAGTCATCAGAAGATGGGTACACTGTAGTCATAAAGGGATGGACATGGTCAGCAACAATACTCAGGTAGGCTGTGGCATTTGAACAATGCTCAATTGTTACTAAGGGGCCCAAAGTGTGCCAAGAAAATATCCCCTATACCATTACATCACCACCAGCAGCCTAAACCGTTGATACAACGCAAGTAAGATCCATGCTTTCATGTTGTTTACGCCTAATTCTGACCGTACCATCTGAATGTTGCAGCTGAAATCAAGACTCATCAGACCAGGCAACGTTTTTCCAATTTTCTATTGTTCAATTTTGGTGAGTCTGTGCGAATTGTATCTTCAGTTTCCTGTTCTTAGCTGACAGAAGTGGCACCCAGTGTGGTCTTCTGCTGCTGTAGTCAATCTGCTTAAAGGTTTGATATGTTGTGCATTCAGAGATGGTATTCTGCATCTGTAATGAGTTGTTGAGTTACTGGTGCGTTTCTGCCCATTCACCTCTGACCTCAACAAGGCATTTTTGTCCACACAACGGCCGCTCACTGGATATTTTCTCTTTTTCAGACCATTCTCTGCAAACCCTAGAGATAGTTATTTGTGAAGATCTCAGTAGATCAGCAGTTTTTGAAATACTCAGACCAACCGATCTGGCACCAACAACCATGCCACATTCAAAGTCACCTAAATCCCCTTTCTTACTCCCCTTCAGAAGGACTCTAATGCCCCGTACACACCATCACTTTATGTGATGAAAAAAAAAACGACATTTTCTGTGAAGTAAAAAATGACGTTTTTGAAACTTCAATTTTCAAAGACGAAGTTGCCTACACACCATCGTTTTTCTCACAATGTTCTAGCAAAGCGAGGTTACGTTCACCACGTTTTTCCATTGAAGCTCACTTCATAAGTAGCTTCTAGGCATGCGCGGGTGAAAAAACGTCGTTTTAAACGACGTTTTTGCTACACACGGTCAATTTCTGTGAAGTAAAAGTTGACGTTTTGAAAAACGACACATAAAATTGAAGCATGCTTCAATTTTTTTTGGTCGTTTTTTAGAAGACATAAAACTAAGTTTTCCCCCACACACGGTCAATTAACCACTTGCCGTCGCTGCACCGCCGAAATACGTCCACAAGGTGGCTCTCCTAGGCGAGACCACGTAAATGGACGTCCTGCCTATTAGCCGCCACTAGGGGCGCACGCGCGCCGCCGGAGGCGCGCGCGCGCGCCCCCCGCTCGCCCCCGACTCCCGTGCGTGTGCCCGGCGGGCGCGATCGCCGCCGGGCACACGCGATCGCTCGGTACAGAGCGGGGAACGGGAGCTGTGTGTGTAAACACACAGCTCTCGTTCCTGTCAGCAGGGGAAATGCTGATTTTCTGTTCATACAATGTATGAACAGAAAATCAGTGTTTCCCCTAGTGAGGCCACCCCCCCCCCACAGTAAGAACACACCCAGGCATACTTAACCCCTTCCCCGCCCCCTAGTGTTAACCCCTTAACTGCCAGTGGCATTTTTATAGTAATCTAATGCATTTTTATAGCACTGATCGCTATAAAAATGCCAATGGTCCCAAAAATGTGTCAAAAATGTCCGAAGTGTCCGCCATAATGTCGCAATACCGAAAAAAAAATCGCTGATCGCCGCCATTACTAGTAAAAAAAATATTAATAAAAATGCCATAAAAATACCCCCTATTTTGTAAACGCTATAACTTTTGCGCAAACCAATCAATAAACGCTTATTGCGATTTTTTTTTACGAAAAATATGTAGAAGAATACGTATCGGCCTAAACTGAGGAAAAAAAATGTTTTTCTATATATTTTTGGGGGATATTTATTACAGCAAAAAGTAAAAAATATTCATTTTTTTCAAAATTGTCGTTCTATTTTTGTTTATAGCGCAAAAAATAAAAAACGCAGAGGTGATCAAATACCACCAAAAGAAAGCTCTATTTGTGGGAAAAAAAGGACGCCAATTTTGTTTGGGAGCCACGTCGCACGACCGCGCAATTGTCTGTTAAAGCGACGCAGTCCCGAATCGCAAAAAGTACTCTGGTCTTTGGGCAGCAATATGGTCCGGGGGGTAAGTGGTTAAAGTGACGTTTTTAAAAACGTCATTTTTTTTCATCACATAAAGTGATGGTGTGTACGCGGCATAAGGCCCCGTACACACGACCGGATCGATCCGCTGGGATTGATCCGCGGATCAGTTCCAGCAGATAGATCCGGTCGTGTGTACGGCCTAGCGGACATTTTCAGGCGGATAAAAATCCAGCCGACGGATTTTCAGCAGATAAAAATTTCTTAGCATGCTAAGAAATCTATGCGCTGGAATCCAGTCCAGCGGACTGATCCGGTCGTCTGTACAGACTCACCAGATCAGTCCGTCCGCTCCCATCCCTCGCATGCGTCGTAATGATTCGACGCATGCGTGGAAGTATTTACCTTCCAGGGTCGCGCACGTCGCCGCGTCACAGCGGATGTATTCCGCGGGGATTTTGATCTGATGGTGTGTACAGCCATCAGATCAAAATCCACCAGAGGATTTATCCGCTGGAAACGGTCCGGCGGATATCCTCTCGTGTGTACAAGGCCTAATTGGTCACAACAGCACAAGTACTCACATTATAATAAATACTAACAGCACCTTTTCATAAAAATTCCCTCTAGGGGGATTAAATGTGCAGTCGCATGAAATATATGGCAGATAATGTGTTAGCTGTCCTAAGCAGCACATGCCAAAAATATGAAAGAGGAGCCATTATATTGTTTGGCATATACGGTAGGTAAAAACATCCAAGGACTTATTTATCCATTTTGGCCTTCCTCTTTTTTTTGTTTGTTTTTCTTCTTTTAAAAAGCAGAAAACAAGCCATTGTCATGATTCTTGAACAGTAAATTGACTACTTAAAGTGAGAGCCTTGCACATGATGATCCCAGAAGCCACATGAAAGCTTGCTGCCCAGCACTGAGCACGCACACTGACTTCAGCCACTAAGCAGATTCCGAGGAGCAATTGTCACAGCCGGCACAGTAACTGCTTGCTTTCTTTTACCAATTAGAAGAAAAAAAATCAGCTGCCAAACTGTTCAATTTTCTCTCTGAATTGACTCACAGGCTATAATTGACAGAAGAAACAAACTGATGTGGTGCAATAACTGTAGCAGTTACTGTTGGAAGGTTGCATAGCAACTAGAATCAGCAGAAGAAGCAATAGACTGAGATCGAAATTGAGAGACAAACATCCACTATAGAGCTTGATTTACATCTATGGAGTGGGTTCATGAGCCCGTGACACACATTTATTTAAAAATTACTTAGATTCTGTTGTAAATAACACAATTTGAAAGGTATAACCTCTGCCTCTGATCCTATAGAGCTTTTGTTTGAATCTTTGTTTGAAGAAAAGTATTCTTATACGATAACAATTGAAGATGAGGTAAAAAAGAGTGCATTAATTTATTGTCCCTTGGGGTGAAACTCCCCAGTTGTGCAATGAAAGGGCCGTCTGTAACTGAACCAACAGTCCTTTGAATAAAAACAATGTTTCTCAGAGTGTCAGTCACAGCTCCAGCAAGCAGTTCTTAAAGAGAGCATTTCAAGCATTTGGAAAAGCTTCTACTGATCCTCAGGATATCGGAATAAAAGCAAGATCATAATTCAGCAGTAGGAGGTCTGCTTAGCCATCTCAGCAGTAGAAAAGGACAAGGAACCACACTTTGTCTGGAAAGCGATCAATGGTACACCTGTTTTGTATCCCGACTCACTCAAAATATGCTAATCAGTGAGAAAGATGATCATAGTCTATATGTGACTCTGCAAGACGTCTGTCTGAAATTGTAAAACATTCCAGAGTCTTAAAGAACAAGTCTCGTTCACATGAGTTTTCTTTCATTCTCACAAAAATATTTGTATAATGTGGTCGAATAGGGATAAACATTTAGGAAAAGACAACTATATGCTTGAAGAGATAAAAACTCACAAAAATATACGTTGCAAAGGACTTTATTGATCTATTAGCTTGAAGCTGAAGAATATACATGGGGGTAGATCCACAAAGAAATTACGCCAGCGTATCTACTGATACGCCGGCGTAATTTCAAAATTCCCGCGTCGTATCTTTGTTTTGAATCCTCAAAACAAGATACGACTGCATCTCGGCTAGATCCGACAGTCTTCGTACGCCGTCGGATCTAATATGCAATTTTTCGGCGTCCGCTAGGTGGCGTTCCCGTCGTAATCCGCGTTGAGTATGCAAATTAGCTATTTACGACGATCCACGAACGTACGAGCGGCCGTCGCATTTTTTTACGAAATTTCCGTTCGGCTTTTTCCGGCATATAGTTAAAGCTGCTATATGGTGGCGTACTCAATGTTAAGTATGGCCGTCGTTCCCGCGTATAATTTTGAAAATTTTACGTTGTTTGCGTAAGTCGTCCGTGAATAGGGCTGGACGCCATTTACGTTCACGTCAAAATCAATGATGTCCTTGCGACGTTATTTGGAGCAATGCACCCTGGGAGTTTTTACGGACGGCGCATGCGCAGTTCGTTCGGCGCGGGGACGCGCTTCATTTAAATGAAACACGCCCCCTACCCGCCGAATTCGAATTCCGCGCCCTTACGCCGCGAGAGATACGCTACGCCGCCGTAACTTATGGCGCGGATTCGTTAAGGATTCAAACCAACTCAAAGTAAGTTACAGCGCAGATGTATGTGGATCTGCCCCATGGTATTTTTGATAGCCGTTAAAAGTCCTTTAAACAAATATTTTACCACATGAACAAGTAATTTTTTTTTATTAGATGCTAATCATTTGACTTACATGTTTATGGTCTGTGCCCACTTCCAACCTGTCTTTCATACCGCGTGCACCAAAAATGATAGTATTTTGTATTCTTTAACATTATTTTATGATGGGGCATAAAGTGGGATTGCATTCTTGATTTGCAGCATTGGGGCTCTGGGTTTATTAAATGAGAACAAAACTGCATTGTGAATATCCCCCCCAAAAAACACCCCCCAATCGCTATAACTTAGCCAGCTGCTAACACAACACACACCCCAGTACTTTAAAATAATATATAGTTTAAAAAGTTAATCATACATAAACATTAAATGGCTATCAAAATTTCTGTGATATGATACTAAAATAAAGCAATACAACATATAAATATACTGTATATAGAAAATTGCAATATTGAAGTTGGTGATACATCAAAAGTCCATAGGGTACAGCCCCCCTTCAAAACCCTAAGCAATCCTACCATGTGCCCAGTGCCAGTGCTATCTTGAAACAGACTGAAGGCTCACTGGAATATATTAACTTCTTATTGAAAAGTAATATACATCTTGTTGGACTGGATTCTATATCAAATTCCCACTCCACTCTTTCTCTGCTCTCCTTAGCCCTTGACTCAAAAACAATGTTTAGACAGAGAAAAACATCTCCATAGTGCAATATCTCTGAACCTTTAGGCTGGGTTCACACCTAAGAGGGCTCCGTCGCACAGCAAGGGTCCGGTTCATCCTGGTTCATCGTTTCAGGTTACATTTCAGCCGGAATTTTGCATCCAATTTGCATAAGTGTGAACCCAGACTCAGAGTTCTATTCTACTCACATTATATAATGCCATTATTATAGTCACATTTCATCATCAGAAAGGAATCGCCATATACTAAATCCCTTATACAATATAACAATGCAAGACTCTCGAGATGAAAAATACTTGTTATGTTAATTGAGTCAAATGAGCATTTCTCATAGGCCAATCTCAATACTCCAACTTATTCCACCAGGATTCTTCCATATATTTATAAGGACTGCAACACTGGTCTGTCTCCAAATATACTCTAAACAGGTATTAAAATACAGAAACTCTCAGATTATCCCTAAATTCCCTCTGTTTTTCACCAGTTCTGGACTGGAACAGGAACTCACTAGGTGGGTACTCCTTTCTTGATTCCCAGCCCAACTTGGCTCAAATTCAAAATAAAAACATTTCCATAGCATTATCCTATTTAAAACAAAGCACTTTGTGGTATATCTACTACTCACATAATATAAGGAAAGCGTGATTTTAAAACTTTGATTTGAATGTAATTTATTTTTATCGATTCATGCTATGCATTTTTTTCCATCCACCCAAATGTGAATGTACCCAATAACCAGACCCACGTGGTGCCACTAGACAAGACACCATAGATGACCCTGCTTGAATGCACTTTACCCCTGCAGGGGTACATCTTTCTGATGTGTGTGGAACTGAGGGGAGCACGTGTGGAATTCACCAAATTTTTCACCAAGAGTTATGCCGCGTACACACGATCGGTTTGTCTGATGAAAATGGTCGTTTTCATCAGACGAACCGATCGTGTGTGGGCCCCATCAGTTTTTTTCCCATCGGGGAAAATTATCTGATGGTTAAAAAACGATCGTCTGTGGGGAAATCCATCGGTTAAAAATCAACGCATGCTCAGAATCAAGTCAACGCATGCTCGGAAGCATTGAACTTAATTTTTCTCAGCACGTCGTTGTGTTTTACGTCACCACGTTTTGACACGATCGTTTTTTTTAACTGATGGTGTTTAGGCAAGACCGATCGTGTGTACAGGGCATTATTGTTTATCCACAGCACAAGTCACTTTGGAACTTATATTTTTTGAACTGTGATTTTTTTTTAGTTTACACCAGTGGATTCTTACATTTTATATATATATATATATATATATATATATATATATATATATATATATATATATATATATATATATATATTTATACGGTGTATAATCCAGTTTTATGGACAAATATTTTGTCTGGACACTTTTTCCACAAAAAGCACATTGAGCACTTTATATGTGTATTTTTTTCGCTTATGGAACTTTTTATTAGTCATCCAGGATTGCAAATGTTATATTGAGCACAATTTACAACTAATAATTTTTGTGTAATTTGAAGAGATAGGACACGTTATTAGACATTTTATTTTTACTTTTTTTAACACAACCAGTTATTAGATTTAGGCAGCACCATTTTACCTCCCCTTTCCTTAAATCTTTCTTACCAACTCCACTCTGTGGAGCTTTGGGGGTAGGCAGCAGCCACACCTGTTTTACCATAGCGCAGAAAATAAAAACGTATTTCAACTACTGACATAATGTTTAAAACACTACACTTAAAAAAACTGTAGAAAATTGACACTTCCTGTAATGACATCTGACACTTGTGTAATGACATCACTCTCGGTCAACACATTTTATTGTGAGACTTTCTCAGGATATGGGCAGTAGCAAGCTTGCTACTTGCATGAAGTGTGTGCTTTCTCTGATATGATCTGAATGGTTCAATGTTTTCTGTAAAGTACAGAATGAATGTTTTAGCACAATATAAATGTGAGATAGATAGATAGATAGATAGATAGATAGATAGATAGATAGATAGATAGATAGATAGATAGATAGATAGATAGATAGATAGATAGATAGATAGATAGATAACTGTAACTGGTCACCCTTCCTGACCCTACTTATCCCGATTTCACCTTTTTCTCTATACATAGGTCGTTTTTGTTTTTCACAAGTGCTCACTGGGTTTTGTATAGGTTTATGTATTTGTGTTTTATGCTATTTGAGTTGTGTTCATAATAGATTGCATTTCTTCACTAAATTTTTAGTCCAGATTCCTCTGTAGCTGCACATATATGGTCAATCTGTCACTGCAGGATACCAACATGTGGCGTCCTACCATAAACCTAAGGTCATAATGACAAAATTGGATACACAGCGAATCTGTGGGTTGCTTGCTAGTATTCCCTTGCTGTTTAGTTGTGAGAGCCCTGTTTCAAAAAACATCCAAATGATGTCTTATATTATATATTGCTTAAAGGCTATATTTTTTATGCAGTAAGCTAAAAAAACAAAAGTGCTCTAATAGAAAAATCAAGGAGCACAGTAATTGAAACTTATCCTAGCAAGAAGCATGTGCTCTAAGTGAATATGGGTTTCACTTCCTATTGGTGACCTATATGAATGTGCTTTTAGAGTCACTGGGGCTCATGAGACAAGATCCCTTCTACCCAGCCAGTGACATCAGCAAAGGTAAGTAGTGTACTTGCTTATTATTGAAAGTATTATCAAGATAAAGCAAAGTGTTGTTTCCCAATATGGTGCAACGCAGCCAGACTCATTATTGTTCTGCCACACAAGGAATGATTTGCTCATCCCTCCTTAGCAGGTCTATGTAGTAGCAAGACCCATTACACTACATCTTAAATTGCTAGTGAAAATTGCTCAGTGAAAATTTCTCCTTGTAGAATGCTTATTTGTTAAGTAACCTACACCTACAATATAGTATTTACTAAGTTATGCTACAAAACAAAAATGCTATTGAATCTGGGTGTCTGCATGCTGCATGCTATTAGGCCTCCTACAGACGACCCAACATGTCCGATGAAAACGGTCCGCTGGGATCATTTGGTCTGATGGCTGTACACACCATCAGACCGAATTCTGTGCGGACAGAATACGCGGTGAAGACGCGGCGACGTGACGGCGACGATGACCCGGCGACGTGCGCGAACCCGGAAGATCAATGCTTCCACGCATGCGTCGAATCACTTTGACGCGATGTGCGGGTTCTCGGGCCAGCGGACATGTCCGATGAGTCGTACTGACCATCGGACATGTCCGGCGGACAGGCTTCCAGTGGACATGTTTCTTAGCATGCTAAGAAACTGTTGTCCGCTGGAAACCTGTCCGGTCGGCCGGAAAATTGTCCGGTCGGCCCTACACACGACCGAACATGTCTGCTGAAACTGGTCCGACGGACCAGTTTCAGCGGACATGTTTGGTCGTGTGTATGAGGTCTTAGAGATTCTATTTAGAACATGAAATTAAATCTGTATAAATAATTTGATATAAAGCTACTTTTGAAAACCAAAGATGGCATTGTGGAATTGAAATGGTTAAAAAAGAAAACATCCCAAGAGAAAACGAAATATTAGTTCAAATACATATTCACTAGAATATAGTTTAATCAGTGTGATTAAGTTTATAGTACATCAATACTTAGGAGAATTGCTTGCGTCTGATCTAACAACACTGTAAATATGAGATTGTAGTTGCATATTATGCAAGTGGTATTCTGAAGTAAAACACCTGCTCAGTAATGTACCATCTGTGATTTGATGCTGGAAATATGTAAATAAGTGGCATGGAAAAACTAACATTGCATTTAGCAAATATTTGTACAAGACATTTGATAGAGGAAATAAGCAAACTTAGAAAATTATACATTACTGTTCAATAACTTTTTTAGAATGAAACATTAAACACATTATTAAATATTTGCAGTTGAGTTTTTATACACTGAACTTCATTTTCGATGAGTAACAGCACAATAATTAGTTTCTGCATGTACTTAAAGTAGTTTTACATAATTAAGACATGCCTAAAGAGATCCTATCAGGTTTGTAAAATGTCCTTGTAAGAGATGGTAGTCCCCATTTCATACCTGCCCTTTAATTCCAATGCAGTAGCCTCCATTGGTGTATTCAGTATTCAACACTTTTGATAGTATAAGATGCCCTTGTTCTCTCCCTCATGCTGTATTTCGTTCATCTGACCCCTATGTCAGTACAGTAATAAGCTATTACTAGACGTCAGAAGAAAGAACCATGGTGCTGGATGGGGAACAGAGGCATCAAACACTCCCTAAAGTGTTGAATGTTAAAGATTCTAGAGGGGGCAGCAGCACTGGTACACATGGGAGGTTGGAAACACGGGCCACTGGAGATGTGAGTATACTGTCTCTTCCCTTGCATGGAGTTATCCTTTTTGATTCTTTATAAACCTGACAGTGACCGTTGCTATTTCTTTTGCTATCCCATCTAACATTTTATATGCATAGAGGCAGTTTAACCACTTCAGCCCCGGAATTTACCCCTTTCCTTACCAGAGCACTTTTTGCGATTCAGCACTGCGTCACTTTAACTGACAATTGCGCGGTCGTGTGACGTAGCTCCCAAACAAAATTGATGTCCTTTTTTTTTCACAAATAGAGCTTTCTTTTGGTGGTATTTGATCACCTCTGCGGTTTTTTTTGCGCTATAAACAAAAATAGAGCGAAAAAAAATGCAATAGTTTTAAATATGCAGTTACGATCCGACGGCGTAAGAGACTTACGCTTGTCGGATCTAATAGATATCTATGCGTAACTGATTCTAAGAATCAGGCGCATAGATACGACCGGCCGGACGTAGAGATACGACGACGTATCTGGAGATACGCCGTCATATCTCCTCTAAGAATCTGGCCCAATAGGCGTATATTGATTGGTTTGCTCAAAAGTTATAGCGTCTAAAAAATAGGGGATAGATTTATTGCATTTTTATTTTTTTATTTTTTTTACTAGTAATGGCGGCGATCTGCGATTTTTATTGTGACTGTGACATTGCGACTGACATATCGGACACTTTTGACACATTTTTGGGACCATTCACATTTATACAGCGATTAATGCTATAAAACTGAACTGATTACTGTATAAATGTGACTGTCAGGGAAGGGGTTAACACTAGGGGGCACTGAATGGGTTAAATATGTTCCCTAGTGTGTGATTCTAACTGTAGGGGGAGGGGACTCACAAGGGGAGGAGACCGATCTGTGTTCCTCTGTACTGGGAACACAACATCGGTCTCCTCACTTCTGACAGTACGTAGATCTGTGTGTTTACACTGTCCTGTCGTGATTGCGGGCAATAACGGTTGTCCGGCGGACATCGCGGCCGCCGGCCATGCGCACCCTAAAAGGCCGGGAAGCCCAGGACGTCATATGACATCCACCCAGGATGGAAGATCCTATCTGTGGACGTCATATGACTATGGGCAGGTAAGGAAGTGGTTAAAGATTTAATGTCTACACACGATCATGATAAAAAATGCTTGAGCAAAGCGTGGTGACGTACAACACGTACGATGGCACTATAAAGGCAAAGTTCCTTTCGAATGGCGCCACCCTTTAGGCTGATTATGCAAATTTCCCTTCTCATAACTTGCTTCTGAGCATGCGCGTTTTTTCCCCGTCGTTAACGCTTACGCACGACCGTTTTTCACAACAAATTTAAAAAATTGCATTTTCTCGTCATGAAAAACAGTCGTGTGTATGCGGCATAAGACTGACAAACTATGAAACCAAATCATAACTATACTGCCACCATGTGTGTTTCTATATCTGAAAAGCAGTAAACAAAACGTATCATAGGACATAGCAACTGTCAGTCAGGGAAGCACTATTCAGCAAGTGACAATAGATTTAAAGTGCTAAAGGGTAAGAGGTCATGAACGTATTGCTCCATAGACAATACATTTCAGAGGACTATTTTAAATGTGACATACAGTATCTGACTGTTGATGTAATTATGGTTTTTAGAGCTTTATGAATCACAGTGTGTTGTCTCTTTGTATCTAAATCAAAGAAAATTACAATAACTTCTGAGTAGTAAAAAAAATATAAAGAAGGAGGAACAGCTAGAATTTTCAGTAAAAGGTTAGCAATAGTAGCCTATATTTATAATCCACATAAGTTTCCTTTCTCTAGGATGCATAAAAGAGAGAAATTATAAAAATGTTAAGCATATAATAAAGTTGTATTGATGTGGTGATGCAGTTAATAATTTTTTAACAAGTAGAATTGGAAGGAATGTTGGGAAAGTGATGTTTCAAACAAGCACTTGTGAGTTTTGAGAGCCTCGTACAACTAAAGGCTATATGACACTATAAACAAGTTCCAAATCCTTTTTTCTATGTGATACACAAACCTCATAAAATAAACAAAAAACTTCCTTTACCTTCTTTGACTGAGCCAAACCCTCCTTTATTTTTGGATTATATGCCTTCCCTTTCAGAAACTTCAGCTCACAGTGGGAGGGTTTCATCAACAGTGACAGTTCTGTCACTTTAGAAGGTTGCAGGCAGGACTAGGTGGGGCACAGTGCTGACTGACAAGCTACAGGCTTGTGAATCAGCAGTGACAATGTTAACAGCTATTCCCCCTGAAAGATTTTTTAATCCCACTCTAGTACAAGCAGACACAACATAGATTTGAGTGGAAACTCAGGAGCAGTAGAGTATCTTTGAAACACCATCACAGGAATCTACTTAATGCATTGTTTATGAAATATCCATACCACTGTCTGTGTAGTGAAAATATATTCCAAGTCTATTGAATGCATATACAGTATATGACATTTAACAACAAAAAGTGCTAAATTGTTTACATTTCAGTATATATGTATACCATTTTGATCATTTTTGCAAAGAAGCTGATTAACATTTGTGTAACATTAATGCCAAACAGACCCACCTATGTCATCGTCTAGACATACAAACTCTGAATTTCCAGAAGACACAATATTTAGTCATGACTCAATATTTAGCCACAACAAGCTCACTTACAGCAAAAAAAAAGAGTCTCGCTTGACAATAACAAGTTGGCTGAGTATGGGGCAATCTAGTGTTTCCCATGCCCAATACCATCAAACAATCAGCATATCTAACACATTCACAAATTTCTCTTAGGTAGCTAGAGAGGAACATGATCATAACCACTGTCACACCAGTAGACTGACTGAAGCCATGTTCAGAATTCCAAAAGTGGACTGAGAGTTGTGATAAGAGAACTGAGACAAGTTCAGTTTACTTGACATTTGTTGAACACATGAGAAAATCCTCAAACCATTAAAGTGGATGTAAATCTGATTCATGAACTTTGAGCTGGGCACATATATCTGCAGTATTTTGTTATCTCCTTCCAATGAGCTAAGTCTTATAGCTCTCTTCTGAACGGTTCCTCTGTTATCAGCCTGAGAACTCCTGACATATTTTTTTACTTTTTAGACAAAACAAGCCAGAATCTTTTGTCAAAGGAGGTTGCTTAAATAGAGAAGCAGAGAGCAGCTCCTATTACAAAACAGCTCTGAGAGTCTCTGCCTATGAGGAGAGGGGGTGTGTGCCTTTCCTCCAATCAGAAATGTTAGCTATCTTGGCTGTATGCCCAGACATCACACTTTGTGTTAACCAGGAAGAGAAAATCTCCTAACAAAATCTGAATTTTCTAAACAGTATATAAATGTGAACACAGCATATATACATATAAACAGGGCTCAATTCCTGCGGAAATGTGTGGGAATGGAGTTCCTGCACTTTTTTCACAGCAGGAACTCAGTTCCCTTTGCAGGACTATAGCAGCCGAGCCGCCCGAGACAATCCTTCACTAAGCGGCGATGCCCAGCTCGAGTCACTGTCAGGGGCAGGCAAACCTTATTTATCCTTTATGTTACTGGCCGCTTCCTACATATGGATTCATCGGGTAGTGTGTAGGTATTCCGTCACTTCCTCGATGCCGCAATGTATCCTGGGAGCTTTTGTCATTGTTCCCAGGAGACATTGCGGAGGTCTGCCACGAGTTATCATGGGATTTAGAAAGAACTTGCTTCTTTCTAAATCCCGCAATAACTTGCGGCAGACCTCCGCAATGTCACCTGGGAACAATGACAAAAGCTCCCAGGAGACATTGCGACATTGAGGAAGTGACGGAATACCCAGACACTTCCCGATGAATCCATATACAGGAAGCGGCCAGTAACATAAAGGATTACTAAGGTACAGTGGATCAGGAAAAAAAACATGCGGTTTAGTAATTATGCATATGAGCGTATAATTGTTTTTTTTTTTTTTTTGGTGGGGGGTGGATCTTGGGTGGGAGTTCCCACACTTTTTTCTCCAGGACTTGACCCCTGCATATAAAACCTATGTAGGGAGATTTGGTTAATCTCTGTGTATCATCTGAGGCTGTTCACTTCACTGGGTGTATGGAGGGTTTACATCCACTTTAACATAGCACCTGAACCCCACTAAATTCTATAGATGCCAAATCTTGCCATTTTTACTTGTTTTGTTTTTTTTCAAAGCCAAATTGCAAGCTTTTAATAAAAAAAAGGCACATACAGCTGAGAAAAAAATAGAAAAACTCCATACAGCAAGCAGCTGGTCTTTTTATATGGCTTAAGAGCAACATTAAAAATGCACAACTCCATTAAAAATATATAGTTAGGAGACGCCTAAAACATGAAGTGTAGGATGTACTGCATCAAAAGTGGCATTTAAAAAATCTATTTGGCGCTAAATGGCAAATCCATCCCAGCTTCTGTCTGTAAAAAAGTAGCTGGAGGTCCTGGGTGACATAATTGACCATATCTGGGGTGGGGTCCACCTAAAACCCATACCAGATCCTAAATAGTGGTCTGGTATGGATTTTTAAGAGTCACCTCATGCAAAAAATAAATAAACAAATAAAATCATGTATATCTCTGGGAGTCTGAGGCACATGAGGGAGATGGGGAAACCGGAAGCACGTGAGGGGATGATATCTCCACATGTAGCTGCCATGCTGGTGCAAGTACAGGCTTAAATGCTTAATCTCAGTGTAGTTCGGAGATTAATGTGAGTCCTTGGTTTTCCACCATTTGATGGAGCTCATATCCCAAGCATATGTCAAAGTGGAGCTGAAACAAGCTGGTTGGGAGTCCAGAGCTATAACTGTGCAGATCCTCACTCCGCCATGGCCAAACATCCCCCCCCCCCCAACCAAGCTCCCAGTTATGGTGCCCCAGTTAACCTATTCTGTCTGTCTGGCAATAATTGAAACAGTCAAATCTCTATTGCAACTAGATTACTGTAGGACACATTATAATCATGGCCAGATGCTGATCATAGAAATACACATGTAATTTTGAAAGAAAAGAGACGATTTTTTAAGATTTTCACGTGACATCTTTATTGTCAGAAATGTATCTAACAGCATATCTTTTACTATTTTCTACTGTTCTCAGATAACAACACAGCTTTTTAATTCAGTTTTAGGTTACATTTTTTCAGAGTATGCAGATCTTCTGGCACATCTAACTGTGAAAATATTTTACTGAAGATATTATAACAAGTAGCTAATATCCCATGAACAAATCTTAGAGCAAATGAAGCAAGGCAATCATTTTACCTAAAACAGTTTTAAGACAATTTCCGTTTCAATATTCAGGTGTTTTTCCTTCTTACATGTAATCACACCTTGTTCTGGATGTACAATTTCTATTTAAAAGCAACACACATCTTAAGTCTTGAACTTTCGCCAATACTTTTTTTAGGTTTGAATACACTGAGGCAGGGGATGGATCTCGGCTGGTTGTTTATTGCTGTCTATGTCCCAGTTGCAGAGATTCATTGTCTTAATTTAGCCTAACAAATGCCAGACGAGAAAGAATTAGGACACAGGATACCCAAAAACAGGCAAAAATATGTCAGCAGCCTTTATTTTATTTTTTGAAAATTAGGTAGCTAGCCCTTTAGGAGAAGTCAAATGGCACAGGTACTTTAATAGATGAGTCATGAGAATCTATTTTAATGTCCACTGGCAGCAGCTTATACCCAGCTCTCCAAGACGCACCCCCGAAGACGCTCCATACAGGCAGTCATCTTCCTTCTCTGTTCCCCCTGGAGGGACCCTTTAGCAGGATGGTAAAAATCATTCAGACCCAAAGACACAGGCCAACTTCTGTTTCCTCATACCCAGGCTTAGGTCCTTCTTTCAGCAACACCTTTAACAGGCAGCAAGTCTGGGAGGCAAAGGACTAGACTCCTCTTTTAATTACATCATCTCTAGGCCAAGTTTGGGAGGCAAGAGACTCCTGACATGAGTCAAGAAGGCAAAGACCTTTCAAGCAGGTCACCTAAAATATTTATTACCTTTCCCCAATATGCATCACTGGCAATATACCTCCTAGCGACTAGCAATACAGAGAAAAAATATTCATAACTCTTGACCTTTGTCATTGCTAGTAGAAGTAAATAACAGTCTGCACTTAGGGGAACCTTAAATGATATTAAACGTTTTTTTTTTTTTTTTAAATAACAAATATGTCATACTTACCTCCACTGTGCAGCTCGTTTTGCACAGAGGGGCCCCCGATCCTCGACTTCTGGGGTTTCCCCGACAGCTATCTCGGCTCCTCCCCACCTCAGATAACCCCCTATGGGAAGCGCTCTCCGAAGGGGGTTACCCTGCAGGCTCTCTCCCGAGTCTTGCATTTGGTGTCCATAGTCGCAGAGTGCAGAACTTGGCTCCGCCCCCCAGCGCCCGTGTCATTGGATTTGATTGACAGCATCGGGTGCCAATGACTGCGCTGCTATAAATCTATCCAATGAAGAACCGAGAACCCCGGGGAAACATCAAATGTGTTCCCGAGTAGGGACTTTCCAGGGCTCATTTAAGTAAAACGGGGGGGGGGCTGGGGGGCCGGTAACTGTCAGATGTTTTTTCACCTTAATGCATAGGATACATTAAGGTGAAAAAACATGAGGGTTTACAGCCCCTTTAATCTTAACGCGTTCTCAATGAAAAAAGAGTTTGTTATATCTACTCAGCTTTTCTACCCTCAAAGTTTTAGCATTCCGTAAAAGTTCTGTTTACTTTACACTTCTCCAAGACACACTTGAGGCTGGTAATGTATATTAAGAAGGGATATAGTGGAGTCATTAACTCACTGACTTCTAGTATCCCGGGGAAGGGGCTCATGTGGTTTTATTGGACAATAGAGTTTAGAAACAAGTTGTAAGGTGGCTAGCTTTATCCCTTAAGTCCCTGTATAATTCCAATATATCCTTAAAAAATCTTCGTTTGAAATACGTCCATGACTTTAACTAAATCTGGCTCATTACCGTTTCTTAAGCTGTTTCCTAATGTTGTGTATTAAATTTGCTAGATGAATAGAACATTTTTATAAATGACAAAAAACATTTGTGCACATAATACCTAAGTACAATCTTTAATCTAATGCTGTAAAATAACAAAATCTTAGTAGCATACAGTATATCCCAAGGATGCAAAAAAATATCATTCACTTTGGCTTTAAAGTCTAGTTTATTAATAAAATGTGTTGTATTTTTATACTTTGTTTATGCATATTAGGTTTTGCATTTGTTTATTGTACATTTGTTTATTACACTCATGGTAGATTAAAAATACAAACAGCAACTGTAAGTCCCCTTTCACACTGGGGCACGGGCGGCGTCGGCAGTAGAGTGCTGCTATTTTTAGCAGCGCTTTACCATCGTTTTTGCCTATTAACCCCCGCTAGCGGCCAAGAAGGGTTGAAAACCACCCACAAAGCGCACGCCCTCTGGCTTTCACACTAGAGTGAATGAAGCTGCTTTTTCAGGACGATTTGCAGGCGCTATGTTTAGCATTATAGCGCCTGCAAAGCGCCTCAGTATGAAAGGGGTCTAAGGACTTTAATTGTATCAAGCTGCCACCTGGAAACTTACAGGTGCCTTAAAACAGATTTTGCTTTCTTCCAGAGAACCCTGGGATGGAAGCCATATCATGCACTTATTTGATTGATTTACTTAGGATTGGTTTACACCTATGTGTGTGGCTGCGATTACAGCACTCGCATTGAAAACACACTGCTCGGAGAAAATGCACAGGGCTGCCATGCATTCTGAATGGCACCCCCACGCACAGGGCCGGATTTCCTACAAGGCCACCCAAGGCCAGGCCTCGGGGCGGCAGTGGGTGAAGGGGCGGCGCCTCTTTTGTGTCTGTCTTCTCCCCCCTCCCCTCTTTGCGTGTCACCTAGTGACAGTGCTGCCCCATCCCCTCCTGCTGCAGGAATAACCAATATATTTGTACACTATCCGTTCTGTAATCTAATACAGTGCCCCCCGTCTCTGTGTTTCATTTAAAAAAATCCTCCTTCACCGTATCTCACGGCGGCTCCTGGCGATCACGTGACAGGCTGCGTCTCCTCTCTCATGTCCTCCTCGTGTCATGTCAGCAGGGAAATCTAGGCCCCGCCCACTGCTTCTGCAAGACGTGCAGAGAGGAGACATAGCCTGTTACAAGAGCGACGGGAGCCGCCGTGAGATACGGTGAAGGAGGTATATTTTTAATGAACTATAGAGACAGGGGGGCACTGTATTAGCATTTAGAACGGATAGTGTAAAAATATATTGGTTATTCCTGCAACAGGAGGGGGATGGGGTGGCACTGTCACTAGGTGAGATGCAAATGACTGAAAGTGGGTTAACAACCACTTAATCAATGTGGCTGATTACTTTGCAGGGAGGAAAAAACAGCTACATCACTGCTCCGTGTACACACCCCCTTAGTTCTTAGTAAACAGTGGGGGGGGCGACACCTGAGATGTAAGGAAGCACCTGGGGGGGGGGGCGACACCTGAGATGTAAGGAAGCACTCCGCTGGCTGGGGACAGTGACACCTGAGATGTAAGGAAGCACTCCGCTGGGGACAGTGACACCTGAGATGTAAGGAAACACTCCGCTGGCTGGGGACAGTGACACCTGAGATGTAAGGAAGCACTCCGCTGGGGACAGTGACACCTGAGATGTAAGGAGCACTCCGCTGGGGACAGTGACACCTGAGATGTAAGGAAGCACTCCGCTGGGGACAGTGACACCTGAGATGTAAGGAAACACTCCGCTGGCTGGGGACAGTGACACCTGAGATGTAAGGAAGCACTCCGCTGGCTGGGGACAGTGACACCTGAGATGTAAGGAAACACTCCGCTGGCTGGGGACAGTGACACCTGAGATGTAAGGAAACACTCCGCTGGCTGGGGACAGTGACACCTTTTCAACAGTAAAGATATCATTTAACGTTAAAATATCTACTAAACTCTAATCCAAACCAAATTACTAACCCTAATATTTGGCCAACAAACCCTTAGTCCTAATTTTTCTTTACTCTTATGCCGCGTACACACGCTCAGAATTTTCAACAACAAATGTTCGACGGTAGCTTGTTGTCGGAAATTACGACCGCGTGTAGGCCCCATCGGACATTTGTTGTCGGAATTTCTGACAATAAAATCCGTTCCCGTAAATTCCGATCATGTGTGGACAATTCCAACGCACAAAATTCCACGCCTGCTCTGAATCAAGTACGAGATGGAAGTGCTCGGTCTGCTAAAACTAGCGTTCATAATGGAGATAGCACATTCGTCACTCTGTAATGGACTGAAAAGCATGAGGGTGAAAAATACGAAATGTCTCTCACCAAACTTCTACTAACACGACTGGTATTGAACTTCCATTATCTATTGCCGTTGTACGTCACCACGTTCTTGACGTTCGGAATTTCCGACAACATTTGTGTGACCGTGTGTATGCAAGACAAGTTTGAGTTTGGAAATGTATCCATGGTTTTGTTGTCGGAATGTCCAATCATCTGTATGCGGCATTACTCTAGCCACTTAATATGAAATGGATCCAAATAGTGTTGGAACTACAAAATCTTGTGGTGAGGTGCAACAGTGCCCAAGTCTTGGTGCCAAGAGCTAGTTGTCCTTAACAAAAGTTATAACAACACTTTTCCCTTTAGCATTTTAATCTGGACACCTTTGAAGGGCAAAGCATAATGCTTAATTTAATTTACTATAAATACTTCTCCTTTATTCAAAATTACAAAAAAAAGGTTTGCACCTGAAGTTGGGCTTTAACTGTAATGCAGATGTTTATGATTTCAGACTTCTAAATGTAAATGCATGGATGTGTAATACCTAAATATGCCTAACTATTCTGATTAAAATGTTAGCCAGCCTTATCTCAAAAACAATCTTTATAAAGGACATTTGAATTCAGGGTTAATAAAGGTATAACTATTTAAAAGGAATGCATGTTCATTCATGTTCATTATTTTTCAATTGCCACCGAGGTTGCTTACTGCGCCATTGGAAATTACGCACTGTATTTACTTCCCAACCACAAAAAAGTTAAAGTACTGCAGTTCTATAGAAATAAATTACAGACCCTACAAACCTGTGCCAGGTATTGTACATTATGCTATTAATGAAAATGGCTGTGATCACATCTAGAATAGAGTATAATGAGCCCTGTTATCTTATATACTCCATAGATCTATTGAGGAAAAGAATGGAGTACATAAGTATTGTAAGTTTAGAATGACCATATTGCAGAAAAGCAGCCAGCTACAAGATAAACAGCATACAACACCTGGTAGCTGAAGAAAAAGGCAGTCAGGCTGGATCCCCCAGCTCCTATCTAATGTCTTTTATCAGCAGGCAAACAGGATGTCTTCAATTCCCAATGTCATCGCATATGCGTCTCATTTTTCATATGCCGTCACAAAGACCACCAGTGGCACTTCCAGCCATGAGGTGTTATGTAATAAGTGTGATGAGCATTAACACCAGGCTCCCTGCTGGTCTCACATATGCACTTAACTGTTTTCAAAAGGTCCTTCTTACAACGGAGAAGAAATAAGATTAGGCAATGATGTATTTATGACAGATGTTGATTATGGGCAAGGATTATGGACAACAAGGTCAACAAAAACACAACATATATTAAAATGTCACTGAACAGCTATCCACCACTACAGCACACGATACTGCCTGTATTTCAGAGTTATTATCGTGGGAACAAAAAAAAAAAACAGTTTTAATTTTATGATTTATGCTTTGTTGTTACAGTGCACATTTTGCAAATTATATATATGCATGTTTTTAACTTTAGATAATAGATAGATCGATAGATAAATATAATATTAAACAATGCAGCATAAACAAATTAATACAATTACAGTAAACCAACCTAATTCTGTAGTTGTGGTGGTGTCATAAGGCTCGGTACATCAATAATGCTATACACGGTTATAAGCTTTTAGTTTGTGCCACTTGACAATTCTGTGGCTTAGACACTTGCCTCAGTGGACATCAAATGAGAAAAGAAAAAGTTTTGCTAGTTGCTACCAACCTACATTTGTTTACCGCTGTGTATTTTCCGGTTTATTTAGGAAGACTGTATTCAAGATTTGTACAATGTCTTAACAAAAACAGTTAACTGAAGTATCTAACAATTTCCCCAATGGAAATTCTCCATATGAATATTCAGGCATCCACGGGTCCATGAAGCTACACTTTTATACATAATGTTAATATGCAGTGCTAACTCCTAATTAAAGACATTGGGTTTTGCACATGTACTTTATACATACTGTATATATGAAAATAAATGAATAGTTTCAGAATGTTCCTTCAGGTATACAGTGTAAACAGACCTTTAGGCTAAAGCAATAGAACGACTGCGCTATATAAGGAAATGTAATAAACAAATTTCAGACATTACTAACATTTAGACATGTGCACAGAATTTTTTTTCGTATTATTTTGTTTCGTTTCGTATCGTTCCGTAGATTAGTTTCCGTTCGTTTTTCGTAAGACGCCCGTTTTCCTGTTCGTTCCCGTTCGTTTTTCGTACAACGCGATTTTTTCGTATTCCGATCGTTTCGTATTTTGATTACCGTTTTATTTTCGTACATGCGGGATGATTCATTATTCTGTTTAATTCATGTTCGTTACTTGTTAGACAATAATTTTCGTGAATTTTCGTCATTTTGTACTTTCGTAAATATATTGCGGGATTCGCGGCACTTTCAACACGCGGCTATTCCATATTAACTATTGTTAAGCCCCATACACTTGGTCAGACTTTTTTAACAACAAACATAAAAACGATCGTTTTTCCGAACGTTCGTTCGTTTTTAAACTCCATCAGAAAACCATTTTTGGGTTCCAGGTTCAAAAGTCTGGCCAACTGATCTCCCTTCAGACGAAAATCCACAGAAAAGTTTATTTGGCTTTACTGTACTACTATACTCAGCACAAAAGAGAAGCTGCTTCACTAACTACACTCACTGCCCATTCAAAAAAGCGCAAATGACATCTATAACAAAAGATTTGCATTCTGTATTTTTTTTATCCTTTTTCTGTTCGTATGTTCATATGACATCTATAAAAAAAGATTTGCATTCTGTATTTTGAAACCAAATTACGAACAGAAAAAAGGAATTCAAAATACAGAATGCAAATCTTTTGTTATAGATGTCATATGAACATACGAACAGAAAAAGGATTCAAACTAAATACAGAATGCAAATCTTTTGTTATAGATGTCATTTTCGTTCTTTTGCCGTTTTCGTTTTGTCGTATTTTCGTCGGATCGTTCGTTCGTATTTGCGGTTGTTCGTTATGCGGCTCATTCGCAATCCCGTCGTTTTCGTATTTTGGTGCTTTAATTTTTTCGTATGTACACATTATTCCGTGGGTACGAAAATGAACATTTTCGTACGAAAATGACATTCGTACGAACGGGAATGCACATATCTACTAACATTTACATTAGAAGGATACGTTAGAAACAGAGGTAAGCTGGTTAGAATTTGGAGTGAATTCTGAAAATTCTCTCTTATTCATTTAACTGGAAAAAAAAAACATATTTCTTAAGAAAGCAGGTAAAGTGGTCCTTTGGATCAATTTAGTTCACACTGAGTACAACAGGGTGGCAGGAAAGACTCCAAACAGGAAGCGCATGAGACACATTGCCCCCCTTTATTCCCTGTGACATGTCAGAAAGTCATTTGTACAGCGTTTTAGCATTAAAAATAGCGCTCTCCATGGATCTCAATGGACCCTTTCACACTGAGTCCTGCAAGCAGCATCTTTGGAGCAGCTTTTGGGCGCAAAAAAAACGCTCCAAAAACGCCCCTCTTCATTAATATGAATTGAAAGCGTTGTAAAAACACCTTACCCTTTCACACTGAGGCGTTGCACTGGCGGGGCGTTGAGAAAAGTCCTGCAAGCAGCATCTTTGGAGCAGCTTTTGGGCGCTGAGAAAAACGCTCCAAAAACGCCCCTCTCCATTGAAATGAATTGAAAGCGCTGTAAAAACGCCTTACCCTTTCACACTGAGGCACTACAAAAATGCCCTAAAACATTAGGGTCTTAGCGGTGCTTTACCAGCACATTGGGATTGCAGATGAGGCTCAAATAACGCTTGAATAACGCTCGAATAACGCTCGAAAAACGCTTGAAAAACTCCCCAGTGTGAAAGGGGCCTTAGATTAGCCCCTACTAAAAATGCATAATAGTTTTTGTGCACATTGTATATTTAGGAGAAGCGACTTTTTCATCATGACCCTCAGAGGGCCATTCAGGTGGGTGGAGCTTGCATATCCTTGGAGCTCAAGCTTCCCGCTCTGGGGGTTAAGTGATGTACACATGTACACTCTGCTAATAAAAGTGATATATAGTAGTCCTAGGAACCTTTTTTTTTACCCTACAAAAATTGGCCTAGTGGATCATATCATTAGGGCCACTCTACCAAATCATCGTTGGGGTAGGTTTTGCCCTTATTCATATTTTGCTACAAAGTATGTAAACAGTATTAGCATAGGTAGAATGACTTTTAAAGTGATCATACAGATTTTAAATGAACTGAAACTGAAGGGGTTGTAAAGCTTCCATTTAAAAAAAGAAAAATAACAAAAATGCATATTAATGAAAACTGTATCATTAGCAGTAATCAGCATGGATTCATGAAGAATCATTCTTGCCAAACCAATCTATGAGGAGGTGAGCTGCCATCTAGAAAAAGCCTCGTAGACATGGCGTATCTGGATTTTGCAAAAGCATTTGACACAGTTCCTCATAAATATTTACTGTACAAAGTAAGGTCGGTTGGCATGTACCATAGGGTGAGTACATGGACTGAAAACTGGCTACAAGGGCGAGTTCAGAGGGTGGTGATAAATGGGGAGAACTCGGAATGGTTAGGGGTGGGTAGTGGGGTCCCCCAGGGTTCTGTGCTGGGACCAATCCTATTTAATTTGTTCATAAACCACCTGGAGGATGGGGTAAACAGTTCAATTTCTGTATTTGCGGACAATAATAAGCTAAGCCGGGCAATAACTTCTCTGCAGGATGTCGAAACCTTGCAAGAATATCTGAACACATTAATGGGGTTGGCAACTACATGGCAAATTAGGTTTATTGTAGAAAATTTTCAAATAATGCATTTGGGTGGCAAAAATATGAATAGAATCTACTCACTAGGGGGTGAACCTCTGGGGGAATCTTGGATGAGAAAGGACCTGGGGGTCCTAGTAGATGATAGGCTCAGCAATGGAATGCAATGCCAAGCTGCTGCTAACAAAGCAAACAGAATATTGGCATGCATTAAAAAGGGGATTGACTCCAGAGATAAAGCGATAATTCTCCCATTCGACAAGACTTTGGTCCGGCCGCACCTGGAGTGTCGCTATCCAATTATGGGTACCAGTCTCAGGAAGGATGTACTGGAAATGGAGCGACTACAAAGAAGGGCAGCAAAGCAAATAAAGGGTCTAGAGGATATTAGTTATGAAGAAAGGTTGCGAGCCCTTCTCTTTGGAGAAGAGACGCTTGAGAGGGGACATGATTTCAATTTACAAATACCATACTGGTGACCCCACAATAGGGATGACATTTTTTTTTGTGGAAGGGAGTTTAATAAAACACTCATTCAAATTAGAAGAAAAGAGGTTTAACCTTAAACTACGTAGAGGGTTCTTTACTGTAAGGATGTGGAATTCCCTTCCATAAGCAGTGGTTTCAGTGGGGGGCATCGAGAGCTTAAAAAAACTATTACTCAAACTACGCCCTGGAAAGCCTCATGGTTCACCCCTACTCGTTGGTGGCCCTTCTACACTGCAAGTGGAAAGCTGTCCCTATACCCTTTCAGCACAACCTCCTGTTAAGAGATACCGCTATAGCCTGGAGGGAAGTACGGAAAACCTTGAAACTTTCCCCTTTTATGTCCAGACACCTCACGATCCAAGGGAACCCTCTTTTCCCACCTGGTATGGATTACAAACCTTTTCATGTTTGGGAACAAAAAGGCCTCACGAAATTCTCCACCCTATGCAACTTGGACACGGGGCGCCCCCACAGTTTCTCGATTGTCGCAGGATCATTCTCCCTTCTCCTGTCTCATGCTCTTCATTTTAACCAGTGTGTCAGCTTCATTCGGGATTCTTGTAGGGAAGACAGCAAGAGAGCAAGAGATTCCAAGGGTCATTCCCGGAGCTGCTCCTCCAAGCCGGTTCTTACACAATCTCCGACATCTATAAACCCCTTCTACAAAAATCCATCAAAAATCCATCCCCTCGAACAAATCTTATTCAGCAGCAAATTGGAGTAAAGACTTCCCAGTCCCTGACATAGTGGACAAACTCCTACTGGGTTACAACAAAATTCACTAGTTTATCCCTAATGAAGTGTGGAGAGAAACCCAACTAAAGATTCTCCACCGCCCTTCATCTCAAGCAAGAATGACTCGAGCGCTGCCGACTGTCCCCTCTGCCATCAACCACGGCCATCTCTTTCCCACCGTTTCTGGTCGTGCTCGTACATCACCATTTTCTGGGACCAAGTCATCTCCTATATCTTCAATATTACCTTATTAGTACTGCCAAAAGACCCCTTGCTCCTCGTCTTTGGGTACTGGGATGCTCAACTACTGCCATGGTCTCCTGACAACCGCCCACCTTATAAAGACTGGGCCGTGATATGTCTCTTAACTGCCAGAAGAGCCATCCTAAAGAACTGGACCTCGCCCTGCCGCCCATCTATACCGCAAATTGAACGGGAGCTTCTTAGTTTGTTGTACAAGGACAAAATCAACACGGACCTCAACCAAGAAGCCTCCAAAACACGTTTCTACTCCCGATGGTACGCTTTTATGCTTTCGACACTGTCCACAAACGACCTGGATGACTTTGCAAACGGCTCCTTCTCCTACTATCTCTAACACCTTTGACCACCCTGAGAGTGCTCAGCTTATGCCGTTAATTTTGGTGCGCCCCCCCCCCCATTGCTTTCCCACCCCCCCCCCCCAATTTTATTTTGGTTGTTACGTATTTCACCTTGTAGCTCTGCTAGATCTGTTTGACTATGATCCGTCCAGCTATCCTGGTACTGATTGACAAGTTACTTGCTGTGTAACTGGCTCTCAGTTTGTGTACACTGTCTACATCTGTCAGGCTACGTGTTTAAAATAAAATAAAATAACATTTAAGTTTCATGCAGTTATACCACACTGTTTATATGAAAATTGTACTTTACTTGCTATTGAATCCTGTACTGTATTTTTTTTCTCTCAATAAATTCTTTTGAAAAAAAAAAAAAACTATTAGATAAGCACCTGAATGACCGCAACATACAGGGATATACAATGTAATACTGACATAAAATTACACACATAGGTTGGACTTGATGGATTTGTGTCTTTTTTCAACCTCACCTACTATGTAACTATGTAACTTGTAACTATACTTACCTGCTCTGTGCAATCATTTTGCACAGAGCAGCCCCAAGCCTCTTCTTCTGGGGTGCCCCCCAGCGCTACTGGCCCCTCCTCTACATTGGGGGCCCCCACGGAAATCCACTTTTGATTGTTGGCTTTTAATTGACAGCAGCGGGAGCCAATGCAGGTATTTTTTGTACTTGCGTAGCACTACCCCCAAAGGAGCTGCTGGTTTAGATTTTGGGTTTGCACGTTACCTCTAAGTTCGTTGTCTAGGGAGAGATGTCTTTAGTAATTGGAATGTCCACACAAGATGTAAAACCTTCAACTGTAGGATTTTTTTTTTGCTGCATAAACTTGTGAAGGAAGTAGAGAGCATAAAGAGAGAGGGGGAAGGTTCAGGTATGCGGTACAGAATGCACAATAGTATTCAGAGTTCCAATCTTCGCCACTCAATCCTGAGTGGGTATTTCTCACCCGGATAGACCCCTCTCACATGGCCTAGCAGCCAGGATGATGCACGGACAGCACAGGAACAGTCTTTGCCACAGAACGTTAAAGTAAACGGAATGAATATTCAGGAATCCTCTGCCACAAGATTTAAAGTCCCAAACTTCTTGCCTTACAGCCAAAGAGCCTTTAAGCCAACCCGGCGGGCTGTAAGGTATTGTAGGTTAACGGTGCATCCTTCAAGAAGTTATCAGGCCTCTCCGAAAGTACCAGCCTTCTGCTCGGTCCTTTCCGGGACAGGTCCTCCCCTGGCTTCCTTCATTGACTGGCTTCCTCCCGCAGGACAGACAGCATAGGATCACCTCCAATGCATAGGCCCCAGGCCCCAAATAACTGGGCCTACTTTACAGGAACACAGCCTCAGACCGGCATGGTCCAGATACTGAGATCACGCACAATGGAGGGCCACGAGGCAAAGGACCCCGAAAATTGGCATCTGCCCCTTAAGCATCCCCTCCCAGCATGCACAGCGCGGTCACCACTCCCACTGTACCACTGCCGAGGAGGGACACCCAATACACCATGGTACACCTGTGTTTCAACATGGGCATGAAGCAGGAATTCTACCCACAGGCAACAAGGGAAAAATACTACCAGGCAGTACCACAGCCAGAACAAAGGCAAATTTGTACACAATTCAACAGGTCTGGGCCCAACTATTGGCCCAGACATCCCCTAAATTTGAAATAGCGCCCCCATCTTTGGGAGCAGGGCGCTACAATTGTGTGCCTCATCCAATGCAATAAATGTAGCAAAGGATCTTATGTTGGCAAAACAGGACAGAATTTGCGAACAAGAACCATCAAGGAACATAAAGAAAACAAGTTCTGTGGGACATCACTTCTCACAAATGGACCACACTATGGAATACCTTAATGTCTTAGTTCTTAAAGGAAATTTCAAACCTATTCAGGAAAGAAACTAAGAATGATATTTCTTTTTGACACAAAAGATATCGGCTTTAATTTAGACTTGGGTTTTTATCACTAATTTTTCAACAGTTTTTTGACCCACTCTGTCACTGTTACTCCAACCCACCAGCCCCTCCCCCAGCTTTTTCTCTGTCTTATCTCACTAACTATCCTAGTTTAATTGCTGTTTCTGTGTAAAAAAAAAAAATATTTTGTTCTTTGTTTGTTTTTTCCTCCCTCAGAGATAGTTTTTTTTTAACATTCTGCTAAAACTTTGGAAATTAATACTACTTGAACCCTAAAGAAGGGGACATACCACAAAAGATTTTCTTGAAAAATTGCATGTTAGTGCAAATAAAAAAAAGCATCAGGGTCAGTAAACAGTACACAATTGTTTTTGTAATTGCTAATAACATTTAAGGACTGAAAAGCTTCAGTATATTAATTGTTTGCTTTTGTTAGTTATCCTGTAATAAAATTGAAAACAGACAGGTGTTCATAATGCCTTCCCCTGGGCAAGTTTTATCATTTTTGCAGCACAAAAGGAAAATAATTTCTTCCTGTGCCCACCATGGCAGTCAGATCAATCCCCTGATCGAAATATTGCTCTCTTAGCCTTTAGTAATTATAAATCTGGATATTATTAGCTGCATGAAAATCATCTCATCATCTGAGAAAAACATATATCCTGAAAGCACAAATGTGCCGTTATGCACGGTGCTTCTCTTTTATTATTCTTACTCTACAGATCAGGGCTGGATTGATCCAATTTTTCCAGCCAAAGCGATCTTAGTGTTAAAGTCCTGAAGTTATTGATGTAATATTTTATACTCCATAAACTGTCTGCATATTATCTGCTAGCTTGGGGTTGGCAGTGGGGAGGCTGTATTTTGCCAGAAGGATTGGTATGTCTGTATGGATGCCAAAAGGACTGATTTGCCTGTTTGTGTTTTCCACTTTGAGCTCCACTGATCACCCTTAATCAGTGCAACACAAAAATATATCACAGCCAACTTAACTGCGTGGAGTGAATTCTAACCTGGTTAGGGCTGGTTCACACTATTTAGTCAACTGCATTACGGGGGCCTCCCAGATGCCCCTGTTACTTACTATGGATTGCATCTAGTCTGTGTCTGAACATGGGACAAGCACAAAGTTGTTATAGTTTCTGTTTTTACATAGGTATTTGTTTTTCCTGCAATTAACTTGCCATTTGGTAAATGGTTTAAGCCCAAGTAGAGATTGGGCAAAAAGTCACTCCTCAGCACAAAGTCAAACCAAAAAAGTAGTTCCAGCCAAGTGTTGTCCCCCACAGACTCACCCACTCACTTCTTAGAAGGTATAAGAAATTACTGGAATCAGGGTGGGCGGTTAATGAGTAAACCTGTTACTTTGCCTTTGATTTTACAAAGTACAATTTAACTCAAACCCCACTCCTGCAAACCCCTTACTACTCCAGAATCTACAGTTACTTTATTTCCAAAGAACAAACTTTAAAAACACCATTACTGGACATGAAGAGACAATAAGTATCAACATGTATACCAAAGAAGTAATAAAAAAAAAAACAGATGCCACACATTGTCAGGTTGGCTCTGCACCCGGGTGACACCTGCCAGAGGGGTGACACCTAGGGCCGCCAGATTGCCTCTGCTGCTTACTAACACAGGAGAGCGGAGCAGGAGGCAGAATGGGAGAGAGAAACAGCAGTGCTGAACAGAAAGTGGGAGCTGCCGGAGTCAACTTTCCAAGACAGTTAACAATCAGATGATTGGTTGCTTGGACCACCTAGCAACCAATCACCTGCTGGTTAACTTGGAAATTTAACTCCGGCAGTTCCCGCTGTCTATTCAGCACTGCTGTTTCTCTCTCCAGTTTTGCCTCCTGCTCCCTGCTCCGCTGTGTCTCCTGCTCTGCATGCCCAAATAAGGTATGATGGGATAGTGCTGCAGGGGGTAGGGGCTGTGTAATGCAAAGGAGTCCAGAGGTGTGAGGGTTGCTGTGTAATGTGAAGGCTCCAGAGGTATGGAGGCTGTGTAATGTAACAGGGTCCAGAGGAAAGGGGCTGTGTAATGTAAAGGGGGTCTACCTACATTTTGCATGCAGTTATAGCTGAAGTCCTATAGATTTATATTAGGTAGCACATTTTTTCTGCATTTTTTTAAGGGGGGGGGGGAGGGTGACACCATGTTTTACTGCACCAGATGACACTAACCCTAGTGACACCACTGGCAGTAGCACACAGTAAGCGCGCCACTGCCAGTTACATTTCCTTCTATTTATTTCTTTTTCACGTAAAGTTTCATTAGATTTATAGAAAGTAATATAAATCCACAAAAGGCTACAGAGTTAACAGTGGCATTCAGAATGCAAATATGTATACCGAATATTGAGTATCAAGGATATTTGTATAAATCGTTTCAAATGCGTAACTCAATACTGCCTTAGGCATCATATTAAGACCTGTAAAGCTGTTAAAGTAAACAAGAGCTTCACATCTTGAAAGATCTATGATTGTAGTAATCATTAGATATTATGATAGCTATAAGGAGAAGCAGTGAGTTGTATGATTTATTCACTCTTTATTTATTCACTCTTGAGAAGAGGAGAATAAGGGGGGATATGATCAACATGTACAAATATATAAGGGGTGCATATAGTGAACTTGGTGTTGAGTTATTCCTTTTACGGTCAACACTGAGGACAAGGGGGCACTCTTTACGTCTAGAGGAAAAGAGATTTCATCTCCAAATACGGAAAGGTTTCATCACAGTAAGAGCTGTGAAAATGTGGAACAGACTCCCTCCAGACGTGGTTCTGGCCAGCTCAGTAGATTTCTTTAAGAAAGGCCTGGATTATTTCCTAAATGTACATAATATAACTGAGTACTAAGGGCCAGATTCACAGTGGAGATACGACGGCGTATCTGCTGATACGCCGTTTTATCTCTGTTTCTATCTATGCGACTGATTCATAGAATCAGTTACACATAGATAGCCAGAAGATCCGACAGGTGTAATTGTTTTACACTGTCGGATCTTAGGATGCAATACCGCGGCCGCCGCTGGGGGGAGTTTGCGTCGTAAACCAGCGTTGGGTATGCAAATTAGGAGTTACGGCGATTCACAACGGATTTTCGCGTTCGTTACGTCGCCGCTAGTCTAGTTTCCCGTCGCAAAGTTAGTCGTCGTTTTAGGTGCCCTAACTTTAGTCAGCAAGCGTATTGCTGTCTAAAGTATGGCCGTCGTTCCCGCGTCGAAATTTAAAAATCAACGTCGTTTGTGTAAGCCGTCCGGGAATACGGAATTACGCTATGCGCGTCGCCGTTCGAAAAAATGACGTCACGGCGTGCACGACGGGAGATCGGAAACGGAGCATGCGCGGTAGGTCCGGCGCGGGAGCGCGCCTAATTTAAATGGCACACGCCCATTTAAATAGGCCCGCCTTGCGCCGGAGGCCGCCGGCGTAGGTTTTCATCGCAAGTGCTTGGTGAATCAGGCACTTGCGATGAAAAATTGCGGCGGTGTAACGTATCTACGATAAGTTACGCCGCTGCTCTTCTATGTGAATCTGGCCCTAAGATTTGTAGGTAAAGTTGATCCAGGGTAAATCCGATTGCCTTTTCGGGGGATCAGGAAGGAATTTGTTCCCCTGCTGCAGCAAATTGGATCATGCTCTGCTGGGGTTTTTTGCCTTCCTCTGGATCAACTGTGGGTATGGAGTTGGGTGTATGGGATTGTACTGTGTTCTTTATTTTGTTTGTTTATTTTTTTGTGGTTGAACTGGATAAACTTGTGTCTTTTTTCAACCTGACTAACTATGTAACTATGTAACTATGAGTATTGTGAGATTCAATAGCAGATGGCACCTTTGGGCAAAGGATCCTTGAGGCCAATAAAGTAAGTAGAGTTAAGGGAAACAGAGGATTATTGAGGTACATTGCATCTATAATCTAGAAGCCATAGCTCCCACTGTTTCAAGAATTTGTGAACAGTCAGGTGAACTTTGGCAAACATGTACTCCATGGCGCAGTGATCCCTAAGGGCATTGAGTATTAGTTGAATGGTCAGGGGTTTGGGGTTCTTCCAGAATCAGGCTATTGATGGCCTGCTAGCTATTAGTAAGTGTGTGATCAGAGGGTGTAATGATGGGGGCAAGGTTTTAAGTCCCATTCCTAAAGGGCTATCTGTGGGGTTAGTGAGACAGAAATGCCAGTGAGAGACTTCAGGCATGCCTCAATTTCTGTCCATATAGGTCTCAGTACAGGGCAGTCCCACCAGATGTGACGAGGAGTTCCCTCCAGGGAGCAATTTCTCCAGCAGTTATGGGAGAGCGCAGGGAAGAACATGGATAATTTGGAAGAGGTAAACTACCATCTGTAGTAGATTTTCATAACTGTTTCCCAATGTTTGATCTTTTTGGAAAAAGTTTGGGGCCTCTGGAGAGCTTTATGCCACAAAGCGCTGGGTACAGAGAGGTGAACAGATGATTCCTGGTATGTCATATCAGCAGATTTGTAGTCAGCTTGAGGGGTGGTAATGAGTTTATATATAGTAGATACTATCTACTAGATAGTCCTTTGATGGATGTGTTGCAAGATTTATAGTAAAGAATAAGGTTTCGGGTTAGCTGGTTGGGGGACCATTGTATGGATGATAAAGCATGGCGGATGCGGAGAGATATATAAAAGATCTTGTTATGGATGTTGAAGGTCTCAGATATATTTTGGAAGGAGTCAAGCCCCTGTGCAGTATATAGACAGCCTATACTGTGCGCCCCACCTTCGATCCAGTATCGTAGAGATAGGTCTTGAGTGACCAATTCAATGGAGTTGAAGGGCCTGGTATGAACTACAAGTGGAAACTACAAGTGCAAAGTGCCCTTGAAATTGCACTGAAAGTGCACTTGGAGGTGCAGTCGCTGTAAATCTGAGGGGTAGATATGAAATGAGGGGAAGCTCTGAAGATTTTATCATCCAATCATGTGCAAGTTAAAATGCTGTTTTTTATTTTCCTTGCATTTCCCCCTCGGCTCTACAGCGACTGCACTTGTAAGTGCATTTTGCACTTGTAGTGCAAAGTGAATTTGCCTTTCATAAATAACTCCCATTTTCAAAATTGTCACTCTTTTTTTGTTTATAGCTCAAAAAATAAAAACCACAGAGGTGATCAAATACCACCAAAAGAAAGCTCTATTTGTGGGGGAAAAAAGATGTAAATTTTGTTTGGGTACAACATCGCACAACCGCGCAATTGTCAGTTAAAGCGACGCAGTACTGTATTGCAAGAAATGGCCGGTCATTGAGCAGCCAAATATTATGGGGCTGAAGCAGTTAAAGCAAGCCGAGGTCAAAGTACAGGAGAGAGATCAGGGAAGGTCAGGGTCAATCCAGGTCAAAACAGGAAATGCTTGGTAACAGGATACAGATGCAGGAACACTGGGAAGCTGAAAGACAATCCAGCAATTTAGCATGAACATGAGCAGCCTTTTATAGGCCAGCAGATGGATTCCTTGATTCACCTTATGCACGCTCCACTGCACATGTACCCGCGTCGTCCTGTTCCGTCGTGCACCTGCACCAGAGCGACATTCTACCACATTCTACCACACATGAACACATAAAAATGCTGATAACAGCAATTGAGGTTTCTGCCATTTCTCTAACAGGACTTTACATCAATAATATCCAGCATGTGCAGGCATAAAACAAGCATCAATAAAGCCCTACTAGTTTTGCGAGACCCTGCTCGCTTCTTCAGGGGCGAATGCATGAATGTTGTATCAATGGGCTGAAATTAATTGCCAAACGCTGGATGTCAGGATGGCGGCCGTGTAGTGCATCCAGCTCGGGAGCTCAGGAGAAGGAGCAAACAAAAGCCACAACAGGGGAACATCCGGAGGATCAGCATGGTCTGGATGGAGGTATTTCTCACTACAGTCTCCACTAGGCCCCTTGTGATCATGTCTAGAAAATATCTCAGTTTGTTCTTAACCTCCCTGGCGGTATGATTCTTTCAGAAAAAACATGCTGAAAGCGGTACCATTATTTGCAAGGAAATTTGGCGTTTTATATTGTAGGTCTGTCATTTTTAGAAATAACTCACTTAAATCTGACCAAACAAGCTTCTAATAGGCATCCCGGGTATGACATTTTTTTAAAAACAAAATTATAAATTATAATATAATAAATAATTATAAATAATTATAACAAATAATAATATAATTATAATAAAAATTATTCAATAATGTAATCAAATCAAAATCACTGAAATTTGCTCAGTTGCAGAATTGTCGCTGTCATTATTTTTTTTTTTTTATGACGAATTTCCCCACAAATCGCTATCGCACAATTCTGCAAGTGATTATAATTTATTATCGCTGTTTTTTTGCTGATCTAAAACTATTTTTGACATAAAGGGACACTTTTGGTTGCTATGGACAATCTACAGTTTGCAGGGAGAAAGAAACGTTTTTATTATATAAAATGACATGCATGACACAGGACAGACCACTAGGGACAGGGGGGGTGTGTTTTTTTTACATACAGTACTGTAATCTATAAGATTACAGTATACTGTATGTAAGGTGTTTATTTACTTTTTTGAATTTGGCGCCGTTCTCCGTCCCCGTGCGTCGTAACGTCGCAGGGAACGGAGATCGGCGTCACACGGAGGCACTGTGTGAATCGAGCGAGGTCCTGCTCGCTCACACAGCGCGGTGGCATCGCTGGATCCAGGGACAAGGTAAGTAAAATTCCCTGTACATCCAGCGAGGCGAGCCCGAGTCTGACTCGGGGTTACCGATCGTAGCCCAAAAATCTCACCCCGAGTCAGACTCGGGAACACCGCCCAGGAGGTTAAAGATGTGACTGCTCTATCCAACCATCAAGTTGTGAAACGAAGTTCCAGCCGTGCTGAATTTCCAAGATATGCCCACAAGGGCCCGAAGGCTTCGCCCCCAGTGTCATGTACGGGCGGTGACGCATAGGCATCAGTAAGACGGCCACCGCCAGAGGGGGTGCGCAACTCTGGCGGTGGACATCTTACTGACGCCTATGCATCACCGCCCCTACATGACGCTGGGGGCGGAGCCTTCGGGCCCTTGTGGGCATATCTTGGACGTTCAGCACGGCTGGAACTTCGTTTCACAACTTGATGGTTGGATAGAGCAGTCACATCTTTAAGAACAAAAATACGAAGGAAACTTGGACAGCCGCACTCCAAAAATTTTCCTTTAATTAAAATCGATCACAAAATGAACATGCCACAAAAAAAAATGGAACAAAAGCTAACGTTTCGCACTGTAGCTTCAGTGCTTAGTCATAGCTAGTACTGACTATGACTGAGCGGTCATTTTCTATCTTTAAGAACAAACTGAGATATTTTCTAGACATGATCACAAGGGGCCTAGTGGAGACTGCAGTGAGAAATACCCCCATCCAGACCATGCTGATCCTCCGGATGTTCCCCTGTTGTGGATTTTGTTTTCTCCGTCTCCTCAGCTCCCGAGATGGATGCACTACACGGCCACCATCCTGGCATCCAGCGTTTGGCAATTCATTTCAGCTCATTGATACAACATTCATGCATCTGCCCCTGAAGAAGCGAGCAGGGTCTTGCGAAACTAGTAGGGCTTTATTGATGCTTGTTTTATGCCTGCACATGCTGGATATTATTGATGTCTGCATTATGTCTACATATTTCTGTTTATATGTATGTACATTTTATTTGTTTATTGTATATGTGCATCCACTGGCCCTGCAACTTTCAAGTTTTATTGTTGCTCATTGATGTATAACAATTGTAATAAATCTTTATAAATTTACTTTCATGTGTGCTGTGTACATTGGCTATTATGCCGGGTAACTCACAATCATTGTTGTTGCCGCTTCATTACATAACACTTTGGAATTAATAAATTGATTTTGTCTCATTGTTCGTTGTGGACATTGGCTAAACCTCTCTCACCTCATTCAAAGTCCCAGGGCTGCCCCCTTTTGTCTACCTGTGTATAATTTAATCTCAGTATAAATACAGCTGTTCTGTGAAGCCCTCACAGGTTTGTTAGAGAACCCTAGTGAACAAACAGTATCACAAAGGCCTTTTCCCCTCCTATCCCTTACCGTCTTCCTACCCGTGTTTCTTCCACTTTGTTTCCTTTCTGTCTTTTTCCTAACCTATAAAGGCAGCATTCCACAAGCACGGTAATACATTACTCTAGGTTGTGGTGTGCAAAAATGTACAATATGTGTTTTGCCAAAGTGCATTGGGGTGCTATAAGAAGTAATGACCCCGGAGTATAACAATGCGCAACACATATTCTCAAAGTACAAGTGAAGCCTAAGAGCCCATTCACACAGGGGCAACACGACTTCCAGCACGACTTTGGGAGGCAACTTGGACACGACTTGAGTATGAATCATCAGGAAACTTACAAGGCAACTTCAAGTTGCCTCCAGGACAGTACAAGGCAACTCCATGTCGCCTCCAGGACAGGAGGCTTTCCAGTGGCCAATCAAACAACAATCAGCTCTGTGGGAGGGAGCGGTTTGCCTGAGAAATGTATGTTATCTTCCTGTATTTTTGCTTCAGTTAAGACAGTGATCCGACTTCTGAGGCTACTTCCATTGAAATCAATGGGTACAAGTTGCCTACAAGTTGCCTAGAAGTCGGATTGAAGTAGTACAGGAACCTTTTCTGAAGTCGGAGCGACTTCAGTAGTGTTCATTAAGACTGCTCCCATTCACTTCCATTCATTTTCTCGACCGCGCGACTTGGGGCAACTTGGGGCGACTTGAAGTCGGATCTCAGGTCGCCCCAGTGTGAACCGGCTCTTAAAGTTATATTGTGAACTCACAATATATTTAAACTTATCCAAATTTGTTTTATACATGTCAACATTTCAATTCTCCAAGGTGTGTTTACTTTGGTGTGCCTCCACAGGTTAATTTTTCCACGATTCATCTCTAAACAATGACTGGAAAGTATGCTCTGAATGATTTACTCAAGTCCCCCAAGGTTGTCTTTTTACCAGCAACAAAAATTCAAGTTAATGGAAATATCCTTTAAGCTGTGGTATTTTGACAAAGGAAGTGAGAATTTAGTTCATCTTCCAATGCTATAAGGCTCAGAGCAGCATTGGGATAGTCCTATTCAGTGTCAAATCCTGGAGATTAGAAACGTTCTAGACAGCCCTGGATTTTCATCTAGCTAAAGAACCAACATCTAAAGTCAAACATGATTCAGGAATTAGAAGTAAGTACAATTAGATGGATCTGTTAACCTGTACTCACTCTATTTCAGAAACTGACAGTCATGTAAAGTGTTTGCAGATGTAAACGCTGTCATCGCTTTGTTAAAAGATACTTTTTGTCTCTGTTAGGTATTTTGTAAATGTTTTATGTATGGCACAAAAAATCCAGCAAGTGCACGTATACCTTTTACAATTATTTATACGATGAAGGACACATTTACAAAACCAGGCTTCTATTGTTAAAGAGGATTTGCAAGAAACATTGGAGATCCCTATTTTATAGTCCCAAGGGGGGGGGGGGGGGGTTCCACACCTTTCTCAGCACCTATGCAGGTAATAGGTGTCCTTATACTGCTGTTTTTCAGAAGTCCTACTATTCTGATACAATGATTTTTAAGAAGAAAACTGTATTTTATGTTGATAATACCAGATTCTCCCTACAGGTAACAATTTCAGGAGCCCTATACGTGAGCTTAGAAACAAATTGAGATTTTCCAGTTTTTATGAGCAACTCTTAAATAGATTTTATGTATTTATTTATGTATTTTTGTTTTCTTTTTAGGTGGCTGGCATTTAAATCCAACTATTTCAAATAGCAACACAGAAGTTTTTGTATTTCCTTGTCTCTTCCTATCTCTGTAAGGCAGGACTGCATATCATATGTAATTGAGATCCTTCCATGCCAAGATAATGGCAGTCATTCCACCTCTATTAAAATGGTGTGGATGGATTACATACACAGTAGTTCCATCTCAAATTGTAATATGTATATGTACATTATGTACAATAATGGCTCACTATATATGTAATTTCTCAGTTCTGCATTACTGGGGCCAAGAAATACTACTAGTGTGTTGCGACTAATCATGACCATTTTAGAAAATGATTGTGAATGTCCTTTGCTCCTCGAGTCAAAATAATTTGCAGTAGTCGCAAGTAACTGCAGCATCGCAGGGCAGTCATATGACCATTTAGAAAGGTATTTCTACTGTCATATTGTAATAATGAGAAAAAGCCTTTAGTCATTATTGCCAATTGTAGGTCATGCTTAAAGAGGAACTGCAGTCTGCAGACATAATTTGTAATAAAAACATAGGGCCAGATTCAGGTACCTGTGCTGCGGCGTAACGTATCCCATTTACGTTACACCGCCGCAAGTTTTCATCGTAAGTGCTTGATTCACAAAGCACTTGCGTGTTAACTTGCGGCGGCATAGCGTAAAGCCGTCCGGTGCAAGACCCCCTAATTCAAATGGGGCGTGTACCATTTAAATTAGGCGCGTTCCCGCGCGGAATGTACTGCGCATGCTCCATTTGGAAATTTCCCACCGTGCTTTGCTTGAAATGACGTAATGTTTTGAACGGCGACGTGCGTTACGTACTTTCGTATTCCCGGACGACTTACGCAAAAAAAAAAATTGAAATTCGACGCGGGAACGACGGCCATGCTTTAACATGGGCTGTCTATTTTTACACCACCTAAATAGCAGCCGTAACTTTGCGACGGGAAAAGCTGACTAGCGACGTCGTAAGAGAATGCGACGAATGCGCGTACCTTTGTGGATCGCCGTAAACAGCTAATTTGCATACCCGACGCGGAAAACGACGCAAACTCCACCCAGCGGTCGCCGAAGTATTGCATCCTAAGATCCGAAGGCGTACGAAGCCGTACGCCTGTCGGATCTTAGCCAAATGCCGTTGTATCTTTGTTTGTGAATTACAAATAAAGATACGACGCGGCAAATTTGAAAGTACGCTGGAGTATCAGCAGATACTCCGGCGTACTTTTTCTGTGAATCTGGCCCATATTTGCCATTCTGAAGCTTCCTTCCAACCACTTTGCATAATATTTTATATATACTGTGATTCTGTACTTGCCAAATATACTGAAGAAATCTCCTTCCACTGAGTCTGGCTGCAACCATTTTAACTGTGAGCAGCTGAAGCTGTTCCCTGTTCACTTCCCGGATTTACACAGACACACACATACAGCTCTGCAGCTCTCATTGGCCCTCTTATGACTCATCCCCTCCCTTCCTGGCAAACTCTCATGAGAGTGAGAGAGAGAGAGAAAGCTGTGCATGATGTCATAAGTCTAGGCTAATGACCAGACACGAAACAGGAAGTGGGCTGTACAGTATAAGGGATTTACTGGCAGAAAAAAAAAATTTACTATCCAAAGTTAAAACAACAAGGGCAGAAGATTTAATAGATGGAAAGATGAAAAAAATTACTGAAGGTCCACTTTAAAGATGGCTGAGGCCCCGTACACACGACCAAACATGTATGCTGAAACTGGTCCGCGGACCAGTTTCAGCATACATGTTCGGTCATGTGTAGGCGCGAGCGGGCCGAATTCCAGCAAACATTTGCCCGCCGGGCCTTTTCCCAGCGGGCAAATATTCCTGGACTTGTTTTAAAACCGTCTGCTGGAATCCTGCCCGCTCGGACATGTATGGTCGTCAGTACAGACCTACCGTACATGTCCGAGCGCCCGCCGTCCCTCGCATGCGTCGAATGACTTTGACGCATGCGTGGAAGCATTTAAAAGGCAGGCCCGCCCACATCGCCGCGTCATCGTCGCGGCGACGGCGCGGACACGCCCCGCGTATTGTTTACACGCGGACTTCTGTACGATGGTTAGTACAGCCATCGTACAGAAGTCCCCGGGCAGACATGTACGGTGAAAACGGTCCGACGGACCGGTTTCATCGTACATGTTTGCCCGTGTGTACCCGGCCTGAGACATCACCAGTGTAGCAGAGCCCTAGTAACTGCTAGGCTTTGTATTTTGATTCAATTTCTGCATATCCTGACATACCACAGAGCAAAAAAATATGAGTTTTTTTATTTCGTTTTGAAAATCTACATGTAAAAAAAAACAATATGAACATTTTTTTACAGTATATTAAATACTGCATTCATCCCAATACAATTATAATGTGACCTCTCTTTTGAAAAAAGAAACTAGAAGTGGGTGTCTTGCTAAAAGAATGAATGACAAGCAGACAGTCTGCATTATTTTCTCCCACGGCACCTATTAGTGAAATGATGCACATTCAATGGTAAATCTAAATGTCTTTTGGAGTTAAAAGAAACCAAAAAGGTACATTTCAGCGATTATTTCATGCTGGAATTGATTCAACAAATTTGCAAAATGACAGCCGTTCTAATTAAAATGTTGTATTTCTCATACAAAAAAAAGAGTCTTCACCTGAATCAATAAAAATGGTATGTATTCCATTAACACAGTAAGTGATCTGTTTAGGTTCGTTCCAGAGTATTGAAGTATCTCATTTTTATTGTTAAACTACTAATACATGACTATGTTTGCCAGAGTCATTATGAAAATTGTTTGCAAAATACATTATGAATACCTTGCATAGTTTTCCATTTACCATCCATTTTTATTGAACTTCCCTTTGTGCTGTACTCATGTTTTGTGGCAGAGTCTTGTGCCTGGGTCACAAAAACTATAAAGCTGGAAGAAGTGAGGATTTAGTCTCTTAGGCCGCGTACACACGGTCGGTCCAAACCAATGAAAACGGCCTGAAGTCCAGTTTCATCGGTCCAAACCGACCGTGTGTACGGCCCATCGGTCTGTTGTCCTGTGGACAAAAATTAGAGAACTTGCTTTAAAATCGAACCGATGGACGGCTGACCATCGGTCCAAACCGATGGTTAGTACACAAAAGCATCCGTTTTAAAACCTGTGCATGCTCAGAATCAAGTCGACGCATGCTTGGAAGCATTGAACTTCGTTTTTTTTCAGCACGTCATGTGTTTTACGTCACCGCGTTCTGACACGATTGTTTTTGAACTGATGGTGTGTGCGCACATCAGACCATCGGTCTGCTTCAGCGGTGAACCAATGAAAACGGTCCGTCGGACCATTCTCATCGGATGGACCGGTCGTGTGTACGCGACCTTACGGTTTCAGCTTGTTGTTTACAAGCTATTACTGGCCACACAAGAATGTGATCAAACCGAGAGACCCCAGATTTCTCAGTAAAGAGTACTTGTTACTGCCCAGCCATCACAAGTCACGCATTTAAAAAGACAGTGCTAAAAAAAAAATGTAAATAAAAAGAATAATAAAATCTGCTAAATCGTAAACGCAAATGTATGCATAGGTAACCTACATAGTTACATAGTAAGTGAGGTTGAAAAAAGACACAAGTCCATCAAGTCCAACCTATGTGTGTGATTATATGTCAGTATTACATTGTATATCCCTGTATTTTGTGGTCGTTCAGGTGCTTATCTAATATTTTCTTGAAACTATCGATGCTCCCCGCTGAGACCACCGCCTGTGGAAGGGAATTCCACATCCTTGCCGCTCTTACACTAAGAACCCTCTATGTAGTTTAAAGGGTCACTAAAGGAAACATTTTATTTTGCTGAAATGACTGTTTACAGGGTATAGAGACATAAAAGTTAACTGATTCCTTTTAAAAATGATTAAAAATAGATAAAAATCAATCATATAATGTGCCTCTAGATTCACTTTCGGTTTTAAACTGGTTTCATGTTTCTGTGAAGTAGAGAGAGACACAGAACAAAAACAAACAAATCCAGGGCAGTGTTTTGTTTTTAAAATGAACCTGATTGGTTCTGAGGAGTTTTAGACACACAGCTTGGACCACAGTGAAAAGCTGCCATGAGATTTTTCATAAGGAGCCAGACAAGCAGGAAGTGTGGAGATCAGAGCAGAATTACAGCAACTTCAAAGCAAAAACGAACAATGAGGACATGAAACCAGGACTGCAGTAAGGTAAAGGAAGCTATTTAGCTAAAAAAATATTTTCCTTTAGTGATCCTTTAAGGTTAAACATCTTTTCTTCTAATTTTAATGAGTAGCCACATGTCTTGTTAAACTCCCTTCCGCAAAAAAGTTTTATCCCTATTGTGGGGTCATCAGTACAGTATTTGTAAATTGAAATCATTGAATTGAAATAAAAACCTGTAGGCTTTTAAAGTGTCCCCTATGGATAATTTAATCTATCGTAGATTGTTGCCATTTAGCAGGCATGGACAATTTTAAAACGTGACATGTTAGGCATATTGGGCAAGATTCAGAAAAGAGATACGACGGCGTATCTCCTGATACGCCGTCGTATCTCTGAATTCCGACGGTCGTATCTATGCGCCTGATTCATAGAATCAGGTTACGCATAGATCTCCCTAAGATCCGACAGGTATAAGTGACTTACACCGTCGGATCTTAGGCTGCAATTCTAGGCCGGCCGCTAGGTGGTGATTCCATTGCGGTCAAGGTAGAATATGCAAATGAGTCGTTACGCCAATTCACGAACGTACGCTTGCTCGTCGCAGTAAATTTACGCCTTTTCCGTAAGAGATACGCGGCATAAAGATAAAGCTGCCCCCTAGGTGGCGTAGCCAATGTTAAGTATGGCCGTCGTTCCCGCATCGAAATTTGAAAATTTAACGTTGTTTGCTTAAGTCGTCCATGAATGGCGCTGGACGCCATTTACGTTAACGTCAAAACCAATGAAGTCCTTGCAACGTCATTTAGCGCAATGCACGTCGGGAAATTTTAGGGACGGCGCATGCGCAGTACGTTCAGCGCGGGAACGCGCCTAATTTAAATGATCCACGCCCCCTACCCAGATCATTTGAATTAGTCGGACTTGCGCCGGAGGGATTTACACTACGCCGCCACAACTTTACAGGCAAGTGCTTTGTGAATCAAGCACTTGCCCTTATCCCTATCGCCCAATCTCCTTGATCAATACGGATCTAAAAATATTGACGAAGGTGCTAGCAATCAGACTAAACACATTTCTTTCAAATTACATCCACCCTGACCAGGCAGGTTTTGTTCCCAACCGTCAGGCATCTGACCAGACTCGCAGAGTTGTAAACCTAATCTCGGCAATTCAGTCGGATTGGGATTGCAAGGGTCCCCGGCGGGGAATGCTGCTTTCATTGGACATCCAAAAGGCGTTCGACTCTATCTCGTGGGAATACCTATTTGATGTATTGCGTCGTTTCGGCTTTGGCGAACGCTTTCTGGTCCTCTTGCGAACGCTGTACCGTTCTCCCTCGGCACTATTGAGATTAAGGGGTTATTCATCCCCACCATTCGATATTAAAAGGGGAACAAGACAGGGCTGCCCGTTTTCGCCGTTGCTATTTGTTTTAGCAATTGAGCCGTTGGCTATTGCGATCCGTACAAGCCCAGATGTCAAGGGTATCATGTGTGGAGATGACGAGCATAAGTGCTTGCTCTTTGCAGACGACCTTTTATTGACATTATCGTCACCTATTACTTCCCTCCCGAACCTATACGTGATTTTGCAACCGTTTTCGGAAATTTCAGGACTCAGAATTAATCATGATAAATCAAGGGCACTTAATATATCTTTGCCGAAATTGACTCAGGAGACTTTGGAGCGATCGCATAGGTTTAGGTGGGAACCGGTTGCTCTTCCTTACCTTGGTATAAACCTGACCTCATCTATTCAAACGCTGTATAGACAGAATTACCCGGCCCTATTCAAACGCCTCTCAGACGACATGGCCAGATGGCAGATTCACCCCCCGTCGTGGTTCGGCAGACTACACTAAAAAAATGAATGTATTACCTAGGGTTCTATATCTGTTTCGTACCTTGCCTGTGTCGCTAATTCGATCTGACCTTCACCAATTCCAAAAGAAGGTGTTACAATTCATCTGGGGTGATAAGAGGCCTAGGGTGAATAGGGGAACCATGTTCACACCAAAACAAAGGGGAGGCTTGGGACTACCTGACCTAATGAAATATTATTATGCGGCCCAGTTGACCCAACTCACGAGGTACCATTCCCAAAAGCCGAACGCAATATGGATGACTATGGAATCCTATTCCTGTCGCCCGGATTTGATTTTGCATATTATGTGGCTTCCTATGAAGGATAGACCGATCATATTGTGTCCTACTCTGTCCTTTTCGTTGGAAATTTGGGACAGGCTCTCAAGGACTAGGAAGTTTAAATCCCCACACAACCCGTTAGCCCCCTTGTTAAAGAACAAGGATTTCACCCCGGGCCTCTCTCCAGTAGGGTTCCATTGGTGGACAAATAAAGGTCTTTTACGAATAGCCGATCTTTGCGATCATAAAGGGATATTGTCGGAGAGAACACTAGTGGAAAAATATCAAATGCCAGCGACAGAACATTTTAGATATAAGCAACTGCACCACTTTTTACAAACTGTTGCCCGTAACGGTGATCTAACCACTATGACTTCTATGGAATGTGTATGTAGGCAATATGATAAAGTTAGGGGTCATATTTCTGCTATGTACTCTATCCTATCATACTCCTCGAAAAAGCTGAGCTATATGCTCCAGTGGGAACAGGATCTGCAGGAGACATTTGAGATTGATGAATGGCACAAGCTGTCGGACTCAGCGGTTCGATCGATTATGAATACTTCCATTATAGAAGCTAATTACAAGGTATTACTGAGATGGTATATGGTCCCGGCTAGACTGGCCTCTTTCGTGCCGGGTGCCTCTCGGGAGTGCTTTAGAGGATGCGGACAGATGGGGACCACCTACCATGTGTGGTGAACCTGTCCTAGGGTCCGGAGGTTCTGGATCAGGGTGTACAATTTCATCTACTCCCTGACTCAGATCAATTTAGTTAAAGCTGCAAAACATGCGCTCCTGGGGGGTAAGATACCTGACGCTTCAGGATCCCAGAGAAGGTTGGTGGCATTCAAATTCACCTCAGCGAAAATAACCATAGCAAAGAACTGGAAGTCAGCAGCCTTGCCATTTGATCAAATTAAACACAAATTGTCCTGGCTAATGCTGAATGAGCGGCTAACGGCAATCACGCAGGACAAGATGAAACAGTTCCATAAAGTCTGGGATCCATGGATCTCCTATATAACTGGAGACTCTGGGTCGAGTGGTTCTTAGGTTTATCTAGTGGACTATTTCTAAGGAGCGCGGAGCCCCAACTCCCCCCTTCCCCCCTCTTTTTTCTTATCTCTTCTTTTCTATTACTGTCATTCCCCAACGGGAGTAAAACCCCTTGTTTTTCTGCTTTACTACCTCCTTTTTGCATATCTGAAGAAAAGGTTAATAGCGTCTTATTTGCCAGTTGTATGATGTGGTTTTCCATTCAATACGGGGAATCGTAACCCCAAATAGGTATTGGCACTCAGTTATGTTGACTAGATTGTCAAATGTTTACTTATGGAGAGAAGTGACGCTGATATATACATCTTTGTTTGTGCAAGAAATTTAATAAACACTATTGAAACATAATATTTTACCAGAAATTGGGTATTATGTTGTGTTTGTGTTCACTAAAATTCATTAAAGTGTATTTTTTGGGGGGGAAATTTGCATTTGATAAACCACTGCGCAAATATTGTGTGACATAAAAAAATGCAACAACCATAATTTTAGTCTCTAGGTTCTTTGCTTTCAAAAAATATATATTGTTTGGGGGTTCTAAGTAATTTTCTAGCAGATTTTCACATATATATGAGAAATTACAGATTTAACCAATTGGCCCAGTAGGCAAGTGGTTACACATACATAATATGAAGATATGTACAAGTACTGGAGTGCTGAATGTTTTTTTGTTTTATGTATTTGCGCACACACATTCCTTAAACAGAAAAAGCATTGAGTGGATTTGTAACATCCTCCTCAACTGCTGACCAATAATACTAAGCCATGCTTTAAAAGAGAAGTACGTTTTTTTTTTAATCATACTTACCAATGCTGCATCTGTCCCCCGCCGGCTCTAACACTGAGAACCCAGCGATCTAGCACCGCTGGTCAGTTCTCACAGCTCCGTGAGCAGAGAGCTGGTGACTGTCAGTCACTGGCTCTCTGCTCTGCCTCCCTGGCACTCACTGGGCTGTGGAGGGTGCAATATGCGTGCAATTAAACCTCTGTTTTTAACGCACACTGTTAGACAGGTGAATTTGGTTGGTTGCTGATTGGTCGGTAAGTTTGAGCCTGGATATTCCATGTTTTTGCTGTGGAGGGTGCGGGAGAGTCTGGCTCAGGCTCTCAGCTTCTTGCTGAGAGCCTGAGTCGGGTGCTGGTTCAGGCATGTGGGCGGATCCCAACCATATGGTCACAATCTTTCCTGAGCCTGGACCGGCTCTGTAACATCACCTAAAAACAAGCTTTAGCACGCTGTCGGCTGAAAACAGATCACAGGAGTGCATAATGAAGTACAGCCAAACTATAGTATTGTTATTAAATTTTATGAGAAATGTACTTGTGTATTGTCAACTATAGGTTCTTAGATTTTGTTTTTCTGCTTTATCAGAACAACTCTTACCAATGAATTATCAAAGCTTTTGAGATTTCATTGAACAAATGGGTCAGTTCTGTTGCAGCTGCATTACAGTATAACTTCACATTTAGCAGATGAAGCAAATCAAGCACTAAAGATTAAATGAATCAGTAGGGTGAACTTACTAAAGACAAGCCTGAATTTGTAATTTGGCATGATAGGCACCACCAACATACTCTGTCAGTATTCCTACAACTGAAACCAAAAGTATAACTCTAGCCTGCAATTCCAGGCTTTGTTTATTTTTATACTGAAGCACTATATACTGATCGAATACGATTCTTTGTTAGTAGCTGTTCTAGGAAAACCAATGCAATGCTCAGTGAGTAGTCCTAACAGTGCATCCTTACTTGTTCAATTATAGTGTTCAATTATAGAGCTCCCATGTCCTGGGCTTCTATGATGAAGAAAATTTAGATAAGAGAAAAGGCAAGGGTTGCTATGCCAGTCCAAGTGGCTGGAAAAAGTGGAGAAGAAGACTGCAGCTGGGGCTGAGTTATGGGAGACAGTCTCAGCAGGCTCACTATACAGTGCTGTCACTCTATAGATGGATCTCTGTGTGATGCACATAAGCAGTAAGGAAGTAATGCCAGAACACTGTAAACTGTGACCAGACTGTATAGTTACTCTATGTAAGAAGTGGTACAGATGTTCTGGATCTCATTAGACAGTCCCAACTTTGAAAAATGAACTCTGAAAATGTCCCTCTGCAATTAAAAACAGTTTGATGATGGATTTAAAGTTTTTAAGGTTAAGATCAAATTAGTAGACTCATAGCTAAAATGTAACATTTGTATGTAGGGGTTAGGGTGTACGTGAAATAAAGGACTCCAAAAGAGGCACCATCCCTAATAAATATGTAAATGGATTTCAGAATAATGTAGAATAGGGTGGGACTTTGGTTGTGCCTCTGTGGAGTATAACAAAAGAATACAATACCGTGATTATAAACAAAGTAGAAAACTTTTATTTGCCTGCCATAGGCAGTGCTACCTGACAATTCGTATCAGTTAAGAACAAAATACAGTTTACTGTTTCTTAAATTTAGGGTGTGCAGATCCTGAAGATATCAATAGGTGTTACCTACGCGTTTCGTAGGAAATCCTGCTTCGTCTGGGCCTTAAAGAGATAGCACAATGGAATATCATATAATAACAGATAAATAACATGAGATATAAGCTTTAAAATTAACTACATGGTTGCAAAAACAGAGAGAGCAACCAACATGGTTAAAGGTCTGTATATATACCAATACATTTGTTCGTACATTATTACATCAATATCAGGATATTTTCAAATAGTTCTAATTACATTTTGGACATGACAGGACATATAAACCAATTGAAAAAAGCAGTACAGTTACATATATATATATATATATATATATATATATATATATATATATATTAATATATATGCGCAATGGTGTTCCACACTAAATTTACTGTGGAAGGGAGGCTGGAAAATGAATGAATAAATAAATGGGCCTCATAGGATATCTAGATGTTACAGTTTGTGTATATATCGTATGTGCATGATGGTATTACAGAGTTAGCTTACCTGTAGACTGTATTGATAGAGCAATGGTTCACAGAGGACGTTGGAGCCTGGGGAGCCCATGGGGATGCTCCAACCAAACCACCCCCCCCCCCAGGAGAGAGAGAAAATAAGGGCAGGCCCCTAAATGTGAATAATCAAATTGTACGTGTGAGGAAGAAAAAAAGGGGGGGGAGTTTAAATGCTTGCTAGATATATGTGTGCTAATAGTTAGATATACTTCATTGAGAAGTCAGTAGGCATAAAACGCCAAAAGCTGAATAGAGATTTTACAGAGATAGATGAAAGTTAGTACGCTGTGTGTAAATATAGATTCCACTAGCAGAGTCATGGGAATCTATTCTTGGTATTTAAGACCGCCCCCCTTTTTTTTGTCTTTCTCATACTTACAATTTTATTATTCACATTTAGTGGCTCGCCCTGATTTTTTTCTCTCTCCCTGGGGGGGTTTTGGGTGGAGCATCCCCACGGGCTCCCCAGGCTCCAACGTCCTCTTTGAACTGTTGCTCTATCAATACAGTCTACAGGTAAGCTAACTCTGTAATATCATTATGCACATACGATATATAAACAAACTGTAACATCTAGATATCCTATGAGGCCCATTTATTTATTCATTAGTTTTCCAACCTCCCTCCCACAGTATATTTAGTGTGGAACACTGCTTCGCATATAGAAGAATATATATGTAACTGTACTGCTTTGGTTTATATTGTCATGTCCAATTTTTAATTATAACTATTTGAAAATATCCTGATATTGATGTAAATATGTACAGACCTTTTACTATGTTGCGACCATGTAGTTAATATTAAAGCTGATATCTCATGTTATTTATCTGTTATTATATGATATTCCTTTGTGCTATCTCTTTAAGGCCCTGATGAAGTGGGATTGCCCAGAGAAACATGCAGGCCACACCTATTGATATATTCAGTATCTGCACACCCTGAATTTAAGAAACAGTAAACTGTATTTTGTTTTTAACTGATATGAATTTTCAGGTAGCACTACCTATGGCAAGCAAATAAAACGTTTCTACTTTGTTTATAATCACGGTATTGTATTCTTTTGTTATACTCCGCTGAGGCACAACCAAAGTCCCACCCTATTCTACATTATTCTGAAACTCATTTACATAAAATGTAACATTTTTTCTGGTCCCCAAGAGTTATACATTTGCAGCAGCTAAAGGGGTTAAATCTGCCTGCTGCTTCCAATTGCTACATTCTCATTTTAAATTTTTTGCACAACAGTGCTTGACAGGGCTTTTTTTCAGCAGGAACGCGGGGGAACGCAGTTCTGGCACCTTCCGAACTGAATGTATGTAATGAAAAAAGGTTTTGGGGTGTGCTGGAGAGTCTATTGATGCTGGCTTCTGGGGGGGTCTATTGTTGCTGGAGGGGATGTATTTTGCAAAGGAAAAGGGGGTCTATTGTTGCTGTTCATCTGTTGCCCGTGTGAAATCTATTGTTGCTGGGGGGGTCAGTCATTGCTAAGAGGGATGTACTGTTGAGGAAGGGGTCTTTGTTGCTGGCTGCTGGAGGGTCTACTGATGCTGGCTACTGGGGAATCTATTGTTGCTGGAGGAGGGGATTTATTTTTGCAGGGGAGTTAATTGTTGCTGGTGGTTGGTCTATTGTTGCTGGAGGTGGGTCTTATGTTGCAGGGAGTCAATCATTGTTGGGAGGGATCTGCTGGCTGCTGGAAGGTCGATTGATGCTGGCTGTTGGGAGTCCATTGTTGCTGGGGTGGATCTATTGTCGCTGGAGTGTCCATTGTTTCTAGATCTATTTTACTGCCTTTCTTGTTATCATTAACAAATTCTATACAAAATACTTAGCATCACAAAATGATATGTGTTTCTGCATTCTCTAAAATGGGTGATCCTGGGAGGTGGGTAAGGGGTGAAACCAAGGAACGGTGCTCGGAGGTGGGGAATTGGTGGAACCAAGGAACGGTGCTCGGAGGTGGGTAGAGGGTGGAGTCAAGGGTGACTTGGAAGGGAGGACTTCCTGCATCTATTCTCTGAGATAAATGCCCTGGTGCTTGAGAAAAGGATGTTTTAAGCAGTACATTGGCAGGAGGCCTTTTTTATGGGTGGGACTTTAAGCATGCAGATTTTCTGTGCCTATAGGCCTATAGGCTTCCAAAATGTAAGTTCAGCCCAGACTTAAAGGCTAAATTCACTTTAAAAATAATAATAATTAATGCACATTTTTGCAGGTAAAAAATGTGCATTGTTTTATTATTTTATTGCTTTAGGAGTCTGTAAAGCATTGCACATGTTTACAGGCTACAGACAGAATACAGGTGCAATTCCAGGCTCCTCCAGACTGTTAGTACAACTGTCTGCCCGTACCTCTGATATGGGCAGTTACTGAGTTGCAGGAAGATTAATGAACTAATAGAGAACATACTGTAGTTCACTGAAAACTACAAACTGTCAGCCACAAATGCTGGTGGAAGGTGTAGTTAATTCATTCACAGAGCCCTGCAGAGCCCCCCAGAGCCACCCTGTTTTTGAATTGTGCCAGGAAAAGATCCCCTGCCTGCTGTCACGATGGAGGATCAGGTCGGGGGGGGGGGGGAAGCAAGTGATTTCTTAGCATGTTACATGTTACACCATAAATATGGGTGTAACATGTACCATGTTACTAAAGGTGTACCTATACTTTAAGAGGTATAGAATGTTTGCTTAGCTTAGTAAATATGTACAGTCTGAATAATCAATAAAAGGATAAGTATAAAAAAACTGATTTTGGATTATGTATAAATGGAAGATTCAAATGAGCAAATCTTTACTTTATTTACTAAATTAAGTAAACATTATTTCACAACATGAACATTTTTTTTTAATGCCCCATGCAGGGCAAAGTGATAGTCTCTTAATAGCCCATAGCTGACCCACCTTCACCGCTCTGTCCATCTGTCGCTGTTGGTAGTCAAAACTCTATGTACGCTCCATGTTGGAGGATGCTGGAACATACACATGATTGATGAATTCCTACTTCTTCTGAACTGACAGTGTTTGGACCTGGCAATTGGGCCCTCAGACCTCCTCGCTACCCATACCCAAAACACTGGATATTTCACAGAACAACATAATAGTAAAGAGCATGGTAAGTTTGAGTATAAGTGAAGTTTTCAAGAAAATCTGTCACAAGGCAAAGTGGCAGGGTCTCTTTAGTTAAATCAACCCCACAGTTTGTATGAGACCATAGAATTAGCAACATGCTTTTGCAAAGATTTGTTAAGGCCTGCTTTAAATCTCCCTGGAGCCCACAAAACTAACAGACTGTTCTGCCAGAACTAAAATTAAACTTTCAGTCAGATGAAGAATTTGTAAAGGTGCGATCCTTGAGAAAGAAATACAGATTGCTTTTGCAAATGTTTTATCTAGAGGCCATAGAAAAAAAAACCTTTACAAAACTGGTCCTCTCAAAATTGCTATTTCAGTTTCTGACAGATGCTGGCAATTTCTGACAGTTTCTTATATCTCTCAGACAGTGGCATGACTATAGCCATAGAAGTCCAAACAGCTGCTACAGGGCCTGGGGATGGGAGGTGGGCAGCATTAAGGAAGCTGTAAAGACAAATAATCATAATAAAATCTGTGTACTTCTGAGTAAAACACAGATCCAGTACCGTATCATTAAGAATTGGTGAGGTTAGCGTTGAATAGGGATGAGCATGGGCGTCCGCTCCATAGGGCAAGGGGGGTCAATTGCCCCCCCCCCCCTAGAAGTCAGAGTGGACTGCACTTTTCAGGCTCCACATGGATGCATTCCACACACACACCATATCTTATTAATAATTATCTTTTTTAATAATGTGGAATACTTTCTATGTAGAACCTGAAAAGTCCCAGTATATTCCTGACATTGTCATGAGTATAAAGAGACATAGGCCTCGTACATACGACCGAGAAACTCGACGGGCAAAACACATTGTTTTGCTCGTCGAGTTCCTTGTGAAGCCGTCGAGAAACTCGACAAGCCAATTTTCTCCATTCCCGTCAAGGAAATAGAGAACATGCTTTCTTTTTGGCTCGTCGAGTTTCTCGACAGTTTCCTCGACGAAAATGTACACACGACCGGTTTTCTCGGCAAAAAAATATCTCCCAGCAAGTTTCTTGCTGGTTTTTGCTGAGAAACTCGGTCGTGTGGACGAGGCCATACAGAATACAGCCCACCTCCAGGAAAGGGAAAATTTTATTCCACCCTTGCACTGCTGGGGGGAAATTACCACTTGTACTTCTATGTTTCCACGTTCCAGCCAGCCTCACTGCTCTCCTCCTCAACCCAAAGCCTCAGAATCATTGCATACCATACAGGAACATTAACCCTGTATGGTACAATGAGGATGATGGAGTGCCACCACAGCCTGTCACAACTTTCACAGAAGGTGCAGGGGACCAGTCACAGAGATTGAGGGAATCAGCAAAAGTTTGGTACACAGAGAGTATATTTGTTCCAATTTACTATGTTTATTATGCCTCAGGGAAAGGAACTGGAGAATTCACACTCAGTCCCTTTCTATTTTTCGAAAGTGAGCTATCAGGGGTCTGTTTAGTCCCCTGATATTTCACCAAAGCCCCCCAACAAGACTGTTAAAAAATGTAAAAATAAATAAATTTGCAAAAAAAAAAACTGACACCGTCCACTGCCCTTCTAACTCCGCCCACTGCCCTACTGACACCATCCATCATATTCGGCTGCTGGGAGGGGGGGGGGTTTAAACCCCAGCTAGTGGTCGAAGACAGGGTTAAATGTGACTGTGTATTGCCGCTGCCGAAGCGCCCCCCCTTGAAAAAATGTCAGTGGACGCATATGGGGATGAGGTTCAGGTTTGCTGCCACCATAGGTTTGAGGTAAACCTTGAAGGTTAGAAATTTGCAGGCCCAATTAATTAATGTGCAGATTCAGCTAGGAGAATTTTTCTTAAACCATAATTCACTGCATGGCATTTGAGCTATAACCTACATGCTTAAAATGTCCAGCAGGGGGCTTTAAGATAAGCTAGCACCTCTCTGTAAAAGATAATAAAAAATGACAGCACAAGATCCTTTTTAAAATGATGAAGCAATTTTTTCCATAAAAACAAATAGTACACACATTTTGGTGATCAGCATGAATGGAAGATGAAAACAAAATAGGATTGTTTGCAATGTGATGGATGCAGAAACCACAAGGCTGTCAGTACAGTAAAAGCTTGGATTGCGAGCATAATTTGTTCCAGAAACATGCTTGTAATCCAAAGCACTTGTATATTAAAGCATTTTTTACAGGGTATAAAAGAGAAGAGAGGCACCTCTAAGGCCCCGTACACACGGTCGGACCGAACCGATGAGAATGAACCGAAGTTCAGTTTCATCGGACCAAACTGACCATGTGTATAGGCCATCGGTCTGTTTTCCTTCGGTTCAAAATTTTAAAACATGCTTCAAAACCGAACCGATGGACCGCTGCCCGATCAGACCAAACGGATGGTTAGTACAGAAAAGCATCGGTTCAAAACCCGCGCATGTTCAGAATGAGTCGACTCATGCTTGGAAGCATTGAACTTCGTTTTATTCAGCACGTCGTGTGTTTGACGTCACCGCATTCTGACCAGATCGGATTTTGGACTGACGGTGTGTACGCATATCAGGCCGTACGGCCACTTCAGAGGTGAACCGCTGAAAACGGTCCGACGGAACAGTCACATCGGTTTGGTCCGACCGTGTGTACAAGGCCTTAGTGTAGCAATAAGTTCCTAAATGTTGTACCTTCATTAAATGTAATCATATTGCTACACTTAGAGGCACCTCTCTTCTCTTTTATACTCAGTTGTGACATGACGCTACTCTTATATCAAGACATCACTTGTATATCAAGTCAAAATGTATTTAAAAATGTTGCTTGTCAAAATGCTCTCAAACCAAGTTACTCTCAAACCAAGGTTTTACTGTATACGGGCTTGTCCTATCCCGCTAGCCAGCACCAGGGAGTTCAGATCATGACAGCTGTCAGAAAGCCCACTAATTGTCAGCATTCTGCACAAGAGCAGCCTACCTTGTGACAACCCCTTCGTGTCTGTGAGAAGTAGGGGGGGACGGTGATGTGGGCCGGTAATGCATTTCAGAGGATTACTCCTTATTTGTCAAAAACCTGATTTGTGTTTTTTACTCATTATAAAAGAGGAGAGGCACAAGGCAGCCATATTGTCAGTGTATTGGAAGCTGCTATAGGCATAGCTGCATAGGGAGAGATTAGGGCAGGCTGATTGTACCCAAGTCAAACAATCCATCAATCTGGGTACATCCAGCCTAGTGAAGCTCCATTGGGCTGTAAATATCAGGTCATCAGGGACCCTATCAAAATTTTGCAATGTGGCCCTATTAAGTATAGCTATGTCTCTGCTCTCAGGGACTCTTTTGGTGATATATATCTATAGATATATATATCTATAGATATATGCATATCTATAGATATACCAGTATATATGCAACTAAGTTTCATGGTATGCCCATATGCTGTGGTCATTTTTTTAATTTGTAATTTAATTTATATTATGGAGCATGCAACAAAATATGCTGGGAGCACCCAAAACTCCTAGGCTGACAGAAATAGTCAGAAATTATAGCAATGTGTTCACACTTATGCAGTACCAAGGTGTTAAAGAATCTCGGAACAAACTGAGAACATCAACTTTCATCCATAACTGAAATATTACTTTCGGTGGTGTGATTCTTTAAATTGAACTATAGCAAGCAGGTGTTGGATAGTTAAATACAGTGCAATCATTATAATTTTCTCCCCCTATAGGAATTCTGATACGTATGATCACATCCTACTAATGCGAATGTCTAGTTTGCACATCAGACACCTCTTGTAAGGTGTTAGAAGACGATCATCAATGGGCTGATTTTGTTAATGTCCTATTTGATCTGATTGGATGCTTTGATTTACTGTATGTTTCTTACTACAGTCTGGAGGTTTGCCCGCTTTTTAAATAAGCCTGTTTTGTGGAGCAGCTTCAGATCAGTATGATGCCAGCATTTATTATAAGATTTGTGCATTTGATGTTTATTGTTCACACACGTGTCTGTATATTCTTCTGTGCCACCTCTATGACTTCACCCTTGAAACAAACTTGGACAGACGCGCACACAGCATAAGGCTCTTCAGATTATACCTGTCAACTCGGTACATCCTTTTGACTGTAATTTCAGCTTTAAAGCTGCATATTTTTCTCAAGAGATTTGTTATAGTTTCTCTGTATTGTGTTTGAAGAGCATTTGCTTTATCATTTTCTTGGAAACCTAAATTCTAACACGATCTGCAGCTAGCCTGGGAAAATGCCGATATCAAGCAAGAAAGGAAACAAAGCATGAAAAACGCTGGACTGATTTCACTAATTAAAATGGTATTACATTTATACATGGCAGACGACAGAGGCTAATACACATATAATGGTAGACATATTGCTTCCCACATTAAACATTGTGAGTCCCACCAGTATATTAAAATGTGACAGTTCTGCTTACTTTGCTAAGATGTAGAAATTTATTGGGATTTATGTACATTTATAAAAAGCTAGCCAATGCCAAGTTATACAGACATAGCTCATTTAGGTCCAGGCTGGCTTGAGAGACCAAAGCCTGTATTACTTGGCATAGCCAATATAGTATGCATGGTATGTAAGCTTTAATAAATGAATCTTTTAAGAAGGAGTCATGTAAAATGTGACATTAAAATTCACTTGAGAGCCCCATTCCTTTACAGCATAGCTGGTAGGTCTCTATTGAAATAATGATCATTTTGTTAACAGATATGCCCAGGGTTCCAGATTCAACTTAACTCAAACTTTCTATACACGGATTTGTATTTTACATCCATTTACAAGAGACCACCTTGAGTCCAAATATAATAGAAGTTATCCCAGAAAAATAATCATTGTGCAGCATGGTTTAGAAATTGATATTCCCAATTCATAAAGGTGATTTATCATGAACATTTTTTATCACATTTATTTTATCTATGTTAGGACTGCACAGTATGAACTGGATAAAAAAACGATTAAATAATGACACTTTATGGAAACTGCATAATAAATCATTTAAATAAAGAGAACAATTCTGAATTAGCTGAAATAGTAATGTAATTTATATTGCTGTGTACTAGCTGAAAAAATCTTTTTGAGGACAATATGCTCCAAATGTGCTTATTTATAGCGTTAATTAGGAATATGCCAACCTTGAAAAATAACAGCTCCGCACAAGGCACATGGGCTGACTAGAGTGCTACGTGAGTACAAACCCCTTGCTTAACTTCCGTATGCCTTTGTTAACTATGTTAACAGACCATATGCCTTTGAAACTCCCCTAACAAAGTGTACATAAGCTTTTTGCCCTTCTCCAACCTAGAGTACCCAACTGCACTCCTCCCTTGATGCAAACTTATCTCCATCCTGCGGTGGAGGCCTCTAACAAAGTTTACAACCACTGCGGAAAATCTTCTATGGCCATGATTCAGCAGTAGATCCCCATAGACTACCATGGTTTTCACTCTAGATTAGAACATCTCCGTTGAGGGATGTGAACATTGCAATAAACCTCAGGAAAGAGATAAATAGGCATCTTGGGAGGCTTGTGTTCTTCAGGTTAGGGGGATAAGGGTAACAAGTAGGGTGCACTGATAACAGTTTTTTTAACCACTTAAGACGCGGACCAATATGCAGGTAAAGGACCTGGCTCATTTTTGCGATTCGGCACTGCGTCGCTTTTGCGCGGTCGTGCCACGTGGCTCCCAAACAAAATTGACGTCCTTTTTTCCCACAAATAGAGATTTAATTTGGTGGTATTTGATCACCTCTGCGGTTTTTATTTTTTGCACTATAAACAAAAATAGAGCGACAATTTAAAAAAAAAATGCAATATTTTTTGCTATAATAAATATCCCCCCCAAAAAAATCATATTTTTTTCCTCAGTTTAGGTCGATATGTATTCTTCTACATATTTTTGATAAAAAAAAATTGCAATAAGCATTTATTGATTGGTTTGCGCAAAATTTATAGCATTTACAAAATAGGGGATAGTTTTATGGCATTTTTATTAATATTTTTTTTTTACTACTAATGGCAGCGATCAGCAATTTTTGACTTGACTGTGACTGCGACATTATGGCTGACACATCGGACACTTTTGACACATTTTTGGGACCATTGTCATTTTCACAACGAAAAGTGCTATAAAAATGCACTGATACTGTGAAAATGACACTGGCAGTGAAGCGTTTAACCAGGAGGGGGCGCTGTAGGGGTTAAGTGTGTACTAAGGGAGTGTTCTTACTGTGGGGGGGCGTGGCTGTGCATGTGACGTCACTGATCGTCATTCCCTAACACAGGGAACAGACGATCACTGACAGCCACACTAAGAAGAACGGGGGAAGGTTTGTTTACACTCACCTCTCCCCATTCTTCCTCTCTGTGACCCGATCGCGGGACACCAACGCGGGAGCAGTTACAGAGGACAGGACTGGGTCCTTTGCGACCCACGGCTGGGCATCTTAAAGGGGACGTAACTGTACATCCATGTGCCCAGCCATGCCATTCTGCCGACGTAAGTAGTCGTGTGTCGGTCTTTAACCGGTTAAGCTCGAGTACGAGTACCCTTACTTTTTCTCAAGTGCTCATCAATACCAGTTACTAATACCTATTTTTTATGTGACAGTTGTTTTAGGGCTCGTTCACAGCTGATTTAATTTGCAGAGACATCAGTTTCACATCAGCTTTCATGTGCATTTCAATGAGTTTTTACAGCATGTGTGCGGTGCGATTTTAAAAAGTCCTGTGCAATATCAGTCCAGGTTCAGGTGTGATTTCTTATCTCATACACTACAATTCGCATTATAGTGGCTGATGATGTCAAGCCGCATGACAGGACTTTTGCCATCCATCATTTTGTGTCTGGAGAGGCTTGTTGTCTGCAGTGCATCAGATATGCACTTTTAAATGTGACTTTTTAATGTACTTTTTAATAAATACTATTGGTAAACGTTTTATGCTATGATACTCTTCATTTGAGTTTTGGTGGAAGAAATATGATATGATGAAGTAGGATAGAGATAGATTCATTTCCTGAGATAATTGGATCTGGAGAAACATCTGAACTTACATCTACCCGGTTCAAAGGGTATTTGATCTAACATTAATTTGGGTGGGTGGTGGTGAGGGTATATATATTTGTCGGTGAAGGGAAAAGCACTACAGTTGGTGGGACAAACACAAGTGAAATATATGGATTAAATTTGCATAAATTATTTAGGATGTGAATAACATCTTTGGCACGTTTATATACCAGTCAGCACTGATTCTTTGAGCCACACAGACTACATAGGAGGATTACACAGCACTTACTGATTGATTAATGACATTTATAAAGAAGGACATTATGCACGTTATTTAAGTGAATATTTTATTGATCGAATATGTTATTTTGATGTAGGTTTTGTCATGCATGTTATGTTCTGACCACGTCTGATCACATATCATAAAACAACGATGCACTGAGATAGCGATACAATTCGCATTGGACCGCACCTGAAATCGCACAGCAAACCAGGCTGGAATGTATCGGTTTTAGTATCGGAGCATTTGCACGAGTACATGTACTTGTGCAAATGCTTAGTATCGGCACCGGTATCGGCCCTAAGGATAAGCACAGTTTGTTTAAATGTGCAGTTACTCTTTTCCTTTGGGGTGAGGGTGGAAGATGTCAGTGGGGTAGATTCAGGTAGCAATTGCGTCTGCGTAACCATAGTTACGCAGCGCAATTGCTTACTTGCGCAGGAGTAACGATTTCTCCTGATTCAGAGAGCTCGTTACGCCGACTGCAGCCTAAGAAATGCGTGGCATAAGGCTCTTATGCCCTCATATCTTAGGCTGCATTCTTACGCAGGCCGCTAGGTGGCGTTCCCGTAGTGGTCAGCGTAGAGTATGCAAATTTCATACTAACGCCGATTCACTACCGTACGCACGCCCTGCGTACGCAGTTTACGTCGTTTGCGTACGTCGTGTTTAGCGTAAGGCTGCTCCTGCTAATAGCAGGCGCAGCCAATGCTAAGGATACCCGTCGTTCCCGCGTCGCAAGGTTTAAATTTTACGTAGTTTGCGTAAGTGAATCGTGAAAGGCACTGGACGCCATTCACGTTCACTTTGAAGCAAATGACGTCCTTGCGACGTCATTTACCGCAATGCAGGTCGGAAAAGTTTCCCGACGGAGCATGCGCTCTACACTCGGCGCGGGAACGCGCCTAATTTAAATGAGTCCCGCCCCCTACGGGATCATTTACATTAGGCGCCCTTACGCAGGGCATTTTTGAGGAGCGCCCACGCAAATTACGTGGCTACTGCTTCATGAATGAAGCATAGCGCAAATAATTTGCGTAGGCGCAGGGTAAAAAGGGTACACTGCGCCTCCGTAAGGAGCGCGCAGCTGTACCTGAATCTACCCCAGTGTCTCCTCACTATCAGAATACAATAGCACAGCAGGGAGGATTCCCCCATTCACCTTGCTTGTGTGTATGGGGGAATCAGTTGTTATTTCAATCAGCCCTATGACCAGCTTTATTCTAAATGTTAAAGCAATTTAATGTATTATCGTTGGGCAGGCCAGCTGGATAATGTGTTGGGAAGTGTTGGTATGGTTCAGTCTACTGTTCTGCCCATGTGCACCTTCCCTTTGCTAGTTACAAACTGACCTCAGCAGCTGCTAGGTAGAAATTGATCTGAACAGCTGCCTTTCTTTACCTAATTAGGGTCTTTATGCTTTTCACTTTATCAAAACAAAGAAAAAGTTTTGTCTTCATTGAAAATTAGACATGGCTCTCACCACACACAAGCACACACTTCTGTGCTCCTCCTATATACTAGAGGTGCTTAGCCCAGGTGCAGACTAGAACCAGGCTTTAATAGGGGGAAGCCCCCCCACGTGCCCAAGAAAGAATCCACCTATTCCTAAAGGGATTAAAGTGCTTGTAAAGGCTGAGACCCCTGGGGTCGCCCGTGCGTTTTAGCGGTGCTTTACCGCTGTTAAGGCGGTGCTTTTCGGCAGCTAGCGGGCGCTTTTAACCCCAAAGAAATGCCTGTGTTGCAGGACTTCGCTCTGCCCATTTATTTCAATGGGCACGGGTGTTTTTGAAGCGCTGTAGTGCTTCTAAACCTCCCCAAAACTGCTGATTGCAGGACTATTTGTAAAACCCGCAAGCGCACCGCCCCCAGTGTGAAAGCATGGAAGGCAGTTTTCAGGCGCTTTACAGGCACAATTTTTTAGCTCTAAAACACCTGAAAACGGCCTCAATGTGAAAGGGCTCTGAAGGTTTTTACCCTCATGCATTCTATGCATGAAGGTTATTTAACCTTCAGTATGCAGCTCCCCCCTCAGCCCCCTCTAATACTTACCTAAGCCCAATCTTAATCCAGCAATGTGCACAGGACCTGAGGCTCTCTTGGGTCTCTCCCCCCTGATTGTCTGAGATGTAGCAGCAGCAGCCATTGGCTGGCTCAGGAGCTGGCATGCATGAGTGCCCCTACAGCAAGAGGTTTGTAATGGGGGCACTCTGAAAGGGGGAGGAGCCCAGAGCACCGGCGGGGGATCCAAAAAGAGAAGGATCAGGGCTGCTCTGTGCAAAACCACTGTATGACATGATTGTTATTTTTTTAAACACTTCGTTACCGGGCCTATTTTGGCACTTCTCTCCTTCATGTAAAAATCACAATTTTTTTGCTAGAAAATTAATCAGAACCCCCAAACATTATATATATATTTTTAGCAGACACCCTAGGGAATAAAATGGCGGTCATTGCAACTTTTTTTCTCGCACGGTATTTGCGCAATAATTTTTCAAACACCTTTTTAAAGGGAAAAAACTGTTTCATGAATTAAAAAATAACAAAACAGTAAAGTTAGCCCAATTTTTTTGTATAATGTGAAAGATGATGTTATGCCGAGTAAATAGATACCTAACATATCACGCTTTAAAATTGCGCACACTCATGGAATGGCGCCAAACTTCGGTACTTAAAAATCTCCATAGGCGACGCTTTAATTTTGTTTACAGGTTACTATTTTTGAGTTACAGAGGAGGTCTAGTGCTATAATTGTTGCACACGCTCTAACGCACGCGATGATACCTCACATGTGGGGTTTGAACAGTGTTTACATATGTGGGCGGGACTTGCATGCGCGTTCGCTTCTGCACGCGAGCGACTGGGACAGGGGCGTTTTAAATTTTTTTTTATTATTTTATTATTATTTTTTACTTCATTTTTTATTTTTACACTTTTTTTGACATTTTTTTTTTGATCACTTTTATTCCTATTACAAGGAATGTACACATCCCTTGTAATAGGAATCACTGTGACAGGTCCTCTTTATCTCTCCTACAGGCTTACAAGCATGAAATTGGTGAAAAAAAAATCACCGATTACATGCCGACAGCCGCGATTGCGGCTTTGTTTACTTCCGGGTACCGGGCGTGACGTCATAACGTTGCGCCCGTTCCTCCGACAGTCATAGAGATGACTGTGACCGTCTGGTCACCAGTCATCTCTATGGTACACCAACGAGCACCGGCCGATTCGCTCTCCGGGCCCCCGATGGCACGGGAGAGCCCGGAGAAGCACCGGATGGCGGCGGGAGGGGGGGGGACGTCCCCTCCCGCTGCCTAGAAGAACGATCGAGCGGCGGAACCGCCGCTTTGATCGTTCTTCTGGCGCACAGAATCGCCAGCTGAAGACGGCGATATCTGAATGATGCCTGTAGCTGCAGGCATCATTCAGATATCACCGCACAAAGTCCAGGACGTCATTTGGCGTCCTACGGGTCTCAAGTGGTTAAAGAACATTTTTTCCTTTACAGTCACTTCATGGCTGGTCGTAATATAGCACAAGGCCCAAAAAATCTTTCACAAAAAAAGTAAAGTTAAAAATTACTAACAAAAATCAGGATTGAAAGTGCTGAATGAACAGACAATTCAGTCACACTCCAATGACATCACCTTTCACAAAGCTTTATTATTCCAAGACTAGATCATAGAAAAGTCTACCCAGACTAAGCCTCACTCTGACATGTTTCACCCAAAAGGGTAAAACATGTCAGAGTGGGGCCCCGTGGCTCATATTAACCCCCGCAGCAAAGGAAGATTACAGTTGCTGGGGCCCGGGGATCAGAGGACTTTGGATTCCAGCAAAAACAGCAGCCAGCAGCACAAGGGACACTTTGCATACAATTTATATAGTGTACCTGAGTGCTGATTTCTAGTAAATTTAGGCTTTAAGAAATTCAATTCTAATATAGTTTAAATTGCTTTTTATTTATATTGAAATGAGAGTAAGGATACATATAACAATTTGAATGCCAGTGCATAATGTGAGATGTGTGCAATTGCTTTGTGACCTTGCTTTTATGTCACTGAAAAGCATTTTTGGTTAGAAGAAGAAATGACTAAAAGCAGAATTGCATTACACCATAACTAAGCCCAAAAATAAAAACATATTGGAATTCATAAAGACTGGCGCAGGCAGATTTTTCAAAAGTATCTCTAATGCATTCTAAAAGTAGTGAGGAATATGCTAAATTCATGTACCTGTCTAGAATTTGCACTTGAATTCAGCGCATGCTGTGCCACTTTTAGAATGCAAGAAAAACACTTTTTCAAAATCTACCTAAGCCTGTTTTTCTCTATACGCCACAAGAGAGTTGTTCTTAAAGTGATTAGGTTATACTACAAGGATTTTGCACAAAGTGGCCCCGATTCTACATTTCTGGGGTCCCCCTGGCTCCTCCTCATCATTGAGTGCCCCCATGGAGCACTGTATTCCAATGGGGGGCTCGTGCGGGCGCACTCCATGAGTCCTGCTGAAGCATCCATTGACACAGACAGCAGGACTCAGCCCTGACCCTCTGGCTCCCATGTCACTGGATTTGATTGACAGCAGCGAATGCCAATTGCTCCTGCTGCTATCAATCTATCCAATGAGGACCCGAGACAGAAGCTGGAGCTGCTGGTCTCGTTCTCATCGCTGGAACGATCTAGTTCAGGTAAGTATTAAGGGAGCTCTGGGAGCAGCTGCGGCACAGAAGTTTTTTTTACCTTAATGCATAGAATGCATTAACCCCCCTGGCGGTGTTCCCGAGTCTGACTCGGGGTTAGATTTCTGTGCTGCGATCGGTAACCCCGAGTCAGACTCAGGCTTGCCTCGCTGGATCCACAGACTGTGTTTACTTACCTTGTCCCTGGATCCAGCGATGCCACCGCGCTGTATGAGCGAGCGGGACCTCGCTCGATTCACACAGCGTCCTCCTGTGCCGCCGATCTCCGTTACCTGCGACGTTACGACGCACGGGAGCGGAGAACGGCGCCAAATTCAAAAACGTAAACAAACATATTACATACAGTATACTGTAATCTTATAGATTACAGTACTGTATGTAAAAAATACACACCCCCTTGTCCCTAGTGGTCTGCCCAGTGTCCTACATGTACTTTTATATAATAAAAAGCTTTCTTTCTGCCTGCAAACTGTAGATTGTCCATAGCAACCAAAAGTGTCCCTTTATGTCAAAAATGGTTTTAGAGCAGCTAGAAAACAGCGATAATAAATTATAATCACTTGCAGAATTGTGCGATAGCGATTTGTGGGGAAATTCGTCATAAAAAAATAAAAGTAATGACAGCGACAATTCTGCAACTGAGCAAATTTCAGTGATTTTGAGTTGATTACATTATTGAATAATTTTTATTATAATTATATTATTATTTGTTATAATTATTTATAATTATTTATTATATTATAATTTATAATTTTGTTTTAAAAAAAATGTCATACCCGGGATGCCTACTAGACTCTTGTTTGGTCAGATTTAAGTGAGTTATTCCTAAGAATTACAGGCCTACAGTATAAAACGCCAAATTTCCTTGCAAATAATGGTACCGCTTTCAGCACCTTTTTTCTGAAAGAATCATACCGCCAGGGAGGTTAAGGTGAAAAACGTTCAGACTTACAATACAAAAAGGCTTCACTTTTACATTTGGTGAATTCAATGCGATACAATGTAACAGTGGCCCAATTTAGAACTATGAATTTGGTGCACGAGTCGCTGTCAGAACCAAAAGTGACGCAAATACTTCATGAAATCGGTGCAATTCATTAATGTCAGAAAAGTGGTGCAGCAGCTTTATTGAATTCCCCCCAATATATTTCATCCTAGGTGGTGGTATTCTTTTTTTTTCGGGTTTGACCTTATATAGGTATTCCTGCAAATAACCTACTTACGGTCTCAAGGTAGCTACATTTATTCTTTAACTGTACAATATCTATGGAGGGAGCCAAATACATCTTCCTTTCATCATCTCCATTACAGGGGGTAGAAGAATTTGTACTACACAGCTTGGAAAGAAGGCTCAACCCAGTATAATCCAGTTACCAGAAAGTGACATGGATATTTCTTATCTGGGAGGATACTTTCTGAACTTGTTGAAAATGGAAACTAATGTACCCGCCACATTTAAGCTTCAATAAATTAAATTTGTGGGTAAACAATTACATTGCTTGGGTTTAGATATTATTTAAAGTGGCAATAAAGCTTTGTTTTTTTTTTTGTTTGTTTGCTTTTTGTTTGTTTTATTTGCTTTTATTAACAGACATGTTATACTTGCCTGCTCTATGCAGAGCAGCTCCAATCTACTTTTTTTGGGTCCCCTGCCAGTGCTCTTTGCTCCTCCCCCTCAAGCAGTGCCCCAGAGAAAGACACTTGCGTGCTCACTCCTGAGTCACATAGAGCCATGGCTTGGCCCCACGCTCTCTCCTCATTGAGTCACTGGCTGTGATTGACAGCAGTGGGAGCCAACGGGCTACCACTGCTGTCTGAGCCAATGAGGAGGGAGAGTCCCGGGACAGTCACGGCTATAGTAAACATCGCTGGATCGGAGGGAGCTCAGGTAAGATTTGGGAGGGAAAGAGATAGAGAAAAGAGGGCACACCAGCCTTGTGCATTATCCTTTGATAGATTTTTTTTAAATAATTGATTGAAAATTACTCATAAGCCAGTGAAAGAAACCGATCAATATTGAAGCTAATAACCGATAGCAATCGGCCCAATATCAACAGTCTCCAAGTATTGAAAGAGAGGACATAAAAACCATGCTGCCTGACACATTTCAGGGAATACCATCTTCCTCAGAGACTGGCAGTGGAGGAAGAAGGGATCCCTTCGAAATGCGTCAGCCAGCAGTGGTTTTTATGTCTTCTCTTTCAATACCTGGAGACTGTTAATATCGAGTCAATTACCATTGGTTATAAACTTCAATATTGATCAGTTTCTTTCACATGCTTGTGAGTCATTTTCGATCAATTATTTTAATAAATCTATCAAAGGATAATGCACAAGGCTGGTGTGCCCTCTTTTCTGACTGCTAGGGTACCCCTACCCTGAACTTTAAATCACCTGATCAATACACTTGTGCGCAAGAATATTTGTTTGTTGCTATCAAGGATTGGGGGGCTGCATGAGGGTAAAAAACGTTCAGCCTTTACAACCACTTTAAGCCAAGAATTGTATCATTGCTTTGGAAGTAATGACATCATCATCATCATCATTATCCATTGTGCTTGCAAGTCTAATTTCTAGTAACATGGCTCTCCTATGTGCTTTTCTGAGCTTTATATTTTAGTAATTAACTATTCGAGAGTTAACCTATGTCAATGGGTGCCTGACATACCACGATCTCTGATTGGCAATCATATCAGTGCCATCCGTGCTTCCCAGGAGGTTGCCACTAATTATATTACCTGCCACCATTCTATATAAACTTTAAAATACTGTAAGAGGTTTCCCTTTCATCATCTTTCTGTATAAGTATGACCTTTGCATCATAATAGCGCCTCTCTGATTTGGAATAAGCATTGACAAATACCATACCTCTCTCCTAAGTCATTTTCTCAATGTCCTCTTCCACAGCTGTCTTGCTCACATTTTTTATTGAACACTGATGTCCTCAGCTTCAGTCCAAGTTTTCATATTGGTTAATAACTGGGCAATCACTGACAGATATGACGCATTCTTGGAAAACTTCAAACATAATCTTTTTAATTAGTAAGAGCTTTGTGAGCCTTCTGGTATATAATCATGCAGTTTCATTGCACTGTGCTGTGCATTATTTTTCATGAACCACTGCATTCCACATAAAAACCCCTTTGTGTAACTTGTTGAAATCAATCAATGCAAATGATTTGTGTTGGTCCCCCCTCCCCCCGTGTTTTTCATTACACATAAACTAAAATTATGTGAAACCGAATAAAGTTTTGCCTGAAATTAGACCCGAATCACTGTAGTTTACATCTAAAATAATGTGCTACTACATATTTCATCCAAAGTGATTGGGAATGTAAGCAGAGATCCAGTAAATTACAGTAGAAGTCTGCATAAATGACACAGTTATCCAAACACACCCTTTGATGCATGATTTCTACATTCGAAAATACGCAGCTTAAATTGGTGATTACGCAGGTTTAAATGTTGCGACTGTGGTGCAGCAGTGGCTTTTCTTGTTTGTGGATGGGATAACTGACTCAATCTGTCCGGATCATGCTCAGAGGTCTCGAAATTCATCTCATCTTGCTAGCTTAATGTAAACGGCGCTGACATTTTCCGCGGATTTAGAACATTTATGCTCCTGTATATAGAAAGGCGAAGACTTAGATGCACAATTATACCCTGTACTATGACATAATCAGAAACAGCAGACAAATAAAGAAGAGATCATTTACACACATACAGTCATACACATAAATGTTTATATAGAAATACTTTTACGCACATTTATACATAAATGCCGTTACACACCAATTTTGGCAACGGTCGTATAAACAAGCACACACCCCTAAGGTCTATGCATGTGTGAAGTGCATGTGAAAGTTGGCAACATTTTAAAATAATGTACAGAAAAACCTTGGTTTGAGAGTAACTTGGTTTGAGAGCATTTTGCAAGACAAGCAAAATGTTTTAATAAATTTTGCCTTGGTATACAAGCGATGTCTTGATATAAGAGTAGCATCATGTCACAACTGATTTTAAAAAAGAAGAGAGGAGCCTCTAAGTGTAGAAATATGGATACATTTAACCACTTAAGCCCCGGACCTTTAGGCAGCTAAATGCCCAGGCCAGGTTTTGCGATTCGGCACTGCGTCGCTTTAACAGACAATTGCGCGGTCGTGCGACGTGGCTCCCAAACAAAATTGGCGTCCCACAAATAGAGCTTTCTTTTGGTGGTATTTGATCACCTCTGTGGTTTCTATTTTTTGCGCTATAAACAAAAATAGAGCGAAAATTTTGAAAAAATGCTATATTTTTAACTTTTTGTTATAATAAATATCGGCCAAAAACATATCTAAAAAAAAATTTTCCCCTCAGTTTAGGCCGATACGTATTCTTCGACCTATTTTTAGTAAAAAAAATCGCAATAAGCGTTTATCGATTGGTTTGCGCAAAATTTATAGCGTTTACAAAATAGGGGATAGTTTTATTGCATTTTTATAAATTATTTTTTTTTACTATTAATGGCGGCGATCAGTGATTTTTTTCGTGACTGCGACATTATGGCGGACACTCAGTCACAAAATATTCCAACTGCACACCTTCCAGGAAAATGGCCAATAAGTAAAAGGGTGCTGAAACGATCACCAGCTGGGAACCGGAAGGCAAATCATGTACACATATTCGCCAGCACACCAAGGATCATTGAAAAACGTCCAAAAATTTAATGCATAATAGCGATCCAAAAAGCAACGTTTCGAGGTCACGCAGGACCTCTTCGTCAGGCAAAAGACATTATGGCGGACACTTCGGACAATTTTGACACATTTTTGGGACCATTGTCATTTTCACAGCAAAAAATGCATTTAAATTGCATTGTTTATTGTGAAAATGACAGTTGCAGTTTGGGAGTTAACCACAGGGGGCGCTGTAGGAGTTAGGGTTCACCTAGTGTGTGTTTACAACTGTAGGGGGGTGTGGCTGTAGGACTGATGTCATCGATCGAGTCTCCCTTATATAAGGGATCACTCGATCGATACGCCGCCACAGTGAAGCACGGGGAAGCCGTGTTTACACACGGCTCTCCCCGTTCTTCAGCTCCGGGGAGCGATCGCGATGGAGCGGCTATAAACAAATAGCGGCGCCGTCGTACCGGATCGCTCCCCGAGGGAACCCGACCGCCGCATGTAGCGAGGGGGGGCATCCCGATCTGACCCCCCACCCGCTAGAAGGCAAGGACGTACATGTACGCCCATTTGCCTGTAAGTGCCATTCTGTGGACGTACATATACATGCGGCGGTCGGGAAGTGGTTAATGAAGGTACAACATTTAGCAACTTATTGCTACACTTATGCCCTGTACACACGATCGGTTTGTCTGATGAAAACGGACTGATGGACTGTTTTCATCGGACAAACCGATCGTGTGTGGGCCCCATCGTTTTGTTTTCCATCGGTGAAAAAAATAGAACATGTTTTAAAATTTTCTTATGGATAAAAAAACAATAGAAAAAAAAACGATCGTCTGTGTGGAACTCCATCGGAGAAAAATCCACGCATGCTCAGAATCAAGTCGACGCATGCTCGGAAGCATTGAACTTCATTTTTCTCAGTATGTCGTAGTGTTTTACATCACCGCGTTGGACTTTTGACTGATGGTGTGTAGGCAAGACTGATAAAAGTCAGCTTCATCGGATATCCGACAAAAAAATCCATCAGATTAGATTCCATCAGATATCCGATCGTGTGTACAGGGCATTAGAGGTGCCTCTCTTCTCATTTATACCCTGTAAAAAAAATGCTTTGATATACAAGTGCTTTGGATTACAAGCATGTTTCTGGAACTAATTATGCTTGCAAACCAAGGTTTTACTGTATAGGGAAATTTTATGATGTACATATGTTAGTTAACCTCTATCATATCTAAAAGGTCCGTGGCACATCGGCACTATTAGGACATGGCTAAATAAAAGAACTGGCATCTAAAGAATGTCAGCCTGTAATTATCTACAAAGCCAAAATTTGCTAAACCAGTGGAGCTTTAATGCACTGGCACTGATGCTTCAGTACAATATTGATTCACTACAGAATGTGTATCTGCTGGAAAAAAAGTTATTTTATTTTGTACTCTACTGAGCTGTTTGCATAAATACTCTCAGGCATTACAGACCCTCTGGTATAGCCAGTGCTGCCAGATGGCTACTATGGGTAACAACAATAAAATCCCACCATGGTATTTTTTCTTATTTTTTATTTCTTTTTATTTTCACATATCACTCAAAAAAACTAACTTAAAGTGGTTCTAAAGGTAGAAGGTTTTTTACCTTAATGCATTCTATAAAGTAAAAAACCTTCTGGTTGCAGCCCCCCTTTATACTTATCCAAGCCCCATCTCGATCTAGTGATGCGCATGAGAGGAGCAGCTCTCCTGGGTTTCTCTTTCTATTTATTAGCTCACACAGCAGTGGAAGCCATTGGCTCCTGCTGCTGTCAATTATAGCCAGTGAGCCAATGAGGAGAGACCAGGGGCAGGGCCATGCCTCGCTGTGTGTGCAAATGAACAATGTCCATTCGCAGGAGCACTGCTCAGGAGCAAACCTGCCTGAGTGCCCCATAGCAAAAGGCTTGCTATTGGGGGCACTTGGCAGAGGGGAGGAGCTAAGATCACCAGCGGGGAAACCAATAAAAAGAAGACCGGGGCTGCTCTATGCAAAATCATTACACAAAGCAGGTAAGTATAACATGTTTGTTATTTAAAAAAAAACTATCTTTGGAACCACTTGAAAGAAATTATATGTAAACCTAATCATTAAAACCTTATATTAGTTATTATATAAGTCTTAACACAGTTAAGTAACTTTAAAGCGGAGGTCCACCCAATTTTTTTTTTAAAAGCCAGCAGCTACAAAAACTGCAGCTGCTGACTTTAAAAAAATGGACACTTACCTGTCCAGCGCTCCCGCGATGTCGGCAGCCGAGGCCGAGCAAACGCTCGTCTCTCGGCTGCCCCCGCCGCCATCCTTGGTGAGGGAATCAGGAAGTGAAGCGTTGTGGCTTCACTGCCCAGTTCCCTACTGCGCATGTGCAAGCCAGGTGGCGCGCGTCACTGGTCTCCGCTGTCTCCTGGGACCAGTGTGTTTCCCAGAAGACAGTGGGGGGTGACGCAAAGGGGCATGACTCCCGCGGGAGTCTATTCCCGCGAGAGGGTGCACATACCTGTATTATACAGGTATCTGCACCCCCCTCCCCCCTGAAAGGTGCCAAATGTGACACTGGAGGGGGGCAGGGTTCCAAAAAGCGGAGGTTCACTTTTTGTGTGGACCCCCGCTTTAATATCCTTTACCATTATGGTGCATTGCCTTAAGACATGTTGTGTCATACATTAACATATATTGAATCAAAGCTATAGATTATTAAAATGTAATGAAATAAAAAAACAGAATCAGGGCCACTACTTACCATGAATAAAGAGTGTCCTGTGTGCTGATGACTGCAGTGTTTGGTTGAAATCAGTAGTCCTCTGCCCCTGGATATCCCTGCAGTAGTAAACTTCCAGTGCTGCAGGGTTTACCCTGAGTGAAAGGAACATTCAAGTGCCAAACTATGCCCATCTCTTCCAATCACATGCTCCATTCAAACAATCCATACTATTGATGAGTCTCCTCCTCATTCCTGTAATGTTTCTTACATGTTTATTTCCTATGATCATCAGCACTATCTAGTGGCCATAATGCTGCATTTTCCTGAGATACATCAATCAGGGATATACTGCATTATGGCCACTTGATAGAACTATCATAGGAAATAAACATATTAGACAAATTAGGGGAGATTTACTAAAACGTATGCACACAGAATCTAATGAAGCTGTGCTCAGCTTCCAGTTTATTTTTTGTCAAAGTTTAACCTCCCTGGCGGTATGATTCTGTCAGAAAAAACATGCTAAAAGCGGTACCATTATTTGCAAGGAAATTTGGCGTTTTATATTGTAGGTCTGTAATTTTTAGAAATAACTCACTTAAATCTGACCAAACAAGCTTCTAATAGGCATCCCGGGTATGACATTTTTTTAAAAACAAAATTATAAATTATAATATAATAAATAATTATAAATAATTATAACAAATAATAATATAATTATAATAAAAATTATTCAATAATGTAATCAAATCAAAATCACTGAAATTTGCTCAGTTGCAGAATTGTTGCTGTCATTATTTTTTTTTTTTTATGACGAATTTCCCCACAAATCGCTATCGCACAATTCTGCAAGTGATTATAATTTATTATCGCTGTTTTTTAGCTGATCTAAAACTATTTTTGACATAAAGGGACACTTTTGGTTGCTATGGACAATCTACAGTTTGCAGGGAGAAAGAAACGTTTTTATTATATAAAATGACATGCATGACACAGGACAGACCACTAGGGACAGGGGGGGTGTGTTTTTTTTACATACAGTACTGTAATCTATAAGATTACAGTATACTGTATGTAAGGTGTTTGTTTACTTTTTTGAATTTGGCGCCGTTCTCCGTCCCCGTGCGTCGTAACGTCGCAGGGAACGGAGATCGGCGTCACACGGAGGCACTGTGTGAATCGAGCGAGGTCCCACTCGCTCACACAGCGCGGTGGCATCGCTGGATCCAGGGACAAGGTAAGTAACTTGTGCCTGTGGATCTAGCGAGGCAAGCCCGTGACTGACACGGGGTTACCGCTCGCAGCAGGAAAATCTAACCCCGTGTCAGACACGGGAAGACCGCCAGGCAGGTTAACTGAACAAGCTGAAGTCAGAAACTGATTGGTTACTATGTACAGCTACACCAGATTATGTGTGCACCAGTTTTAGTAAATCTTCTCAATTGTTGGGATTACAAGAGGGCATTTTTACAGCAATTCTGTTTTTTATAAGTAGACCTCTAATTGTCATTCATTTAGGGTTTGCATCCATATTGTAAAACAAACAATACGAACTAAACACAGCATTGGATTGAATTTTATTTGGAATGTGATCAGTGTATAAAGTCTGGAACATTTCCAAGGAAAATCCATGGGACTAAGCTTTGAAACCTTATGCTTTCCCAGAAATCAAGCATAGTCAGCATTTGCACATAGGTTTGTATGTACGTCTATGTGTATGTGTGGTCATGCATATGCTTGTTTTTACATGTATCCATGTGTGTTTGTGACGTTCAGACTGCATCATGGACAGTTGGAAAATGTGTGCTTGCATATGTGCGTAAGTGTGTGTATATAGTGTATGTGTGTGTGTCTGAGTGTCGGATTCAAGAAAATGCTATTTGCTGTAAACAGTATATTATATTTTATAATAGGGGATTAGGTTGTTTACACTGCATAAACTAAGACCCCAGTTGAAATAGGTTCCAGACCCGGACAACAGAACATAAACAAGTTGTAGTTTCAGTGTATATAAAATATGATGTATTGCATGATAGCAACATCTAAAAGCTAAAACAAGTGGTTTGTAAAAATGTAAATATCCTGAAATTTCATAAAATGCCTGAGAAAATATATGAAGAAAATAAGCTCTAGGATTATTTAAATGTTTTTTCCACTTTGTCAAAGCCTAAATAAAATAACTTTTACATACCTCTTAGATAGGAAACAGTACAAAACTACAAAAACCTAAGCTTTTCAGCATGAGACATTGCTTGCAAAAGAGTAAAATGGCCCCTTTGCTGTGGTACAATGTTATAGGAAAAGACTTCTATGGGGTTGAATTACTAAAACTGCAAGGGGAAATCTGGTGCAACTATGCATGGTAGCCAATCAGCTTCTAACTTCAGCTTGTTCAATTAAGCTTTGACAAAAAACAAAAACGAAAAAAAAACCTGGAAGTTGATTCATTTCTAGGCAGAGCTGCATAAGATTTTGCACTCTCCGGTTTTGTTAAAGGGGTAAAGGATAATAATTAAAAAAAAATAACAAACATGTTATACTTACCTCCACTGTGCAGCTCATTTTGAACAGAGTGGCCCCAAACCTGGTCTTCTGGGGTCCCACGGCAGCTGTCTCGGCTCCTCCCTTCATTGGAGCTCTCTCCCATGGCGGTTAGTTCTTGCGGGCGCGCTCCCGTGATACAGCCGGCGGCCATAACCGCTCACTGTTTCACTTGGCTCCGCTCCCGACACACTGCGCCATTGGATGTGATTGACAGCAGCACGAGCCAATAGCTGCACTGCACTCAATCTATCCACTTTAGCCAATCAACGGCCAGACGGAGCGGAGAAGAGGACGGCAGCAGGTTAACAGGTAAGTAAAACGGAGGTGCTGGGCGTAACTATCAGACGTTATTTCAACTTAAAGCAGAGCTTCACCCTAAAGTGGAACTTCCACTCATCGGAACCCTCCCCCCCTCTGGTGTCACATTTGACACCTTTCAGGGGGAGGGGGGTGCAGATACCTGTCTAAAGACAGGTATTTGCACCCACTTCCAGCCACACAGTCTGCGGGTAGACTGTGGGCAGGACGTCAGATCCCATCCCCCCCCCCCCCCCCGTTGTGTTCTGGGAAACACACAGCTCCCAGAACACAGCAGGAACCATTCAGCACAGCGCAGCGCGACTCGTGCATGCGCCGTAGGGAACCGGGCAGTGAAGCCGGAGCGCTTCACTTCCTGGTTCCCTCACCGAGGATGGCGGTGGGAGCAGCAGAGTGATGAGCGATCGCTCGTCCTCTACTGCGGACGGCGCTGGACTCCAGGACAGGTAAGTGTGCTGATATTAAAAGTCAGCAGCTGCAGTATTTGTAGCTGCTGGCTTTTAATAAAAAAAATTTCGGCGGACACCCGCTTTAGTGCATAGGATGCATTAAGGTGAAAAACATGAACCTTTACAACCCCTTTAATTCAACCCCATGAAAATAGAGATGAATTCATGCATATGAGTAATATTTGTTTTATTTTATTAAACCAGGCAACGACCAGGCAATTTTTTTCTATACTGCACTACGTTACTTTAACTGACAATTAACTGAATGGCGCCAAACTTCAGTACTTAAAAATCTCCATAGACAACGCTTTATTTTTTTTACAGATTACCAGTTTAGAGTTACAGAGAAGGTCTAGTGCACACGCTCTAACGCACGCGGCGATACCTCACATGTGTGGTTTAAACAGCATTTACATATGTGGCTGGGACTTATGTGCGTGTTCGCTTCTGAGCGCGAGCTATTTTTTTATTATAATTTTTTTTTTACTTAATTTTTTATATTTTTACACTTTTTTTTGCATTGTACCCTTGTAATAGAAATGGTTAGTGACATGTCCACTTTATGGAGAGATGTGGGGTCAATAAGACTCCACATCTCTCCTCCAGGCTGTCAGCATGAGATCGGGAAACAAATTCACTTATCTCATGCTGACAGCCGCGATCGCCACTTTGTTTACTTCCTGGTACCCGGGCGTGACTTCATAACGTCGCGCTCGGGCCTCCCACGGTCAAAGAGATGACTGGTCTATCGTCGCCATCCGGCACCGGACGATTCTCCGGGCCCCCGATGGAATATGAGAGCCCAGAGAAGCACCGGATGGCGGCGGGAGGGGGGGATGAACGATCAAGCAATGGATTTGCCATTATGATCATTCTTATCATGCACAGAATCGCCGTCTGAAAAGAAGGATATCTGAATGATGCCTGTAGCTGCAGGCATCATGCAGGCATCATTCAGATATTCCCCCACAAAGTCAAGGACGTCATATGACGGCGTGTTGTAGTGAAGTGGTTAATGTACAAACAATTTTATTTGCCAAAACAAAGTAAAATGAATGTGTTCCACACTACTATGTTAGAGGAATAAAACATATTATGGGCCAGATTCACGTAAGGCGGCGTAACTACAGTATGTGCGGGTGTAGCGTATCTTATTTACGCTACGCCGCAACAACTTAGAGAGGCAAGTGCTGTATTCACAAAGCACTTGCGTCCTAAGTTACGGCAGCGTAGCGTAAAAGGGCCGGCGTAATTCAAAGTAGGCAGGTCGTGGGCGTGTTGTATTTAAATTAAGCTTGACCCCATGTAGATGCATGGCCGAACGAATGGCGCATGCGCGCGCATGCTCAGTATCACGTCAAATTTTCAAAGTAAATTACGCCCGCTCAATGCTTAGTCGACGTGAACGTAACCTACGCCCAGCCCCATTCACGGACGACTTACGCAAACAACGTAAAATACGACGCTGTTCGTACGTTTCCGACGTCCATACCTAACATGACTTACCCCTGCTTTATGAGGGCTAACTTTACGCCGGTCCGACGCCTTAAAAGATAGATGAAGGATGGATGGCCACACTCCAAAAACCGTACAGGTTGTCTTTTATTAAATGAACAGCAGATACATCACCAGATCAAAACAACAGGAACAGAGGAACAGCCGACGTTTCGCACAAAATCAGTGCTTATTCATGGCTTCATGAGCCATGAATAAGCACTGATTTTGTGTGAAACTTCGGCTGTTTCTGTTGTTTTGATCTGGTGATGTATCTGCTGTTCATTTAATAAAAGACAACCTGTACGGCCATCCATCCTTCATCTATCTTTTATGCTTGCCTAGTGCACCGCCAGCACCCTTGGAATCCTGTAAGGCCCCGTACACACGACCGAGTTTCTCGGCAGAATTCAGCCAGAGCTGAATTCTGCCGAGAAACTCGGTCGTGTGTACACTTTCGGCCGAGGAAGCCGACGAGTTCCTCGTCGAGCCAAATGTTCTCTATTTCCTTGTTGTTCAATGAGGAAAGTTGGCTCGCCGAGATCCTTGGCGGCTTCACACAGAACTCGACGAGCAAAACGATGAGTTTTGCCCGTCGAGTTCCTCGAACGTGTGTACGGGGCCTGACAGTGTGTGACCGTATAGTAGACCCACCTGGAGCGGTGACTTTCTTTCTTCGGTCCGACGCCTTACGTAAACGACGTATCTTGATACGCCGGGCGCACGTATGTTCGTGAATCGACGTATCTAGCTCATTTGCATATTCGACGTGGAAATATACGGAAGCGCCCCTAGGGGCCAGCGGAAATATGCACCCCAAGCTACGATGGCGTAAGAGACTTACGCCGCTCGTATCTAGGCAACAGTGAGGCGTATCTGATTCTATAAATCAGGCGCAGAGATGCGACGCCTCACACTCAGAGTTACGATGGCGTATCTGGAGATACACCGTCGTAACTCCTTTGTGAATCCGGGCCTATATCTTTCTAGATGGAACAAATCTTTGTTAGTTTTTATCCAAAGTTTATTCATTCATTCACTTTCACCAAGAAAATTCTAAATGATGATCTTTTATAAGCATGATAAATAATTCTATTTTATCAAATGATATGCTTTACATTTTTTTTAGGACACAGACCTATTCTGAGTATCTAAAACCTTGTTAAAGCTAAAAAGGTGGCAGTTGATTAGGGCAAAGAGAAATAAACAATCACAGTTGTAGTCAGGATCACTTAAACCTTTTGAAGTAGCAAATGATGGGCCATGACAATGACCCACTTTGTACAACGTACATTGGCAGTTGATAGCAGCATATACACAGTTGTCATTGGATTGCTGTTTAGCTGCAAGAGGTTGTGAAAATTCAGTGCACCCACAAAAGCCCACAAAAGCTAGCCAAACATCAAGGGTCCTATGACTATGGTCAAGACTTTTGTAGCTGGGCAAATATTCACCCCTGCTGGGATGGTTTATATTTAACTGTATGTCTTCAAAAGATGTATGTGAAGCTACAAAGACAGCTGCTGTACATCATACACTTGGTGTCACTAATGCTATTTCAATATGCACCAATATGGAGAGCCATAAAGTGTAGCACCAGCATGTATTAGTAATATTAAAGAGGAGTTCCACCCAAGAATGGAACTTCCGCTTTAAGGGAAGCTGACCCCCTGACATGCCAAAAAAAATTTTTTGGGGGGGGGGGGCGGAAACCCTCTTTTTAGAGGGTTCCGACTCCCACTTCCTCCCTGGGCACCACAGCATCGGAAGAAAGTTCACCTCTCCCCCCTCCCTCTCGGCACTCATCTGGGACATGTCACAGATTCCAGATGATTGCTCGGCCAGTCACGGTGCTCAGCAGTGTGTGCCCAACTGTGTAGCTACAGTCGGGACCCACAGTGACAATGTCAATGCCGCGGAGAGGGGGGAGATGAGCGGAGCTTCGTTCACCCGCATCACTGGACCCTGAGACAGGTTAGTGTCTGATTATTAAAAGTCAGCAGCTGCAATATTTGTAGCTGCTGACTTTTAATATGTTTTTGTAGGAACTCCGCTTTAAAGTCTTATTCAGACTAAGTGTAAAAAAAATCTCTCCCTCCACAAGAGTAATGATAAAATTATGATGCTTACTTTTCTCAGGGGTAGATTTAACAGAGGGTATTTCAAAGTCCTGTATAATTCTTTCTGGCCAATTCTAGCTAGCTGAGATAAACAGTCCACCTCTCTTCTTGCCAGTCTTGCCATTGCCCTTTTTACTAATGTCATCGCACATAATGCAGGGCTAAGGGTCACACCCAATCCTACATTGTATCCAAGGACATTTAGGGCCTGCACCCATTCCAGGGCTGGGAGAAGAGTTGTCACAAGAGCAAAGGTTATGGCAGAGTTCCAACCCCCCCCCCCCCACACCAAAAATTACAAATACTGTAGCTGCTGAATTTTACGTTTAGGGCATTTACCTGTCCAGGCATCCAGCAGTGTTCTCATCCCAGCCAATTCTTGAATCGGCTATTGGGTGCTGGCACCGCCATCTCGGCTAAGGGAAACCGACAGTGAAGCCTTGCAACTTAACAGCAGATTTTCTACTGTGCATGCGCCAATCGCACTCTGTTCTGTGAATGGGCTGACTGTGGGGGAAGAAGGCGGGAGCCGAACTTCCGTCTCACTTTGCAGCCGCAAACTCAACCGGAAGTGGGAGCTGATACCTGCCCCCCCCTTCCAAAAGGTGTCAAATGTGGCAGCGGAGAGGAGGTAGGAGGCAGACAAGTGGATCTTCCCCTTTTGGTTGGAGCTCCACTTTAAGGTACCGTATTTATTCGAGTATAACGCGCAAAATTTTATACCCAAAAAAAAGTTCAAAGTTTGGGTGCGCGTTATACTCGAGGACTTTTCCCCCCCCGCCGCTACCGCCGCCGCACACGCCGCTGCTACCGCCGCCGCACACGCCGCTGCTACCGCCGCCGCCACCGAAGCCACAAACGCCGCTACAACATTAATCACGCGGCGCGGGGGAACATTAGACAGCTTTCGTTTGAATAGCTGTTTTCCCTGCCGCGCGTAGACACTCCCCCTTGGACGGATCTGTCCAATCGCGAACGAGGGGGAGTGTCTATGCGTGGCAGGGAAAACAGCTGTTCAAACGAACGCTGTCTGTAATGTTCCCGCGCGCCGCGTGATTAAAGGTAAGGGGGCATGGCTGGACATACAGGGGGCACGGCTGGACACATACAGGGGGCACGGCTGGACACATACAGGGGGCACGGCTGGACACATACAGGGGGCACGGCTGGACACATACAGGGGGCACGGCTGGACACATACAGGGGGCACGGCTGGACACATACAGGGGGCACGGCTGGACACATACAGGGGGCACGGCTGGACACATACAGGGGGCACGGCTGGACACATACAGGGGGCACGGCTGGACACATACAGGGGGCACGGCTGGACATACGGGGGCACGGTTGGACATACAGGGGGCACGGCTGGACATACAGGGGGCACGGCTGGACATACAGGGGGCATGGCTGGACATAAATGATTTTTGGCAATTACAATGATTTTATACCGATTTTTAATTGAAAATTAGGGGTGCGCGTTATACACGGGTGCGCGTTATACTCGAATAAATACGGTAATTAACCACTTCCAGACCTGCGCACGACGATGTACGTCCTATTTTTAAAGATGGATATCTCAGTAACGGCAGCAGCTGCTGTCACAACCGAGGTATCCATTTTTAGTGTGCGCGGTCTGGAATCCGATAATGGCGGTCTCCGCGGCGGATTCACCGCGAGATCGCCGTTATCGGTGGCGGGAGAGGGCCCCCCCCTCCCGCCGTTCTCCCGCGCCCTCCGCCGCTTACCGGAGCCGTCGGTAGCGGCGGAGGCGATCGGATGCTGTCGGCTGGTGAGCGGGGACGAGTCTGAAGGAAAAATCTCCTTCGCCCGTCCCCATAGCTCGGCTGGGCGGAAGTGACGTCAAAACGTCAGTCCCGCCCAGCCTCTTAAAGAGACAAATTTTTTTTTTGGTCATTTGAAAAAATGACATTTTTTATTTATTTTTTATTTTTTGCATTTAAGCCCAAATATGAGATCTGAGGTCTTTTTGACCCCAGATCTCATATTTAAAAGGACCTGTCATGCTTTTTTCTATTACAAGGGAGGTTTACATTCCTTGTAATAGGAATAAAAGTGATCAAATTATTTTTTTTTTTTTTCAGTGTAAAAAATAATAAAATAAATAAAAATAAATAAGAAAACAAAAAGAATTTTTTATTAAAGCGCCCCGTCCCGACGAGCTCGCGCACAGAAGCAAACGCATACGCGAGTAGCACCCCCATATGAAAACGGTGTTCAAATCACACAAGTGAGGTATCGCCGCGATCGTTAGAGCGAGAGCAATAATTATAGCCCTCTGTAGCTCAAAAAATGCAACTTATAGAATTTTTTAAACATCGCCTATCGAGATTTTTAAGGGTAAAAGTTTGACGCCATGCCACGAGCGGGCGCAATTTTTAAGCGTGACATGTTGGGCATCATTTTACTCGGCGTAACATTATCTTTCAAAATATATAAAAAAAATTGGGCCAAATTTATAGTTGTCTTATTTTTTAATTCAAAAAAGTGAATTTTTTCCAAAAAAAGTGCGCTTGTAAGACCGCTGCGCAAATACGGTGTGACAAAAAGTATTGGAATGACCACTATTTTATTCTCTAGGGTGTTAGAAAAAAATATATATAATGTTTGGGGGTTTTAAGTAATTTTCTAGCAGAAAAAACTGTTTTAGTCTTGCAAACACCGAATCTGAAAAACACCTAAGGTCTGGAAGTGGTAAACACACTTTGTTAACCTCTTGACCACTGGGCACTTAAACCCCCTTCCTGACCAGACCAATTTTCAGCTTTCGGTGCTCTCACAATTTGAATGACAATTACTCCGTCATACAACATTGTACCCATTTGAAATTGTTGTCCTTTTTTTCACACAAATAGAGCTTTCTTTTGGTGGTATTAGATCACCTCTGGGTTTTTTATTTTTTGCGCTATAAAAGAAAAACGACCGAAAATTCTGTAAAAAAAAAAAAAAAAAACTTGTTTCTGTCATATTCGCAGGTTATTTCTCACACACAGCATATGCATACCACGAATAACACCCCAAAACACATTCTGCTATTCCTCCCGAGTATGGCGATACCCCATGTGTGCAACTTTTACACGGCGTGGCCACATACAGAGGCCCAACATGCAGGGAGCGCCAACAGGCGTTCTGGAACACCCAGGCCAATTCTGACATTTCTCTCCTACATGGAAAAATCACAATTTATTTGCTAGAAAATTACATAGAACCCCAAAACATTATATATGCGGAGTATTGGGGTATTGCGGAGTATTGGGGTATTGCGGAGTATTGGGGTATTGCGGAGTATTGGGGTATTGCGGAGTATTGGGGTATTGCGGAGTATTTGGGTATTGCAGAGTATTGGGGTATTGGGGGTATTGCAGAGTATTGGGGGTATTGCGGAGTATTGGGGTATTGCGGAGTATTTGGGTATTGCAGAGTATTGCAGAGTATTGGGGTATTGCAGAGTATTGGGGTATTGCAGAGTATTTGGGTATTGCAGAGTATCGCGCAGGGTATTGCAGAGTATCGCGCAGGGTATTGCAGAGTATCGGGGTATTGCAGAGTATCGGGGTATTGCAGAGTATCGGGGTATTGCAGAGTATCGGGGGGTATGGCAGAGTATCGGGGGGTATGGCAGAGTATCGGGGGGTATGGCAGAGTATGGGGGGGTATGGCAGAGTATGGGGGGGTATGGCAGAGTATGGGGGGGTATGGCAGAGTATGGGGGGGTATGGCAGAGTATGGGGGGGTATGGCAGAGTATGGGGGGGTATGGCAGAGTATGGGGGGGTATGGCAGAGTATGTATGGGGGGGTATGGCAGAGTATGTATGGGGGGGTATGGCAGAGTAAGTATGGGGGGTATGGCAGAGTAAGTATGGGGGGTATGGCAGAGTAAGTATGGGGGGTATGGCAGAGTAAGTATGGGGGGTATGGCAGAGTAAGTATGGGGGGTATGGCAGAGTAAGTATGGGGGGTATGGCAGAGTAAGTATGGGGGGTATGGCAGAGTATTGCTGAGCTGGGAGGGATGGCTGGATCTGTGACTGCAGTTGTCACAGATCCAGCCACAGCACTGCTGACACCCCGCGCCCCCCCCCCCTCCTCTCCTCTCGCACTGTACCGAACGGTACAGAGAGGAGAGGGAGGAACCGGCGTCATCAAATGACGCCGGTTTGTTTACAAGTGATCGCTCCGTCATTTGACGGAGCGATCACGTGGTAAACAGCCGCGATTCGCGGCAATTTACCGTGATCCGTGATGCGCCGGGTCTTCTAGACCCGGCGAGCACGGACACTTCCGCGAGCGCGCCCCAGGGGACGCGCAAACGCGGAAGTGCACGAGGACGTCCCAGGGACGTCCTGTCACAGTAACTCGACCGCGCTGTAGCAGTATTTTTGCTATGGCGCGGTCGGCAAGTGGTTAAATCACCTCATTGAAAAATAAGCTGGAAGGGAGTTATTTAAGCAGTGCCCAGAGTTCTTCTTTAACTATGAAAAAGGTCTGTTCAGGGTATGGCAGGAGAAAGTTGCATAAATACAAAATTAAACAAAACCCCTATAAAATGCTTATCCCTTTAGTTAGGAAACGTACCAGGGTCCATGCTAGTTGTTAAAGTCTATTGGAATTAAATTCCTATTCTCTAGCATTGTCTTCAAAAAGGAAATTGGAACTTAGTGATTACTTCTATTGGTAAATAATCATTAAAATGCCATAAATCTTTTTCAAATGGTCACAGGACAGCATGTAACTAAACTGGCCCTTAAGGGACAGGGTGATTCAAATTTACTGTAAACTATAATTTTCTGCTCTACAGCCTCCATACACAGGTGCAAGATTCAACATTTGTAAAGACTAAACATTTGTGAACTGCTCTGCATTATGTGGTGCCCACATTTTTATTTTCACAAAACAAGTTAAAAAAAATGTTCAGAGAAACCATGCAAACAATGTATTGTTTGCATGGTTTCTCTGAAAATTTTTTTTAACTTGTTTTGTGAAAATAAAAATGTGGGCACCACATAATTGCTTCTTGCTGGTTTTTGCCAAGAAACTCGGCCGTGTGTACGAGGCCTGACACTTTGTAAAAAAATAAAAAATAAATAAAGAATATAAATACAAAAACACTATATATTTTAACCTTAGCGTGGGCCATAGCAAAAGTTGTATTTTCTATAGAGGTGGTTTAAAAGATAAGTGACCTCTATAGAAAATACAACTTTTGCTATGGCCCACGCTAAGGTTAAAATATATAGTGTTTTTGTATTTATATTCTTTATTTATTTTTTATTTTTTTACAAAGTGTCAGGCCTCGTACACACGGCCGAGTTTCTTGGCAAAAACCAGCAAGAAGCTTGCTGGGTTTTTTTTTTTGCCGAGGAAACCGGTCGTGTGTACACTTTTTGACGAGGAAACCGACGAGGATCTCGTCGGGCCAAAAAGAGAACATGTTCTCTATTTCCTTGACGGCAATGGGAAAATTTGGCTCGCCGAGATTCTTCACAAGGAACTTGACGAGCAAAACGACGTGTTTTGCCCGTCGAGTTTCTCGGCCGTGTGTACGCGGCCTCATAAGTACATGTGCTCACTCCTTTGAGACCTTTGCCGGGAACCACACAGTAGCCACTTCAAACGTCCCCTGACCATGCATTAGGACAGATTCTTGTTCCATGCACATGGAAGAAGAAGGGTTCAGCATGGAAACCTCATGAACAGCAGCTGTGCTGAACCAAGAACATGGCACAATGAAGATCCCTGGGGAGTGGGATATACTAACCATAACACACAGTGGGGGTTTTCTGGGGAAGAGGGGGGGGGGCATTTAAAGAGTGACTACTAAAGGTAAAGTTATCTTTTAATATGTAGAAAAACATCATAGTCATACATGTGAGGCTACATTTGTGGTAAAACCACCTGGGTAACAAAAGCATTCATGTTATGAACAGTGAAACATAAAGATGTTGATTTACCAAAAGCAAATAGCAAAATGCAGTTGCACTCTGCAAAAGTATTTTGTAATGGGAGTTACTAATGCGCTAACCACACCGGGTATAAATACACAACGACTAAAATTATAAATATACACAAGCAGTAGCCATAGCAAAAGAAGTGTTCACACACTAAAAACTGTTTGTTAAGCGTTGCTGCCTTTCACCATCCCATAACCTGCAAGCAAAAATGCAGTTTTTTTATTTTTTATTTCCTTGCAAGCGTGATTGGGTATTCTTTGCAAAGTGAAGCTTTACTTAATTTCTTAAAGTGACACTAAAGTTTCGTAATTTTTTTTTTTTTTTAAATAACAAACATATTATACTTACCTGCGTTGTGCATCTCATTTTGCACGAAAACTCGTCTTCTGGGAGCCCTCGGCGGCTGTCTCGTCTCCTCCCTGCATCAGACAACCCCCTCTGGGAAGCGCTTTCCCAAGGAGGTTACCTTGCAGGTGCGCTCACGAGTCCAGCATTTGCGTCCATAGACACCGACGCCCCCCGGCGCCCACGTCATTGGATTTGATTGACAGCAGCAGGAGCCCGTGGCTGCGCTGCAATCAATCTATCCAATAAATACATGAGAAGACCGGGCCGAGAAGAGTCGAGAAGCCAGCATGTGTTCTCAACGCGGGACTTTCAAGGGCTCAGGTAAGTAAACCGGGGGGGGCTGGGGTGGGGGGGGCAGTAATTAGTGAATGTTTTTTCACCTTAATGCATAGGATGCATTAAGGTGAAAAAACAGGAAGGTTTACAGCCCCTTTAAGTTCTGGAGCAACTGCACTTGCATAGTGTCTATGGGCCAGATCCACAGCCAGCCACCGTAACTTATCTTTTCCCATTTAAGTTACACTGCCGGAAAATTTCTACCTAAGTGCCCGGTCCACAAAGCACTTACCTAGAAATTTTCGGGTGTGTAACTTAAATTCCGCCGGCGCAAGGCGTTCCTATTCAAATGGGGGCGAGTCCCATTTAAATTAGGCGCGCTCCCGCGCCGGACGTACTGCGCATGCTCGTGACGTCATTTTCCCGACGGGCATATCGCGGTTTTACGTTACGCCGAGTTTTGTGAATCGCGCCGGGTAAAAAAAGTTGCGTCGAAAAAAAAAAAGATACGGTGGGAAAAAAAAATAATAAAAAAAAATAACAGCGTCGCGGGTAAGAAGGGTCTACTTTTACAAGGTTTAAACAGTTTACACTTTGTAAAAGCAGCCCTAAAGTTACGCAGGCAAACTAATACTTACGGAGAAAAAACGAAGCAGAAAAGCTTTGTGGATCTCCGTAAGTGCTAATTTGCATACCCGAGGCGGCATTTCGACTTAAAATGCCCCCAGCGGCGGATGCGGTACTGCATCCTAAGATCCGGCAGTGTAAATCTCTTACACATGCCGGATCTTCTGTCTATCTCTTGGAAACTGATTCTGTGGATCAGTTCCAAAGATAGAAACAGGCAAGCGCCGTTGCTCCAGAGCTTGGTAAATGAGTTAAAGCTTCAATTTGCAAAGTGTACATCACATGCAAGGAACAAAAAAAATGAATTTTTCTTGCACATGATTGGATGATGGGAGTCAGCAGTGCTTCTGCTCATTTACTAATCTCTGGAACAACTGCTCTTGCAGGGTGCAACTGCACTTTGCAAATGGCACTGTCTGCATTTCTTTAGTAAGTGAACCCCAGTGAAATGGCCAGAAAGCGCAAAATATTCTGTTGCTTTTAAAGGATTTATATATTTAATAATTACACATTTACATATTTTATAAAGTATTAGAGATGAACTAAATCCAACAATTGTCCTTTATATGTAATAGCAGGCATGCAAATTGGTGGACACTACATCCGCTTTCAGCTCAATATATAGTAAAAAAAGACATCCAGAAAGCACATTCATTCTTTCTTTCTTTGGTAAAAATAACTATGTACTTTCATTGAATTACTTGTTGTTTACTGTTATTCAGACCTTTACAAAGGACAACTAAACACATCCCCGCATGCAATTCTAAGGATTATACATTGCACTGAAATATTTCATTTAGCCATGCGAAGTGCGAGTAGAAATGTCTGATAAACACTACTAAACAAAGCAGCAGTTGTTATTTCCATAAACTGTTTTGTCCTTAACAAGTAAGATTTGTTTGTGTAATGGCACAAAGGTCTCACGGCTTTACTCCGTAACCGTTATAACAATATGACCCATCAACACCTCTGACATTCTGTCCTCTCTCCGCAGGGGAGGAGAGATCAAAGCCCCGAACTAATGCTGCATTCCTCAGTTCACTGCTCCAGCATTTGACCCATACTAGGTGGTACAGCACATTGGCAATAAATTCCAAAATCAGGAATTTTTCTTACTTATTGTGTGTACTTCAAGGAGTAACCTGGAAGTGAGTGATTATTTCTAATTGGTGAGTGATTAATACGTATACTGTAAATCTTTTTCAAATGGTAGCTAGATGACATCTACCTGAACTGCCCCCTAAGGGACAAAGTAATTAATACTTAGTGAAAGCCATCATTTTCTGCTTTCTGTCTCTACACATATGCAAAATTCCCCAGATGTACAAGCCAAACAGTTGTGAATAGATGTGCCTTTTGTGTCTACCTTTTAATAGAAAAAAAAAACAGTTTAACAAACATGAATACACAGCACACCACTAGCAGGAAAGTTGGGCAGATGCTGGAAGATTTGCTCTCTTCAAATGAATACAAAAAAACATGGCACATTAAAGCATCCTTTTCAAATTGTAATTTATATTTATATGATGAGACCTTATGATCAGGATATACAAATACAAAAAAGGAACAATCTAGGCTTCGGATTGCAATTACAATTCACTGCCTAGAAACCCAGAAATCAACAAATACAACGCGTGAATGAAAAACACAATCGGCAGACACTGTGGATGATATCTTCTATTACCTAAAATTACAAATAGATGCATATAGAGTCAGCAGAAACCTATTACAGACATAAATGCAATTGAATCATATTAGTAATACATTACATATAATAAGAAAACCTCCAATTAAATATAATTTAACCACTTAAGGACCGGAAGGATTTTCCCCTTAATGACCAGGCCATTTTTTGGCGATACGGCACTGCATCACTTTAACTGACAATTTTGCAGTCGTGCGACGCTGTACCCAAACAAAATTGATGTCCTTTTTTTCCCACAAATAGAGCTTTCTTTTGGTGGTATTTGATCACCTCTGTGGTTTTAATTTTTTGCGCTATAAACAAAAAACTATATTTTTTACTTCTTGGTATTATAAATGTTCCCAATTTAAAGAAAATAAAATAAACAATGGGACTGTAGGCCATACATATTCACCAGACAACCTTACTCCAGGCACACTCAGAAATAAATACACTGACCCCATAATTGGCAAATAAAGGCCGCGGTAACTTTATTGGTTTAAACACCAAAATTAAATCATCATATACATTTTATTTCATAACTCAACATCAAAAATTGTCATTAATAAAGCAAAACAACCAAATACGTGCAACTGCTCAGTTTTTTGTAACTCAAGCAGCATTTAACTCATTAATTCTGACAATATCACGTCCCCCCTGAACTCCCAGGGTGACGCCTACCACATAAAATTTACCGCGACAGGGGAGGAGGGAGGGAGTTCTTCAGCTGCTGCTGACAGGAAAAAGAGGATGATTCCCAGCCCAGCCAATCCTTTTAAAGCCTTTCCTGGCTCCCAGAAGCTTCCGCTGCATCCCATTGGCTGGCTGTTGATCCTGGATTTAAAGGTACAGTACATGGAAATACACCACACAATGTTAACTATTTACAAGCCCATAAACAATATTAACCCTGTGATGGCCACAATCCCACTCAAGTGGGCTCCTAATGTGCCCCCTTTCTTATTCTTCCTCAGTTTAGGCTGATATGTATTCTTCTACATATTTTTGGTAAAAAAAATGATTGGCTTGTGCAAAAGTTATAGCGTCTACAAAATAGGGGATACATTTATGTAATTTTTATTATTATAATTTGTTTACTAGAAACGGCGTGGATCAGGGTTTTTTAGCGGGACTGCGACATTGCGGCAGACAAATCAGACACTTTTGACACTTTTTGGGACCATTGACATTTATACAGCGATCAGAGCTAAAAATAGCCACTGATTACTATATACATGTAATTGGCAGGGAAGGGATTAACAGCAGGGGGCGATCGAGGGGTTAAATGTGTGTCCTAGGGAGTGTTTCCAACTGTTGGGGGATGATACTGCCTGGAGGAGGAGACCGATCGCTGTTCATAAGCAGTATGAAAAGCATATTTGTCTCCTCTCTCCTAACAGAACAGAGATCATTGACAGATCTCCTTTCTGTATTTCTCAGGAGCAGTCCCGGGTGTCGGGCAGACATCGCGGCCGCCAGGCTCGCGCATTGGCTCTGTAGTCATGCCGCGGGTGCCCCCTAGTGGATTAAATGCACAAATACAGTGATTCGCCCAGGGGAGCTAACATGTCGCAGTATAACTACAACGGCTGGTCCTTAACTGGTTAAGAGATCATAAACGGTACCATCATCCAAATGACAATAGAGAATGATGGGGTGCAAGGAGACAATTCTCCAGAGTATCCGAAGCGGGCAGGAAGGGCAAAGAAAAAATGGACTCGATACCCAGAACAGATAAGACTTCAGATAAAACATAAGAATTTATCGATACATAAATAAAGTATTCAGATACAATAGCTGCAACTATAAGAAGTTGTACATATTTGTTTAAATTACACTGGTCCTCATATACACTCCATAATGGAAAATAGGTGTTTTAAATTTCCTCAGTGCAGGATCATCCTCAACATGTTTTCCTCCTGAAGAAGCAGTTTATAGCTGCGAAACATGTTGAGGATGGTCGTGCACTGAGAAAATGTATAATTCCTATTTTCCATCATGGAGTATATCTCAGTACCAGTGTAATACATTAAAAACACAACTTAAAAAAAATAAGAACTGGGGGCAAAAAAAAATAGAGACAGATTACAAATACTTAGCTATACACTTTCAAGTGTATCTAGCGTATTTGACACCCAGGGCAGATCATGTTTTCACACACCAAAATAATGGTGTGCTTAATAAAGCAAAGCTTGAATATAGAAAAAGAAAAAGAAAATAAAGGTCTGGTGTGATCCTGCTAACACCCCCATCCCTAGTAATACACAAAAAGACAAAAGGGGGCAGCCCCGGGACTTTGAATGAGGTGAGAGAGGTTTAGCCAATGTTCACAGTGAACAATGAGACAAAATCAATTTATTATTTTCAAAGTGTTATTTAACGGAGCTGCAATAACAATGATTGTGAGTTACCCGGCATAATAGCCAATGTACACAGCACAGATGAAAGTAAATATTTGAAGATTTATTACAAATCTTATACATCAATGAGCAACAATAAAACTTGAAAGTTACAGGGCCAGTGGATACACATATACAATAAACAAATAAAATGTACATACATATAAACAGAGAAATATGTAGACAATGCAGACATCAATAATATCCAGCATAAAACAAGCATCAAAAAAAGCCCTACTAGTTTCGCGAGACCCTACTCGTTTCTTCAGGGGCAGATGCATGAATGTTGTATCAATGGGCTGAAATGAATTGCCAAACGCTGGATATCAGGATGGTGGCCATGTAGTGCATCCATGCAGCTCGGGAGCTGAGGAGACGGAGCAAACAAAAGCCACAACAGGGGAACATCCGGAGGATCAGCATGGTCTGGATGGGGGTATTTCTCACTGCAGTTTCCACTAAGCCACTTGTAATCATGTCTAGAGAATATCTCAGTTTGTTCTTAAAGATGTGACCGCTCTATTCAACCATCAAGTTGTCAAACAAAGTTCCAGCCGTGCTCAACATCCAAGATATGCCTACAAAGGCCTGAAGGCTCCGCCCCCAGCGTCATGTACGGGCGGTGATGCATAGGCGTCAGTGAGAGGTCCACCGCCAGAGGGGGTGTGCAACTGCAAAGCTTGAATATAAGGGCTGGTCCAAACCAGAGCATGGTGCAGGAAAGTTGCGTTCCATGCGCATTTTCCACACCACATTTGAACATACTGCGCTTGCGATCTTCATGCAGGTGCTGATGTATAGTTAATGGCACCCCAAATGCAGATCGCAAATGCAGTGCATTTGCAGACACCAAAATACATGGTACTGCAGTACCGTGGCAAATTGGTGCAATGCATTTTACAGCTTACAGTGTCCAAATTATAGTAATATGATCCTCTTTTTCAACCAGGGTGCCCAGACACCTTGGGGTGCCTTGAGATTTTTTCAGGGGTGCCTTGGCAAAATGCCAAAAAATTGCCCAAAATGGTATACAAGGCAGCGGGTGGATAAAACCTGCCTTTTAGTTACACAAAGCAACCGGTTTTCATTGTACACCATTACAACCTTCTAGCTGCCAACCTCCTAAATGACCAATGACATCAGTTGATAAGGAGGATGTCAGTTGCCTGCATATCATCCTTGTTTGACCCTCCATTGACTCTCGCCAACAGCTTTGGGATCTCATAAGTTATAGAGAAAAACTGAGGGAGAAAAGAAACATTGGAATACTAGTCGGTACCAGTTTGCAAAAGTGTATTGGCTTTGGAAAAATAAATCACCTTTAGCGTTTGGTGTCTTACATGTATTGATGTTGCTGCATTATGTAAAACTATAAGAATCGTTTTTACATTTTAGAATGGGGTGCCTCAAGACTGTAAATAATTTTGGAGGGTGCCTTGAGGGTGTCCATGATTTTAAAGGGTGCCTTGACTGAAAAAAGGTTGAGAAACACTGCTCTAAACAGTTGTGACTTCACAATATGTAAGCAAAAAAATTACTATCTTGACTATACGTAGGAGGCAAATACAACATGCAGACAACAAATGAGCAATTATTACAATATAAAAACAGGCAATTATGACAATATGCATTTAATACATTTACAGACAATATGTGGGCAACAAATGGTACTGACACTGCCAGAAGCATGTTCATAGACAGACACAATCAGTACGTACCACGCTGACACTTACAGTAACATCAAATCTAGTGAAAACAGTCAGTGCTATCTCAATCTGTGAAATATATATATATATATATATATATATATGTATATGTATATATATATATATATATATATATATATATATATATATATATATATATATATATATACACAGTATTTGTCGCATGCAATAGGTATTGATATACAACCAACCCAAACAAATAAAACCACAACATTTTTATACTAGTGTCCATACCATACAGACAGGGATTTTTTTTCACGTTTATTTTAGTGTTGCAATTATTTTTACTGACAGAAACATGTCCTTACAGACACAATCAGTACAGGGCTGTAACCGATGGAAACATGTCCACAAACAGAAAACACACAATCAGTGCTGTACTGACATCAGAAGAAGCTTGTTCACAGAGATATAATCAGTACCGTACTGGCACCAACAGAAACGTGTTCACAAAGTGACACAATGAATTAGTATTTTCTGAAATAGTTTAGAGTCTAAAGTGTAGATGGGGACCACAGTGATGTGGTATAATTAAGCTATGTGGACCATATTACTATATAGTTTGTTTCTGAGAGACTCAGAGGGCAGCAATGCTTGGTGTTCCCTGTGGTTCACTGTAAAACTTTCAGCCAGAGTCTTTCATCAATCAGACTAGGACCACCAGGAACCACCAGGACTCCAGAGCTTAGCTCAGTTCTAAAGATGCACTTGGGTGTCTCTCCACTTATCAGACGTCTCCCAGAGTGAAGCTCTTTGGCCATAGACAGGCACCTTGATGACTGGAAACAGCCGTTAGAAGTGTTGTAGCACAAATTGCTTCTGCGGCATGTTATTCTACAGTTGCCTTGCATACAGCAATTGGTGTGGTGTGGGCATGCAACACAGTGGGTATGCATTTGTGCTTCCTTTCAGGCTGTTGGTACATAGACTCAGGGGAGAGAAGAACAAAGGCAGAGAGCTTGCTGCCCTCTACCATGGTGGGTGAAACTTATTGCAGGAAGAGTGGGGTGATGTCACTGGATGTGGAAGCATCTATTAGTCTGCATCCACCAAGGGTGCTGCTTGGCTGCTGTGCTGTCTGGTGGCACAGAGTCACCATGCTGGAGTTGATTTACTAAAATTGGAGAGTGGAAAATCAGGTGCCGCTGTGGACGGTATCCAATCAGCTTCTAAATTCAGCTTGTTCAATTAAGCTTTGACAATAAAACCTGGAAGTTGATTGGTTTCCATGCAGAGCTGCACTGCATTTTGCACTCTCCAGTTTTAGTAAATCAACCTTATAGTGACAATGTGTAAAAAATTCAACAAATGAGCAATGGGAACCCCTGTGTGGTCATACCTGGTGGGGACCCTTCTGAAACCCCCACACAGGATTACCACTGGACCTTTCATCACTTTTAGAGTAAGGAGAGTAAAAAATAAAACATCTCCTGCTGAACCTATCCATTTTTAAGTACAACCTCTAGAGTTTATTGGAACCTGTTCAATATCCATATGTTTTATCTCTATATGAGTACCACAAAAAAGAAGTCCTGGAAATAACATGACTGACATATGATTATTTTTTTTTTTACATTTACTTTACAATATTATTCTGCATCACTTTTTAAATAGCATAATTCATTCAAATTAGTCACATTAGGAGCTTACAATTAAGTCACATAGACGAAAATTAACACATGTATTTATATATAAATTGAAGCAGTAGTTTGGTGGAAAAAAAATCATATCCCTGAAAAAATACAGGGAGAGAAAAAGAGGATGGGGGTCACTTCACTAATTAGGGCAGGTGCTAGATACAGTTTATTCAGACAAACACATAAACAAACCACCCTTAACCACATTCATGAAAAAAACATTAACTGTCCCAAATGTAGCCACGCTGTACTGCCTACTAACATCATGAACAATCTTGTGAGATAAATATAGCAAATAAAGCTTGATACATGATTATATTGTGCAAGACGGATGGTAAGCAAGATGCAGCAAACAATACAAACACCTATTTTAAGAATATGTGCCCCATACGTGTGTGCACTATTATGTGTGTTGTACAACAGAAAAATCTCATAAGATCACATCATCAAATCCATATCTTAGTCTTGTAACTATAATCATTAAAGTTTTAGAATGCCAGCTGCTACATCGAAGTAGATGATGTACAAGGTGCAGCAATTGATCCATCCATAGTATAGAAATCTGCATTCAGAGACTATTAGGTAGATTCATGTACATTCGATTAAAGTTACGGCGGCGTAGCTTAGCCTGTTTAGGCTACGCCGCCGTAAATTAGCTAGGCTAGTAATGATTCTCAATATACTTGCCTGCTAATATACGGCGGCGTAGCCTAAAGCGGGCGGGCGTAAGGGCGCCCAATTCAAATGTGTGGAAGGGGGGCGTGTTTAATGCTAATAAGGCTTGACCTTACGTTTTTTAAGTTTTTTATTAACTGCGCATGCGCCGGGCGCCTACATTTCCCAGTGTGCATTGCGGCTACGTACGCCGCACGGGCCTATTGATTTAGACGCGGACGTAAACTACGTAAATCCCGATTCGCGGACGACTTACGCAAACAACGTAAAAAATTTGAATCTCGCGGCCATACTTTAACATTGTTATTCCACCTAATAGGTGGAATAACTTTAGGCCTGCTAATGCCTTACGGAAACGGCGTAAATCGACTGCGGCAGCCGGGCGTACATTCGTGAATCGGCGTATCAACTCATTTACATATTCTACGCCGACCGCAATGGAAGCGCCACCTAGCGGCCATCCAAAATATTGCAATCTAAGATAGGACGGCGCAAGCCGTCGTATCTTAGATATGTTTAAGCGTATCTCTGTTTGAGCATACGCTTAAACATAAGTCGGCGTAGATTCTGAGTTAGTTCGACTTATCTACTGATAAGTCGGCCTAACTCTACCTGAATCTACCTATATATTCCCAAAGTATGCATCATTCCATTTATTGTACAGCAGGTTCTATCCCATAAGATCACAAACACTAATGGTCACGTACACATGGTCGGAATTTCCGATGGAAAAAGTCCGATGGGAGCTTTCCATTGGATGTTCCTACCATGTCTATGCCCCATCAGACTTTTTCCATCTGAATTTCCGACGGACTTTAGATAGAGAGCAGGTTCTCTACTTTTCCGTCGGAAATTCTGATTTTTGCCCGGTCAAAAGTCTGACCGTGTGTACGCAGCATTACACTGTATGGCGAGCTTTTGAGAACTCTCAAGCCAGAGGGTCAGAATGACAGCCAGGCAACACACATTTTCAGAAGGAGATGAGCAATGTCAGCCTCTATTTTAATTTTGGGAAGGTTTCGGTAAGCAATAGCTATGGAGGGAATGTAATGCTTACAATCAATTGGCTGATACATAGGCGTGGAAAAAGAGAGAGCTGTAAATCTCAAGAATGTGTAATACTTTACGCCTGGAGGAAGAGAATGCAAACATAATCAGTGAAATAACATAATCAGTGAAGTATCTTGCTCCATTATAATGGTGTAGGAAACTGCCAGGAGTGGCACATGCCCCACATTAATTAGGCCTGTTGCAAGTCTATCTGTGCCACAAACGCCAGTTTCTGTTTCAGAATGAAATAAAAACTAGCACAGATCTGCCCCTAATTAACAGAGGAAACTGCCACATATTTTCTTCAGGTGCTACCTGCCATATGGGATGTGAGCTGTTAGTAGACCTCTGAATTTCCCTTTCTCTGCTTGTGCAGTGATTACAATACACGAACAGAGACTATAGAATTGTCAACTCTCCTCTTCCCTCCCACTCTAAACCGAGCAGGAGTGTGGGATGGGGGGGGGGGTTTGATATCAGAGAGATTGGAGCAGCTCTGGCACCCCATTCTCTATGCTTGCCTGTCACAAACACATATAATTGATCGTTCCTGATTAAAAAAGGGGCTTGCATCACTTTTGTTAGATAGGAGCAGCATGTTTATAAGCAGAGCCGTTGTTAGGAATCACTTGGCCCTGTACAGTCTACTGGACGCCCCCACCCCTTACCCGTGTGAAAATATCAAAACAATATTTTCACAAAAAATACATGAAATCATCATTAATGGACACAAACATTCTGTCTCACCCCACAAATCACTTGCCTAGCACAAATAAAACTTTCTATCCTAGAACAAATCTTCTCCCCTAAATCCCCCCTCCCAGCATAAATATTTGCCCCTCCAATCCCGCACCCCAGCTCAAATCCCACCCAAATCCCCCCTGCTAGCACAAATCTCCCTCACCACAAAACATCACCAGCCTAGCACACATCCTCTTTCTTCTCAAACTTTCTACCCTAGCACAAATCTTCCCCCCCCCACCGAATCCCCTTGCCAGCACAAATCCCCCCTAATCCCTCCTATTAGCCCCAAATTCCCCCACACATTTCTGGCACAAAATCCCCCCATCTCTCCTCCCAGCACAAATCTTCTTTCTTCAATCCCCCTCCCAGGACAAATTCCAACAAATCCCTTCTCCTAGCACAATCCCCTCTAAATTACCTTTCCCAGCACACATTCTTAATCCCTACCCAAATCCCCCCCAGCACTAATCACCCACCCCTGTCTCCTAGCACAAACATCACCTCTCCTGTTTCAACACCCCCCTCCCCCCAAACCCTCCTCCTAGCACATATCCCCCCTCCCCAAATCCTCATTACTTTTCCCAACACAAATAAACCCCCCCAACTTACAGGGGGAAGCCATAACAAAGCCAGCAAGAGGCGCGCTGTGTTCTGCTCTCCCTCCTGTTTAAAAGAGTGTTCTTCTACACTCAGTATACAGCACATGAGACCGGATCTTACTGTATATCACATTGCACTGTACACACCGACACTGCTCTGCTATCTCCTCCAAAGGTTGCTTTTCTAGCGGCAGCAGGAAATGTGGATAGGGGGCCCTGTGCGTATACAGTGCAATGCGATATACAGTAAGAGCGATCTGTGGTCTCATGTGCTGTATACTGAGTGTAGAAGGATGCTCTACTGACAGGATGGAGAGCAGAACACAGTGCACCTCCTTCTGGATGTTTCCTCTCTGCCTCTTCTCCTCTCTCTGCTCCATCCTCCCGTCCCCAGCTGTGAGTATGGCTTTCAGTTGCTGGGTGAGAGACATGGAAGGCATTGTTCTGTCATCACCGATCCTCCTGCTGCCTGGGCCCCCCTGTGTGCTGGGGCCCCCTACAGGAGGACCGATGGTCCCCCTATCAGCTGCCCTGTTTATAATACTGACGCAAGCTTGTGTTTTCACCACCATTTGATAATTACCCCATGAGTAAATATGTCTGCCTGCCTCTATGTTAATATATAATTACAAATTATATGAAGAAAAAAGGTTATTAAAATATCGACACTGAATAATAAAAATGTTTTTCTGATAAAAAGGGGGAGGGAGTAACACAGACAAAGGTTTCTCTGAGCTATTACCTTGTTTTTTTTAGAAATGGATAAAAGAGAAACAAAAAGGCTGTGCATTGAGCCTTTGCCAAGAAGAAACCAAATCATATTAGCATTTAATAATGTTCTTTCTACCTTACCAGCTATAGGTGTTAATTACCAGACCTCATTCTGTGACTTGGTCATTGCTGTTTTAGTAATGTAAAAAGTTCCTGGTTGAAAACACTGAAGTTTTCCTTGCTCTTGAGTGTTAAACACTGTGACCCCTCACAGAATGTGGGGTCTTTTGAAAAGGCTAGTTGCAGAGAATATTACCATCATTTCACACATTCCCAAGATGTATGCAATTATCCAAGGGAGAGGAACTGGGAACGTAAGGTCTTGAGGGCTTAGATAATGGCATCAAAAATTGCAACAATTACCCTTGTACTTTTCCCAAAGACATATTATTTAAAACCTATCAAGGCCTTTGCCGAATAAAAAGCAGAGGAATGTCCACTTTCTGAAATTGCTATTAATGCCTGACCTAGAGATGAAGACAAGGTTAATTATAGGTTTTTAACTGAAGTATCATTCTGGCTTAATATTAGTTCCTGAGCCTTAAATATTGAAGCAAGACACATTTTTTTCAGGAACAATTGTCTTTGAATGAAGAATGGCAGGACTGTGATCTTCTTGGCCCCATTCACGTCCTGCTGTGTCATCTGTAGCAAGCATGTTGCCTAGGAAACAAGAAGCACGTGGCTTAAAGAAGATGGAACCGTGAAATCTGATGTCATAGACGAAGCAAAGGAAACAGTAGAGTCAATAAAACTTTCACATGTGATTTATCACAGCAGAAAGTCAATGCAAATGTGTTGTGAAATGCCTTTAAATGCAGATTTATTTTACTGAACTGTACTATCATTATCATTCTTTTTGGTAGACGTCATCATTTTATGGCTGCAACTTTATAACAGATTGCAACTAACAACTGTAACAATGACTACTTTTGATTTAAAGCTACAGCCAAATGATTCACTATTTTTTTTTTCACATAAATTGACCCAGAAGACATAAGCAACCTGTTGTTCTAATTTTCATGAAAATAATAAGCTTCTGCAATTGGCTGCCTCTCTAACTAAAGCCATGCAGTTGTGGATTGCTGTTATTTGACTGATCCTAAATTTAAGTTTACAAAAAATGTAGGTTTACTAACGGATTTGAGAATGTCCACACAATTATGGGAAGCTTCACTTCAAATTAGCCAATCATATCCTAGATTGTACGTTTTAACGAGCAAGGCCCTCTGATTCGTCCTGTATTCAATGGTATTGTAATTGTATTGTCTGTCAGCGCAAACTGTCAGCGCTATATAAATCCTGTATAATAATAATAATATGCATAGGAAATATGTAAACAGGGAGTTTCTTTTCAAATAAAATTGCATTAGGTAAAAAATGTACCTAAAAGTGCCTGCACATACCTGCAGAAGCTCACAAAATGCCCAAAATACTGGGCCATTCCTACAGTCAAAGCTCTGACAGTTCTGGATAGTGCAGTTGCCTCCTGCTCCCCTCCTCCACATTACTATTGGTCGGTTGCTATGAAGGGTAGACTTTTTGGCCAATAGGCATGTCCAGGAGGCATACGTATATCTTAATGTAGCACTACCCCCACATGAGCCGCTTGAATTTGTGGTTGCCCGGGCCTCCCTGTGTATAATCTGCAGCCTCTGGAGAACTTGGATAAGAGAAGGGATTTAATAGTATTCCTGTACTATTTTTGTCGATGTCAGGTGCAACTTGAATGAATGACTTGTATAGCGCAACGCATGCGAACTGAATCGCCTCTGGGCGCTTTTTCCAGACAGTATCTGCTTGGCTGGTGCAGTCATTTTTACCCCGTAGGATCATGACATGCTAGGGACACACAGTCATACACACAGATATACATATATATACTGGGCCAATTTTGGACGAGATCCAATTTACCTACAAGCATGTGTGCATGAAGTCACACAAATCTCAACTAAGCCGCACCTGAAGTCACATTGACATTTGGCCTTGAAATTGTGAGATTTCAAAGCCTCGTTCAGTGGGAACAGGCTTGGAATTTTTGGGAGGAAAGGCTGTACAGAACTGGGCAGGGCCACACAGTAAGGCCTCGTACACACGACCGTTTTCCTCGACAGAATTCATCAAGAAACTTGGTGGCAGAGCTTTTTTGCCGAGGAAAACGGTTGTGTGTATGCTTTTCATCGAGAAAACTGTAGAGGAACTCGACGAGGAAAAAAGAGAACAAGTTCTCTTTTTCCTCGACGGGAGTCTCAATTTCCTCGTCGTGTTCCTCGTCGGGCTGGTTTTCGACGAGAAACACGTTTGTGTGTATGCTTAGAAACCCACGCATGCTCAGAATAAACTATGAGACGGGAGCGCACCTTCGGTAAAAGTAGCGTTTGTAATGGAGATAGCACATTTGTCACGCTGTAACAGACTGAAAAGTGCAAATCGTCTCTTACCTAACTTTTAACATGAGATTAGCAAAAGCAGCCCCAAGGGTTGTGCCAGTGGAATCGAATTTCCCCTGCCATTGTATGTGTTGTACGTCACCGCGTTTGAGAACAAGGAGATTTGGTCTTGACAGTGTGTACGCAAAGAAAGCTTGTCAAGTTTCTCCACAAGCCTAACAAGGAACTCGTCGAGGAAAACGATGTGTCTTTTCCGACGAGTTCCTCGGTCGTGTGTACGAGGCCTAAAAGTCGCTGGAATTGGGAAGGAACGTACGTTTTTATCTAGTAAGCTGTACTAGAAGGAGTGGGGGTATGTATCATAGAACAACTTGTACTAAAAATACATGTGTACAGTGGGTGACTGCGATATTGTGTCAATCTCGCTCCCTTTCTCGGCGAGATTGACCACCTACGAGCCCCATCGCGGGAGCCAGCGCCGAGCTGGCTTGCCGCGATGGAGACAAAGCCGTCATAGAAGCGACGGGGATCCGACTTGTATTTCCGCCAATTCTACACGTGTGCGGTGTTTGTTATGAATCCTGAGGAGGAACTCCCCGCCGGATTTTAAATAAAAATCCGGCATGGGTTCCCCCCTCAGGAGCATACCAGGCCCTTAGGTCTGGTATGGGTTGTAAGGAGACCCCCCTATGCCGAAAAAACAGCGTAGGAGTCCCCCTACAATCCATACCAGACCCGTATCCAAAGCACGCTACCCGGCCGGCCAGGAAAGGAGTGGGGACGAGCGAGCGCCTCCCACCCTCCTGAGCCGTACCAGGCTGCATGCCCTCAACATGGGGGGGTTGGGTGCTCTGTAGAATTGGCGGGAATCCAAGTCGGATCCCCGTCGCTTCTATGACGCGCTCGCTGGAATGTGCTTTTACTATTTCAGCGAGTGCGAGATGTCGGCACCCTGTCGCCGAGAATCAGCGCGATGCTGTCGTGCTAAAAACACATTCTCGGCGGCAGGCACTGTATATATATATATATATATATATATAGCATTAGTTGGTTTTATTTGTTTGCCATTTTTGCCTTTTTAACCACTTTCCTCCAAATATAGGCAATTCTAGTCATTTGCTAGATTTGAATAATTGTTATTGCTCGAGAGTCGCAACCAACATCTACACATTTACATTGTATGTATTAGTATTACATACAGACGTCTGTGGACAAAAAGAAAATGCAGCACCCATGCAGATAGTCGTGTCTATACCATACACAGTATTATTTATTAAATTAGGCGGCGTGCGGTGTCTTTTTTTATGCTGTTATTGTTTTTGAGCAGCAAGTTCAGTAAACAGCTTGTGCAAGATTGAGGAGGAGTGTCAGTGCACCTGCTTCTATTGTTTTCAATAACATCTTTCAGTCACCTTATAGGGATTGTGGAGCCCTGAGAATTAAATACATCTGCATGAATTGTATTCTAAGAACAGCTTTTCAGCAAGTTCCGAGCAAACATAAATAATAACAAGGAATGAAAAGAAAAAAAGCATCCATTATAACTTATAATGACAGATATTTTAAAGCCCATTAGCAATTATAACAATTTTGAAAAGATAAACTGATGTGCCAGAAATAAAATTGTATAATTATTGTGACGAGTCCCATGCAACATTTAAGGCTTTTTAGAATAATAATAAAAAAAAATATTAATAGGATAGGTTTGACAGATTTCTGGCTGATGCCAAATGTTTACTTAAATCTGAACAACAGGCACATAATCAGATGACGTGTATACACTAGGGCTGTTTTTCCTGACAAAAGATTTTGTACATCCAGTCTTGTGATTTACACAGCTTTGCCGTACAGCACAGCCCTGCGTAGCACAGGAATTGTGGGCCAGATTCACAAATGAGATACGACGGCGTTTCTCCTGATACGCCGTCGTATCTCTGTTTCTATCTATGCGACTGATTCATAGAATCAGTTACGCATAGATAGCCAGAAGATCCGACAGGTGTAATTGTTTTACACTGTCGGATCTTAGGATGCAGTACCGCGGCCGCCGCTGGGGGGAGTTCGCATCGTAAACCAGCGTCGGGTATGCAAATTAGGAGTTACGGCCGATCCACGGCGGTTTTTCGCGTTTGCTACGTCGCCGCTAGTTTAGTTTCCCGTCGCTAAGTTACACTATTTTTTTGGTGCCTTAACTTTAGTCATTGCTGTCTAAAGTATGGCCGTCGTTCCCGTGTCGAAATTTTAAAATCAACGTCGTTTGCGTAAGCCGTCCGGGAATACGGAAGTACGCTACGCGCATCGCCGTTCAAAAAAATGACGTCACGGCGCGCATAGCACGGCGGGAGTTAGGAAACGGAGCATGCGCAGAAGGTCCGGTGCGGGAGCGCGCCTAATTTAAATGGCACACGCCCATTTGAATTGGCCCGCCTTGCGCCAGAGGCCGCGGGCGTAGGTTTTCATCGCAAGTGCTTGGTGAATCAGGCACTTGCGATGAAAAATTGCGGCGGTGTAACTTATCTAGGATAAGTTACGCCGCCGCGATTCTACGTGAATCTGGCCCTTTACTTTCAATTATTGGTCTCCTCCCCAACTCCACCCTGTGACTGGAGAGTGCAGGTAGCTCATCTCTCTGTTATTCTGCCAGATCCTCCTATCAGGGTGCTTTTTGCACTGCAATACACCAACTGGCCCCTTCCACAGCTTCTTCCTCCTCTCTGAGCTCTGCAGCACAGGGACTATGGGGTTGATTTACTAAAGGCGAAAAATACTGTGCACTTTGCAAAGTTGCTCCAAAGCTTGATAAATGAACAAAAGCTCTGCTGACTTCCATCATCCAATCATGTGCAAGCAAAAATGCTGTTTGTTTTAATTTCCTTGCATGTGATTGGGTATTCTTTGCAAAGTGAAGCCTTACCTCATTTACTAAGCTCTGGAGAAACTGCCCTTGCACTTTTAACAGTCTATATGTCTTTAGTAAATCAACCCCTGAGTCCAATTCAGAGATTTATTAATAATTACAGAGCTGCATTCAGTTTCTTTTATATCTGCCTGTAGTTTACCAAAAAGGTAAAACAAAAAAAAGAACAACACATTTTTTTATTATAACAGAGTTTTGAGGTGGATGCTCACATTTGCACTGTGGTTACTAGAAATGAGCTTAAGGTTTAGCCCAAACACGAGTTGGCACTGAACCTTAGCTGTTTTGGCACTTGACATTTACCCTTTCTGGCTGGTGTGTATACAGGGGCGGACTGACAACTCATGGGGCGCCACCAGGCAATATGCGATTATGGGGGCCCCGACAATAGGAGATTATGGCGCCCCCAAGCAATAGGAGATTATGGGGCCACACAGTATACACACACATCTGGAAAAATCCTGGAACTGTATAACCTTCTGTCCCAGAAGAAGACCTCCACTACTTTTGTTAAAACACGTTGGTTTTCTTCTGTCCTACATCCATAGGCAGTTGATCAATAGGTTATCCTTTGTTTTGTCTTTTATTGATTAATTCTATCCGATTTTTCATAAATCAACTTTGTACTTTTTATATATATGATTTAAAGTTTGTGGTCCGTTAAAATCCCAACTTTTGAGGAAACACTTTTTTTTTTATTGTCTGTACTAGGGATGTGGGCAAGAAACATTTTATCCAGCTAGCTGGCAAAATTTATTTCCTTACTGAACTAGTTGCAACATACAATTTCAATATAAACAATGTCCTTCTCCCTAAATCAACTACTGTAGTGTGGCTGCCCAAGCATTCCTCCATGAGGTGAGAGTGCATCTTGGTATTCTCCATGGATTGAATGTCTCCGAAAGTCTCAGTAGCTTCAACAGACTGCAAGGTGCCAACAGTCCTAGTGCCGTAAGCAGGAACAAAACCAACCAAATGGGCAACAAGGGCCCACTGGACATCAGCCTTCCCACTTTTATAGCACATATGGGCTGGCTAGGACTAAAAAACCTGGGAAATGAGCTTGCAACAGTTAACCCTTTCCTCCACCCTAAGCCAGCCACTAACTCGTTATAATCAACATATTTCAACCTACCCACACTACCGCGACCCTACGGGAGATGAAAGTTGGGTTCCTTGTGCAGGTAAATTTTGCTCCTGCAATTAAAGCCTGATATTCTGTCTTGACAACCCAAAAATAGCAAGGTTTTGTAAGTGCTGTTAAATAACTTTGTCCAATACTAGTCCATAATTCAAATGTAATCAGTAGTCCAATGACTTGAACCATGTAGCTTCCAAGTTAGGTAACAACAAGGGAGAACTAGTCAATGTGGAGATATTAGGTGCAGGGATCTAGTTTCTTTACTAATTTTGGTAAACCCTTTTAATAAATATAAGTTATGACAGGTGTTTTGAGGAAATCTTATGCCGCGTACACAATATAGGAATTTCTGACGGCCTAAAATCCGATGGAATTTTTCATCGGAATTCTGTTCAAGCTGTCTTGCATACACACTGTCAGACCATATTCCGACCGTCCAAAACACGATGACGTAAAACACTACAACGAGCCGAGAAAAATGAAGTTCAATGCTTCCGAGCATGTGACGTATTGATTCTGATTCTGAGCATGCGTGGGTTTTTTCTCCGTCGAAGTTGCGCACACACACGATAGGAATTTCCTATGTTTTCTTTTCCATCGAAGAAAAAAAAAACATGTTCAATTTCTAAACACCGACAGAAAAAAAGTCTGATGGGGCCCACACACAATCGGAATTTCCGATGAAAAAAGTAATCAGACTTTTTTCATCGGAAATTCCGATCGTGTGTACGAGGCATAATAATGCTGTTTTACATTTTATATGTGGGGACAGAACATTGAAAATGGGTTAGTATGAGTTGCCCGAGATAGTCCAGCTATCTATGTAACAACAAATAAACAATAAATAAACATAATTTTAATGATTAAAAAAAAAAAAATACTCAAAGCAACCGTGCAACACAGCAAAGAAAATTTGATTTAATCAAACTCAATTGGATTTTCTGGCAGGAAGGATCATCTCATTTTCTATGAAAATGTTTAGTGCTAAATCAGAGCTAGATTGAAATGATTTGTTTTGTGAAATTGTTCATAGAATGAAACAATTGTTTAGTGCAATAAGTTTCACTTAGATGAGACCCAATTCTAAAGAAGAAAAAAATTGTTGTATCATTACACATATGGGCTACATTACACAATGTTATCAATGCTTTGAAGATTTTCAAGAGCAGGATGCGCAGGGTAATCCAAGGCGGATAATTTAAGTGCATGTCAAGGTAAAAATCAAATCAAAACCTATGCAGTACATTTCTGTAAAACATATACATTTCCCATTGTTTTATCCTCTTAAAATCTTGCAAGTTTACTGTAGAAAAATAGCTGTTGATATGTCAGAAATGTACTCAGCTCCTGTTGTGGGCTGACAACACACCCGCATTTTTGTCTACTGAGGGTAGTCAGCCCTGCCCAGATTTTTTCTTGCAAACTACTCCAACCAATCCACTCTCCCATCTAGACAATATAAAGGCTAGTTATTGTGCAATTTCCAAGATTAGGACTGTTAGGGCTAATAAAGCTGGTCATACATTAGTAGCATTTTGTTAAAAAAAAAATTATATTTTAACCCCTTACGTACAGCTGTTATGGTTGAAGCTAGCTACCATAACCCCGGTACCCTCTTTAGGAGCGGGGGGGACCACTTTCAGATAAAAGTGGTCTCTGCGGTGAATACGCTGCAAGATCACTTTTATCAGCAGTGGAAGAGTGTTACAAAATAGTGTAAAAATAAATAAATAAATAAATAAGATATTTTTTTTTTAAAGCACACCG